>NW_016808492.1:903576-949282 GCF_001698545.2 Rhinopithecus bieti | reverse complement strand
TATATTGAGTTTTATTGGAGTGGCTAAGATTTTATAAGTATGATGCTGAAATGGAGTGATGCGAAAGAACATTCTTGTCTTTGTCATAATATTTAAGGGAGAGATGTGCCCCTTAATTTTTATGTTAGCTGTGATTTTTTTCTAGATGTTTTTTTTTTATCATGTTGAAGAAGCTTCTCTCATTCCTACTTTGCTAGAAGTTTTCATCATGAGTGGACGTTGGATTTTGTCAAATGCTTTTTCCTAAGGCAATTAATATGATCATATCATTTTTTTCTTTAGGGTGTTGATGTGGTGGACCACATTGACTGATTTTTTTTAAAAAACCATAACCACCATTCCATTATCATACTTGAAACAAAAAATAATTTATTAATATGATTTCATATATTGTGTTCAAATTTCTCTGATAGTTCTAATGTCTTTTTAAAGATTTAGTTTGTCAGAATGAGAATCCAGACAAGGTCCACACATTGCATTTGTTGATACATACATTCACTTAGAGGATATTAACGTCTTCTAAGTAAATTAGTCACCCCAACTTTCAAAACTACTGCTGTTAAGAAACTGCCATGGTGTCATTTAACGATTTTTTATCCTTCTATTTTCTGTAAACAGATAGACAGCAGTGCTTGATCAGATTCAGGTTCAGTTTTTTGGCAAGAATATCTTATGGGTGTTTCTGTACTCTTCTTACTGCAGCAAACCAGGAGGCACGTTATATCACCAAAAGCTTTTCTCTCTTTTGTGATGTTAAGGTTGTTCTGTGGTTTTAAGTAGTGAAAGTCTGATCCATCTATTTTAAAGTTCCCTATCAGCAAATGGTTTTAGCAACTGTTAATTATCATTATGTAGAGCAATGATTTTATATAGATTCTATTATTATTTCTATGTTTGTTAGATGTAATTCTCTAAAGAAAGATTTTCTTCATTTTGCCAAGATAGGGTGCATACAACATACTTTTTTAAAAAACCATATTGGTTATTTTTTAATGTCGAACCAGCCTTGCATACTTGGAATATATCTGTTAGTTGAAGTGCACTTTTTTTTTACATTGTTGGATTGTTTGTTATTATTTTTTTGTGGATTACAATGGGGGAATACACGAAGATTCTTTGTGCTATCTGGAACAAAGAAAGTTTTGAAAATGCAAATTTCCTGACATAGAACAAATGCTTGCTAGGACCATCAGAATTTGTGAATTATAGAAAATGTGATTTATTTTATATCACTGACTTGCAAAACCTGTAGATTTGATTTCATCTTACTTCAATCTAACGAGATTGGTAAATGTTTGTCATTTCTCAGCTTAGGATGCTGACTACAGTTGAGGAAGAATATAAGCAAATTTCTTAACTCTGTTTTGAACCCAGGTTTTCCATGCCTTAAAATCCATGCTTTTTTTTTCACCACAACAGCCAGCTTTGCTAAGAGTAGAGGAGGTGGAAGGTTGATACATTAAAAGCCACAAAGCAAGTCAGTAGTAAAGTCTGAAAACGAAATATGTATTTTTGATATCTGCATTCAAAATATCAGTCTAAGGTATTTAATCGAGAAAATGTATGTATTTGTGTATATATACACACACACACACACACTAAGAACTGAAAACAAACTTTCTAAGCCATTTTCTTGTGACACTGAATTCTGTGCTTTCGTTTAGATGATACATTCAGAGTAGAGAAAATGGGGATTGGCACATGCTTGTTTACTATGAAAAGCTGATATGCAGTCTATACAACTCCTCAATACTCACTATGTTTCCTTTAAAACTATGAAAAAGTGTTTTGTTTCCCTGAACCTCAAACTCATTTTCTCTGACACAGTGTTCTGTCATTTAATAGTGTCTTTTGAGAAAATTATCAATGTAACACTATTAATCATTTAGCAGCTGGTAAAAGAAAGAGCTTTTAGGAGACTTCAGTTGCAGGAATAATTATTTGCCCACTATGCAGCATGACATGTGCTTCATGCAATGAACCAGAGATTCATTCTCTTTTTTTTTTTTTTGTCCTTATGATTTCTGAAACTGGAATGTTCAGTGTATGTTTTAAAATAGACTTTATCATATTTATAATTTAGTACAATGAGAAAAATATGTGGCATTTTCTGATGAAAAGGGAAAGAGAATGTAAAGAAAAGAATACCTTTGAATTCTCTTGAGGTGGTTCATTTTTTACAAATTCATTTTACTATGTAGCAGTGAAATATTCAACTGAATTTTACAAAAAAAGTGGATGTTTTATAAATTTCCTATAAAAAGTTTCAGAATGTATATGATGTTAAGTCCTATCACTGAATTTGTGAGCACAAAATTGACATAGTTAAATTTTATTTTGCTATCATTAGGTACTAATGATAGTTTTATTGTGTGATCAAAGCTTATTAGCCAATTAACTGAATGGCTCTTAAGAATTTTTGTAAGAGTTAACTTTTAATTATAGTATATGTTCATTTTAGAAACTTTATATAATAAAGATGAACATGTAGTAAAAATTAATAGAATATACCATCTATAAATAATTTTTTTAGCATTTTGTCATATAATCTTTAATGTTTATGTATTTTGCTATAATTCACATATGTGTATATATAGCAAATGCATAATTATAAAATGACTGAAAACATATTGTGAATGTTTTATAATAAACTGTATACTATTTATTAAACATTTAAAGTGATGAAATTTTATAAGACAAAACTCAAAGTGATAACAAAGAATTTAGCCATATGGGCTAACAGCTATAATTTGATTTGACTGTATCCCCACCCAAGTCTCATCTTGTTCTCTCGATAGCAAATAAGTCTCATGAGATCTGTTGGTTTTAAAAAGAGGCGTTCCCCTCCACAAGCTCTCTCTCTTTGCCTGCTGCCATCCATGTAAGATGTGACTTGCTCCTCCTTGCCTTCCACCTTGATTATGAGGCCTTTCTAACCATGTGAAACTGTAAGTCCATTAAATCTCTTTCTTTTGTAAATTGCCCAGTCTTGGGCATGTCTTTATCAGCAGAGTGAAAATGGACTAATACAGTCAACTGGTAACAGTAGAGTGGATTGTTGCTGAAAAGATACCTGAAAATGTGAAAGCAATTTTACAACTGAGCAACAGGCAGAGATTGGAACAGTTTGGAGGACTCAGAAGAGGACAGGAAAATACGGAAAAATTTGGAACTTCCTAGAAACTTATTGAAAGGCTTAGACCAAAATGTTGATAATGATGTGGACAATGAAATCCAGGCTGAGGTGGTCTCACATGGAGATGAGGAACTTGTTGAGAAATGGAGCAAAGGGGACTTTCATTATGTTTGAGAAAAGAGACTGGTGGCATTTTGTCCCTGGTCTGGAGATTTGTGGAACTTTGAACTTGAGAGAGATGATTTAGTGTATCTAGCAGAAGAAATCTCTAAGCAGCCAACCATTCAAGAGGTGACTTGGGTGCTGCTAATGGAATTCAGCATTATAAGGGAAGTAGAGCCTAAAACTTCAGAAAATTTGCAGCCTGACAATGTGATAGAAAAGAAAATCCCATTTTCTGAGGAGAATATCAAGCTGGCTGCTGATATTTGCATAAGTAATGAGAAGTCAAATGTTAATCACCAAGACAATGGGGAAAATGTCTCCGGGGAAGGTCAGAGACCTTTGTGGCAGCCCCTCCCATCAAGGCCTTGAGACCTAGGGGGAAAAATGGTTTTGTATGCCAGGTCCAGAGTCTCTTTGCTATATGCAGTCTACGGACTTGGTGCCTTTCATCCCAGCCACTCCATCATGACTAAAAGGAACCAAGATACAGCTTAGGCCATGGCTTCAGAGGGTTCAAGCCCCAAACCTTGGCAGCTACCACATGGTGTTGAGCCTGTGGGTGCATGGAAGTTAATAATTGGGGCTTGGGAATCTCTGCCTAGGTTTCAGAGGATGTATGGAAATGCCTGAATGTCCTGGCAAAAGTTTCTTGCAGGGGCAGGGTGCTCATGGAGAATCTCTGCTAGGGCAGTGTGGAAGGGAAATGTGGGGCTGAAACCCCCACACACAGTCCCCGTTGGGGCACTGCCTAGTGGAGCTGTGAGAAGAGGTCTACTATCTTCCAGACTGCAGAATGGTAGATCCACAACAGCTTGCACTGTGCACCCAGAAAAACCATAGACCCTCAACACTAGCCTGTGAAAGCAGCTGGGAGGGAGGCTGTACCCTGTAAAGCCACAGGGGCAGAGCTTCACAAGACCTTGGGAATCTACTTCTTGCATCAGTGTGACCTGGATATGAGACATGGAGTGAAAGGAGATCATTTTGGAGCTTTAAGATTTGCTTGCTCCATGCGATTTTGGACTTGCATGGGGCCTGTAGCCCCTTTATTTTGGCCAATTTTTCCTATTTGGAATGGCTGTATTTACCGAGTGCCTACACCCCCACTGTATCTAGGAAGTAACTAATTTGCTTTTGATTTTACAGGCTCATAGGCAGAAGGGGCTTGCTTTGTCTCAGATGAGATGTTGGACTGTGGATTTCTGAGTTAATGCTGAAATGAGTTAAGACTTTGGGGGACTGTTGGGAAGGCATGATTGTTTTGAAATGTGAAGACATGAGATTTGGGAGGGGCCAGGGGTGAAATAATATGGTTTGACTGTGTCCCCATCCATATCTCCTCTTGAATTCTCATGTGTTGTGGGAGGGACCTGATGGAGGGTAATGGAATCATGGAATCTGGTCTTTCTCGTGCTGTTCTCGTGATAGTTAATAAGTCTCAGGAGATCTGTTGGTTTTAAAAAGAGGCGTTCCCCTCCACAAACTCTCTTTCTTTGCCTGCTACCATCCATGTAAGATGTGACTCACTCCTCCTTGCCTTCCACCATGGTTGTGAAGCCTCCCCAACCATGTGGAACTGTAAGTCAGTTAAACCTCTTTCTTTTGTAAATTGCCCAGTCTCAGGTATGTCTATATTAGCAGTGTGAAAACAGACTAATACAAACTGAATGCTAGGAGGGATGCAAAGAACATGAAACAGAGAAAGGAGGACCAAAAGATGTGCAATCGAAATGCTATCTAAGACAGAAATAGAGGGTAACAGAAGGTAAAAACATGTACATTTGTTTTAGAGGTAGTCCTCTGGCCTCTAGATCCCGCATCATGTCTTAGTGACAGAAGAATAGCAAGAAAAACTGCGAGGATTATTTACACACAAAATCTTTGTGAGATTTGGATGTTCAAAGAAGCTTCTTTGAGGACAATGAGATTGTGTTTGTATATGTGTATGTAGCAAGGTGGACAGTGGATCCAACTTAATTTTTGATTATTCTTTTAAAATGTGATAAATGGAGGTTGATATTTGCAGAGACAGAATTGGGGAACATTTCATAAGGAGCTTGGTTTCTTTTGGAGATGCAAAGGATAGAAATCCTAAACTTCCCTGAGATTAAAAGTTATTAAAACTCGTTATATAGACAGAGCCAGGTTTGACCAAGGCTTGTAAACAGAAAAGACCAGAGAAGTCCTTGATAGTCCCATCACTAGGTGTTTGAAAGTAGATCGGAGCTGTGAACTGGTCTTGGCACATGCATAGCAGTCCTGGAGTAAGTATGAGCTGACAGCAAAATTAATTCATGTCTAGCCCTTTTAAACCAGAGGAGATAAAACATTAGCGAATCTAAAGTGTTATACTTCTGGGAGCTTAAAGAGTTACTTTGACTGAGCATGGTTATGCAGAGGAAGGCAGCCACGTAGGGGAAATATTCTCCCATGAAACTTGAAGAATGACAGCATCCAAGACAGGCATCTGTGGCCTAAAACTGGGGCAGGGAGTCTTGCCTTTAGCCACATAGCCTTAGACAGGACTGGAGGAGTGTGCCAGCCTTTTTTGCAAACCAAGGATTGCTTGCATGTTTTGGATGTTACACAGATGTCTGGTTGCCCACAGGGGCTGGGTTGGAAGCAAACAGAATGTTTGCTGTAGTATCTCCCAGTTTAAGGGGTTAAATGAAGTCTGTAAACAGGAACAAGTAGGTCTGACTAATTGGAAATGAGAAAGCACTCTGGAGATTCTGAGGATTATCGTGGGAATGGACCCTGTGGAAAAAGCATTAAAGAACATTAAAAATTGATGCAATAGTAGCCAAATTCCATACCAATAAGTGAGAGCCCTTATGCATGGAGAAGAAATTTTCTCTATTTTAGCCCAGAAGCCTCAACATGTTGTGGCTTTTATGTGGTATGGCATGGTATGGTCATCAACAGAGAGTGGCTTTGTTTCCTGTTGCTGCTGTAACAAATGACCACAAACTTCACTGTTGAAAACAACACAAATTCATTATCTTATGTTCTGAAGGAAAAATTTCTAAAATGTGCAAGTAGGCCTATATTCCCCCTGAATGTTCCAGAGGAATACCCTTCTCCTTGCTTTTTCTAATTTATAGCCCACATTCCCTGGCTCATTGCTCTGCATTAATCTGACCTCTGCTTCCCCCCCCCCGTCACATCTGCTTCTCTGATTGTCCTCTCCTTGCCTCCTTCTTTACTTACAAGCATACTTGTGATTACCCTGGGCATGCTTGGATATCCAAGATAATCTCTGCATCGAGACCCTTAAGTTTAATCACATCTGCAAAGTACTTTTTGCCGCATAAAGTAACATATTCGCAGCTTCTGTGAATAATGACATATTTGGCGGGCCTGTCATTCCGTCTACCCCAATGAGCAATGCAAGACCGGTCACCGACACCCACATCTGTGGCAGGGGCTGGTCCTCTAGACTCAGGAATTTTGCATTAGATAAGTTGCTATTTACTAAAATGCCATGTTTAGGTTATGTAGAGTTCTCCAAAAAATATTGCATGTGTACCCTTGAAAATGTTATGGAAGCCATGTATTAGTCAAGTGGGAGATAAATCAAAGTTGAAAACACAATAATAGGTCATTAAATGAAAACAAAACCAGGTTGTGGACATCAAAAACAGTATTTCAGGTCAATCTAAATTATTATTGTAAATATTGTTTGTTAAACTAAATGCAATCAATATTTTCAAAAGAAATGGTGTATTAGCCAGTTTTGTGTTTCTGTAAAGGAGTGCCTGAGACTGGGTAATTTATAAAGAGAAGAAGTTTATTTGGCTCATGGTTCTGCAGGCTGTATCAGCATGACACCAGCATCAGCTCGGCTTCTGGCGAAGCCTCGGAACGCTTTTACTCACAGTGGAAGGCAAATAGGGAGCAGGCGTTTCGTATAGTGAAAGAGGAAGTAAGCGGGAGGCCAGGCTTTTGTAAACAATGCTCTGGCATGAGTGACACTGGGAGTTTCACAGTTCCATCATTACCTCCTAGTTCTCAAGACTGTGGACTCAGACTAGAATTAAATCACTGGCTTTCCTGGGTCTCTATATTGTAGATGCCACATTCTAGAACTTTTCAGCCTCCATAATTGCATGAGTTAATTTTTCATAATAAATCTTTATATATATATTCATGTGTGTGCATATGTATATATATGTGGGTGTATTTGTATATATATGCATATATTTATATCTATCTATCTATCATCTATCTATATATCTACAAATGAAATTGGTTCTGTTTCTCTGGAGAACCTTGACTAATACAATTAAAGAAATAAATAGAAACAGAAAAGTGTAAAACTACTTCTTCCAGAAAATAAAGCATAAAACAAACTGACAGAAGTAAGGAAAGGCATGACAATTTTGTCAACAAATATAAAGCATTCTACTGAACATGAATATTGGCAATTTGAGTGTAATGAGCAAAACAATCTAATTATCTACGTCTACATGAATCAGAATTATTGAAAATAAATGGATGGACAGCATTCCTCAAATTTGAAAAAGAAAGCTTCAGTTGCAATTTTAATTTCAGACAAAGTTGAGAATTCATTGCAAGAATAATTAAATGGGCTAAAACTTGTTATTTATATTTAAATAAAAATATAATACTCATGGGCTTTTTAAGCTATGCTTAATAAAGTATCAATATATATAATTCAAAGACAAATGCTTAAAAAAGAAATGGCTGGGTTCTGTAGCTGACACCCATAATCCCAAAACTTTGGGAGGGTGAAGTGGGAGGATTGCTTGAGTCCAGGAGTTCGAGACCAGCCTGGGCAATGTAGTGAGACCTTGTCTCTACAGAAAATAAAGAAAAAATTAGCCAGTCATGGTGGTTCTTGTGTGTAGTCCCAGCCACTTGGGAGGCTGTGGTGGAAGAATCGCTTGAGCCCAGGAGGTAGAGGCTGCAGTGAGCCTTGATTACATGGCTGCACTCCAGCCTGAGCGAGACCTTGTCTCAAAAAAAAAAAAAAAAAAAAAAGAAGAGAAATGGAAAGATACATGATCTAAGATAACTGCTGTTGCCTTCGACTGGTTGAGTCCAAACATCTAAATAAGACATAAAATGTTAGAATAACATAGCTTATAAAACTTAACTATTAATTTATATGTAAAATTTGTTATCCTAAAAGAGATATCAAAACTTATTTTTTAATTTTTGTAAAATCTTCCCCCACTCCATTAAATATTAGGCTAAAAAATAAAGTTAGAATAGCCTAAATGACAGAAATGATTCAAGATAGATTTTTTTCTGTCCAAACTGCTGTAAAATATGAAATGTATAATTAAAAGTTATAAGTAAACAAATCACCCACACATTTGTTCATTAATGCAAGCCTCCCTGGTTACAAGAGAGTTAAAGAAAATCCCTGTAAGACAATGTTTTGGAGATGTCTAAAGTGGTGACAAAATCAAATCGTAGTCATATGTTTCTATTATTAAATACTTAAAATAAAAATCTATTTGTAGCCAATAAAAAATTATACTTTAATAAGCACATCTACACATAGTATCTTCAAATGGGTTCCTAGACATGGAATTATTGTGTTAAATGATATACATTTGATTTGTATTACCACTGTATATTCCAGAAATATTGAAAAAGTAAAAATAAAATCTCTTGTATCTTAGTAGAACATTATAAGAATTAACTGAACAGTTATCAATCATATTTGTACATGATTTTACTCACAAACCATAATCCCAGCATAATCCCACAACCCAAATGATAATCCCATACCAAAGATCCCAAATGATTTTACTCACAACCAATATTAACTCTATTTTTGAGCTGGCATTACGCAACAGTGTAAGCTATGTGGTTTATTTAACTGTAGTAAACTTGGTTAGACAATTTTATCATTTTATTATTTTATTTATTTACTTTTTTGAGATGGAGTCTCACTCTGTTGCCCAGGCTGGAGTGCAGTGGTGTGATCTCAGATCACTGCAACCTCTATCTCCCGGGTTCAAGCGAATCTCCTGCCTCACTCTCCCAAGTAGCTGGGACTACAGTTGCGCACCACCATGCCCAGCATTTTGTGTGTGTGTGTGTGTATTTTTAGTAGAGATGGGGTTTTACCATGTTGGCCAGGCTGGTCTTGAACTCCTGACCTCAAATAATCCACCTGTCTTGGCATCCCAAAATGCTGAGATAACAGGCGTGAGTCACTGCACTCAGCCAGATAACTTTAAAGTCACAATCATAGTTTAATTATCAAGTGTCACCAGCTAGGTCACAAAGCTCTGTGGGCTCCAGCTGCTTGTGGGCTCCAGCTGCTTGTGTCCTCCCCCGACTGGCCTGTGGAGCTGGTGCTACCCCATAGCTGATTCTGTCATGTGGCCCACGTGGGGACCCAGCTGGGCACCCACCTCACTGCCAGCCACGAGGGATTCTAGAGAAGCGCTCTACCAAGTGTGACCCCAAAAGTCCCCACTGATATAGGCTCAATTCTCTGCCAAGCTGTTCCTTAAAGGTGGCAGCCAGCCCTTTCCTTCCCTTGCCCCTTCCCTTTACCTTTTGTGGCTGGCTTATGGCCCTTTTCTGGAGAAAAGACACGCAATCTTGCACATTTGTGAAAATATTTAAGCATTCCTTCATACCCTTTCAACTGTACCACTGTATGTATGTTGTGTTTTAGTGTTTTAGGTATGTGTGTGTGTTACATGCATATTGCTACTTGCTCATTTGAGTTTATTTTTCCTTTGCATAAGTTGGCTGAGCATCAGTTGCCATGAGAGATTCAGATGAGAAATTTTCACCATCTTCAAGTCACAAACTGCAAGAGAAATTCTTCTGGGGATGGGGACAATCAGGACTGAGGAAAGTGTCATTTTTCCTAGAAACAGCTCTCATCTTCCTAAGAGATTTGCCTCTTTTTCTTTCTGTTTTTATTTATGAAGTCACTTCTGGTAGTTGGAGGAGACAAAACCAGCTCTTTTAGTTTCTTCATCGTTATATTCTTACATCTGCAAGATATTATAGAGTTTAGCTATATGTAATTTGGGGAGTGTCCTCTGCAAATAAAGGCGGGGGTGGTTGCAAAGGAAGAAAAGATGTTCTAGAACTGGTAGTTGATATATGGAGATACTATAATGAAATAATCTCACATGTTACTCTATCAGAGTTCTAACAGTTTATAGGGTGGTACTGACAAAATAATGTGCAGAAAAATGGAATGGAATATGCATTGATGTATCTCTGAAGTAAGTATATGCTAATAGAAGAATTACAAACTGACACTGAAGGGATATCTTTACTTAATAAATGGCATGGGGAGAAAGTTATTACTAGATGAAATAAAGACTTAAATGAAAAAAATACTGAAGGTGAAGAATTTTGAGTGTGGAATTTTTCAAATAGACTGATATTTAGCTATGAAAGTGAAATATCTTTATTTTCTGATGCTCAGCTCAATGAACTTCAGAAAATTTGCCACACAAAAATGACTTTTGAAATTACTCTTGGAGAAAGAATTCTAGTAAAAAAGAGAAATAAATCTAAGAAGAAGTAACACTGTGGAGTTATAGCTTAGCAATACTATTATCTTAATAAACAAAAATATAAACAAACAGATAACAAACAAATTAAACAAATGAACCCCATAACATTCCAGAATTAAAATTCCTGGTGATTCTAAAATAATGGGGATATAAGGAGTGCGGGAGACCAGTGTGGGCTGAGAGTAATTGTCCAGTTCAGGAAAAATATGTACAGAGTAATAAATTTAAGAAATTTATAGTTACAAATAAAATCAACTTTAAATTTTAATTAGACAAAATTAAAAATAGTATGTCTGCTGTGTTACATAGAGTTTAAGATGCCATCAGTTGTAAAATGTGCCATCATTTCATTTACCGCTATGAAGGACGGATCCAATCGTGACACTATGTGCTTTCTTATCAGATAGAATATTTATTTATATTCAAAGAGTTTTTTAGACATCATCATTTTATGAAAACACAGAAAGAAGAAATAAAATAAAACCAGATAAGATATTATTAAAACTTCTTTACAAGAGTCCAACTCTTCTAAGCTACTTCTTAACTTAGCATCATTGATACTTGTATTTTTCTGCACAAAATAATTCACTGTACCATAAAGAGTGATGATGTCGTATTTTTAAAAGAATTTATAGAAGAAGTAAAACTACTCTGTTTTGCAGTTAGAGGAGGTCTACTTTAGGCTTCGTTTAGAGATGTTGCTACACTTCTCCAGTTCACCACCTCTGTCAACTTCTTTCCGCATATCATTTCATTTCTAGGGGTTAAAAATACTCTACTCTTCAATATTTTCTCCGGGATTTTCTTCAGACTACTGACACCAATTCTGTGGGTTTTGATGCTCAAACTTTTGATATTTCTACAAGTTCAGGAAATGGCAACTATGTCACAATTACCACCTGGCCAGTAATGATCATACAATGCCATACACTTCAAACCATTCTGGTTTTCAAGACATTAAACTATAACACACGTACATTTTAGAAAGCATAAATTTTAACTTTCAGTCAACTGAAAAACAGGAACCTTCCTAATATGTAAAGTAGGAATGGAAAAAAATGAAAAAAATTAAGGTATGGTAATATAGAACACTAAGCATTACACACAAGGAAACCTAAATTATAAGAGTAATATTAATAACTGTGAGTTAAAATATAGAGACACAGATTGAATTAAAAATAAGATTTAATGGTATGTTATTTTTATTAATCAAATTTCCATCAAGGAAAAAACTCAAGATATTTAAAGGAAATTCAGGTAATTGGTCACATAGGTGTTGAATGAGCAAAATGCAGAGGATCATCAGCAGAAGCAAAAAAAAAAAAAGAAAAAAAATGATGGGGTGATAACCCAAAGAACAGAAACTTACTGACAAGCTGACAATTCTGGGCTAAAGTCCAGGTTTATATACCTGTCAATAAATTGATGGAGATGCTGTGACATCCTATTCAGAGTGCACCACACAGTTTCCTTTTTGGCCAGGGATAGACCCATAACCTACACTGTAACAAATACCAGTGCTGTCCTCTGTGTCTATGCTGTAGTTCTGTTGTTCTGTTTCTGTTGCTGCTGCCCCTGAAGACTGTCACAAACTGAAAACAGGTGAGAGGTATTTTTGCCCTCCTCCACCTTACGAATTCCTATTAGGATTCCCATTAGCAGAACTTGACAGGAAGCCAGTTGGCATGAGATCCTAGGAAATGTCACTTGCAGGCTTTCAGTCCCCTCAACACATAGCAGAATACAGAAACATGGAAATAGGGGCTTAAAACCAACATGCAAATAACTGAAATCACTGTCTACAAGACATACATGTAAAACAGAGGGATATGGAAGTGTTTATTCATTCAACAAATATTTATGGAAAGCCTTCTAGGTGTTGAGCTCCTCTTCCAACTGTGATGTTACAGCAGAGAGCAAAGCAGATGAAATATCTGTTTAGTGCATTTTCTGAGTTTTAACTCAGGGAAGACAGACAGCAAACTACATGAGTAGTTAAATTCTGTCTTTGTTGACACTTGAAAAATACTATAGTGGAAAGTAAAGCAGGGAGAGGGGTAAGGAGGGTAGGGTGTTGCAATTTGATAAACAGAGGCCTGGAAGTTATCTGAGTAAATCCACACAGGGAGAGTTTAGCCAGCACACAGGCAGACAGGAAAGAGCATGGTAGGAGAAGGCAACAAATACATGATGAGGTGACATCATTTGTTCTGAGCAGAGCTGAAAGCTGTCTTTTACTGTTTATATAATATTTATACTTTTAAGAAATTTCATAATGCACTCCCATCTAGTCTTCAGATTAGTCCAGATTTCAAGACCACATTGATTTAATGATTTTGGCCTCAGTTTTTTTTAACCTTCTAAAGACTTCCTAATAATTATAAATAAGTTAGCATCCACCATAAGTGATTTGTCCTCAAGGACTCTCAAATGGAAATATATCTGACTACCCACACTCTGTGTGGAAACTGCAAGAAACTTTCTATGACACCTGAAAGATTAAACTGTCCCCACCGTCAATTCACTTCTGAATCTTTGTAGTCATGGAGAGAAGTTGTCAGAATGCTTGGCTGCTGTTGCTTAGTGGAAGACAGAATTAAAGCAATTTCCCCATCAAAACCAAGACATAACACAAGAAAACAAAAAATCTCTCTCATTTGGGAATATAATCATATAATCCCTACTTAGTAAAAATATATGGTTGGCTATAGAATAAAATGAACTATCTGAATTCAAGCTATTGCCTCTTTATGGTTTAATTAGCCTAAGTTCTTCAGAAGGAAGCCCCATTTATTGTTACCGAAGGAAATCAAGAACAAATACAAACTGAGATGACTACTCACACACATGTGCATGCATACATGACTGAATGTGTTCATTTGAATATGAATAAGCATTCATGGGCAGAAAACAAGCAAATAAGCCAGAGAACTGGAAAGGCCTCTTTGAAAATGTGACGTTTAAACAACGATATGAAGGAGGAACAGTAAATCTGGGTGAAATCTGAGATAATTATTCTAATAATGCACCAAGTAGACATTAAGATAAAAGTATAGTGGGAATAATGAAATACATAATTTACCAGTAAAAGAAATATTAGCTCAAGAAGGTATGATGATCATGCATGTAATTCGTAGAATATCAGTGCAGCTGAAATGGGCCCAGTTGTCCCATAGAAATGAGGTTATGGTTTCTTTTTAATAAACGTAGAAATTGCCCCTCCCAATCTCAAAGCTTGAGAATGTTATATTTGTCTTATATGCGTTCCTTTCTCAGAACACCAATCATCAGTCCTCCCAAATAATGTCAAGGGACTGAAACTTACGAGGCTATTACATCTGAACAATAAGACACCAGAGCCCTCATCCCTCATGATTGCCTATTCAACCACCTGTGTCCTTTTCACCACCTCCTCTTCTTCGCTATTTGCTAATGCCTGTTTTCTTACACATAGTTACATTTCTTCCCCGTTATATTAACTTCTAATTTTAATCAGTTGAGGAGATGGATTTGAGACTGATCTCCTATCTTCTGGACTACAACACCCACGTAAAGCCTTCTTCCCTGGCAATGCTCATTGCCTCAGTGATTGGCTTTCTGTGTAGTGAGAAGCAGGATCTAGACCAAACCTCTGGTGTTTCAGTAACACAGCCCTAAAACATGCAACACAACAATGCTCAGAAAAAATAGATATATCAAAAGTTGTGGTTTAAGCTGAGAGATCTAGAAGACAAACCTATTAATATATTAGATTTAAGTAGCACATTAAAAACATGTTAACTGTATGTAGAAATATGTACCCAACGACAACAATAAGTATTCTCTTTTTTTTTTTTTTTTTTTTGAGACGGAGTCTCGCTCTGTCGCCCAGGCTGGAGTGCAGTGGAGCGATCTCGGCTCACTGCAAGCTCCGCCTCCCGGGTTTACGCCATTCTCCTGCCTCAGCCTCCCGAGTAGCTGGGACTACAGGCGCCCGCCATCTCGCCCGGCTAGTTTTTTGTATTTTTTAGTAGAGACGGGGTTTCACCATGTAGACCAGGATGGTCTCGATCTCCTGACTTCGTGATCCACCTGTCTCGCCCTCCCAAAGTGCTGGGATTACAGGCTTGAGCCACTGCGCCCGGCAACAATAAGTATTCTTTTAGTCAATTCATGGGAGATACCATAGACAAGGCCACAACAGAAGCATTAATAAATCCTGAAGAATCAGCATTGCATTATGACTATGTTCTTTGACCATAATTCAGTGAAGTGAGAAATTCATAACAAAAGGTTAGCTTTAAAAAAAATCCCTTATATTTGGAACCTGTGATAAATATTTCTTTTATTGTAGAGGAACTCTTAGGAAATTATTAAGTACTGAATGAAGTAAAAACACTACATATCGATATTTGTAAGACTCAATCAAAGTGTTACAGGTAGTTAGACAGGCATGAATGGGGCAGGAGAGGGCTCTTCCCCCACCCACTAGGAATGTCAGGTGGTGGTTTGGCAATTATCACATTGCCTCCCTAAAAGTTATAAATTGGCAGCTAGCATCAGGGAGAGGCCATTCAGTTGCACTAAAGTGTTAATTGAATGCAGAGACCAGGGAGATGCAACTTCCTAAATATGTGCATGAAGAGACAAAATGGCAGAATATGACCTTCTGGGGGCACACTGCTGGAAAAGGGAAGAAAGTCTCAGATGGGCATGCATACAGCTTCCTAAACACACTAAGCGTGCTCACTTCCCAAGGACAAGGAATCCTGGCCACATCTAAAGGCCATCAATAACAGATTACAATGGTATTGGTTAAGGAAAATCTTGCTTTTACCACTCTCTATCTACCTTCTTTCCCTCATCACTGGAAGAGCCAGTGGTAAAAGTTAAAGAAAAAGGTTCTGAGGAAGAGAAGAAACTAAGTCAGACCTTAGCTGGGTGAGGCTGCAAGTTTCAAATGAAATGAGATACTTGCACTTGACTTTAACTGTTAATATGTGAGTGTGGCAAGAAAGAAAATGCAAAACTTCATTTAGAACAGTGACAAAATATTCAGAAGATTGCATAAAGGCAATAGTCAAGAAAAGATCATGTTTCTTTTTTGTACCTTGCCGGGTCCAACTTACTCAATAAACCAAATATACCTACATCAAACGAATATATTTACTAAAAAAAACCTCTTATGTGTTGTAGTATGTGTCAGAATTTCAACCCATTTTAAGGCTGAATAGTCCATTGTATGCACATACTATATTTTCTTTAACCATTTCTTCTTTGATGGACATTTGGGTTGCTTCCCCCTGTTGGATATTGCGAATAATGCTGTGAGCAAATGGATGCACAAATATCTCTTTACGACCCTGCTTTCAATTCTTTTGAATATATCACCAGAAATGAAATTACTGGATCATATGGTAATCCTATTTTTAATTTTTGAGAAACTGTCATACTGCTTTCTATAGCAGCTGTACTGTTTTACATTCTCAGCAACAGTATAGAGGGTTTCCAATTTCTCCACATTCTTCCTAACACTTGTTATTTTCTCTTTTATTTTTAATAGTAGTCATCCTAAAAGATGTGAGTTTACAGTTAATTGTGGTTTTGAATTGCATTTCCCTAATGATTAGTGATGCCAAGCATCTGTCCATATGCTTCTTGGCTGTAAAATATTTCTGATTATCAAAATCCCTATAAACAAATATTTCTCTATATCATTTAAAAGAGATGTCATATTGTTGCTATAAAATATATTACACAACAATAAGGATAACATTAGCATCTCAAAATAAACAGAATTCACATAAAAAGAACTCAGGACAGTCATTAAAGACACTTTAGGCCAGGCGCAGTGGCTCACACCCGTAATCCCAGCCCTTCGGGATGCCAAGGCCAGCAGATCACAAGGTCAGGAGTTTGGGATCAGCCTGGCCAATATAGTGAAACCCCATCTCTACTAAAAATACAAAAATTAGCCGTGCGTGGTGGTATGCACCTGTCGTCCCAGCTACTTAGAGACTGAGGCAGGAGAATGACTTGAACCCGGGAGGCAGAGGTTGCAGTGAGCTGAGATCGTGCCACTGCACTCCAGCCTGGGTGATGGAGTGAGACTCTGTCTCAAACAAACAAAAAAAAGACTTCAGTTATTTTAATATAAATGTAAATGTAATTTAAAACATCAAGTCTTTAAAATATCAAATTGACAAAATTAAAAGAAATATTAATCTTTAATATAGCTGAGGGTTTATTAAGACATTCGTATTCTTAAAATGATGCCATTGTTTTGATGCTTCTGAAATGAAGTTATCTGTCTATTCATCTGTCTGGCTATCTCTCTCTTGCATATATCACATCTATCTTAAATTGACAAAAATAAAATATTTTTTGACCCTTTAATAAAGTCATGATTAAATACAAATCATAAAGAAAAATATACATACATTTAACTATACCAAAATAGAAAATTCTAAAGACCATCAGCAAAATTAAGACAAGAAATAGACCTGTAGAAGGTTTTTGTAACAGAGATAACAAATGATAAATGTCTAAGATAAATTAAGAATTTCCATACCATAATATGAAAAAGACAAACCCACAGAAAATAAGTCAAGTCTTTGAATGGCTAATAAATATATGTATAAGATCTCTAGATTTATTAATAATAACTTACACAGTAAATTACAGTGAAATATCTTTCTGTTGCATCAGCTTGATAAAAATATTATGACTATACCTAGCATTGACAAGGAGAAAAGAAAACTATTGTTCATCGATGATGAGATTATTAATGATACCAAAATGTTAAAACTACTTTGGCAGTATGTATTAAATTTGCATATGTGCATATATTAGTACCAAAAATTCCATTTTAGGTATGTATTATTATGGAACAAGGCCACACATTAAGAATTTCACTTTAAAAAATAATAATTGAAATGCAGGGAGGAGGGTGACTCACAGCTTGAGCTAGCAATGACCATAACGCATTTTTTTAACATATCAAAATTAGAAGCTTTACACAAAATGACTGAGTAAATTCAAGGTATTTCTTCCTTCTCCCTACATGCACATACATGAATTCAGGAAGTCCTTGGGAGTCAGCAGGATAGGGAAGGTATATACTGGAAAGAAACAAACTTTGAAAGACAAAGTTGAAGATACACATTCGAAAAAGTCAATCATATACATTTGTAAACAAGGTGACTCACAATATTTATTCAGAATGAAAGTGAATGTGATGTTGAGGAACTGTAAAGGGGTTAGAGGTAGTTGTTTACCAGAGCAAACCATTACTGTTAGCTGAGTAGTTAACTGAGTAACTGACACACATTTCTTTTGATTGTGTTGGGACTGACTTTGCCATGATGCCCTTCTGTACACAGGATGATAAAACAATAGTTTTCAACGTGATAAAATCTGTACTAATAATAAGAAAAAAATAAAAACAACCCCAAATATCCATCAACAAGTGAATAGAGAAATAAATTTTAGACAATTCTTATAATGGAATATTATACAGCATATAGAATAAACTAGAGCTTAGCAAATAGAGACCAATGCTTGAGTGTGGAATGGAAGATTTTGTTACCAGACAGGGCCCAATCTAGCACAGCATCTAAATATTGATGAATAAAGTGCCGGGGAAGAAAAATGTGGTAGGTCTCTTAAAGCTGAGGAATAAATCAAACCATCCCCGCCCCATATTACAAAAGCACAGCCTCAGACTGCAGTTGATCAGCAGGCAATAACTATGATGGTTCGGAAGGTTTCAGGTGGCAAATATCACTTTAGTACTTTCTTCAGGGTTTCAGCGTCTGGCTATCTTTGCTGTGCAGGTAAATTTCTTAGTTTGGAATTATAATACCCAGATGTCTTTTAGAAAAGTTGGTGTGCCCTGCTGTCAGCATACTGGATGACCAGGTTAAGAGCAAGTAGTAACGTGGGCAGATCTCAGAGATGATAGTAAATGCAAAAAGCATATTGCCAAACCATTGAGCAGTCAGAATTAGTTATGTAAATTATGTACATTTTAAAACACACTAAGGGGTTTATATTTTGTTGTTTTGAGCATATTTAAGAAGAATATTCTTGGGATGACTATTAGCTGCTTATAGATTGTGTTTGCTTAATTATCATAGACACTGAAATCAGAAAAGAAAATACTGAGTACATTTGGTTAAATGGGTTTACTTACCATTCCATCAAAACTAAAATAAATGATATCTGGCTTTAAAAATAAAAATAGCTACTTTTCTCTTACAGCAACTATGAGCTGGAACCACCAGGCACAGCTCCTTGGATAATGTGTGGAGTCAGAGGTTTGGAATTTTAGTGTAGTAAAATACTGTCCTTATATGCCTTACCAATACCTTGTGAATTGACAATGTAGAAATGGTGGCTCTCACCCTCCTTTCAGTGTTTTCATAGACTACAGAGTAGTCAGTGCAGACTAATAGAGACATGAAGCTCTATGTCAGAGCCAGGCAAACTTCTCTGGAGGAGCCATTGTTTTTCAGGGATTTCTTGGGTGAGCTCTAAACATTAATATTTCCTTTTCATCTAGTGGCAATAACTCAAAGACCAGGGGAATCACTTAAATATTTATAGGAGCTACCTGCCCATGCTCATGCCTGGGCTGTCATTGGACTTAAGGAAAGGCACGAGCCCTGTCATCAGAGGCAGGTACTTTCAAAGAAAAAATAGCATACACTCTCATATATCCTTTTTTTTTTTTTTTTTTTGAGAGGAAGTCTGGGCTCTGTTACCCAGGCCTGGAGTGCAGTGGCCGGTCTCAGCCTCACTGCAAGCTCCCCGCCTCCCGGTTTTCCAGCCATTCTCTGCCCAGCCTCCCAGTAGCTGGAACCGGACAGGCGCCCAGCCCCACCTCGCCGGCTAGTTTTTTGTATTTTTTTAGTAGAAGACGGGTTTCAACCGTGTTAGCCAGGATGTTTTCGATCTCCTGACCTTAGTGATCCGCTGTCTCGGCCTCAAAATGCTGGGTTACAGGGGCTTGACCCACCAAGGCCGCCAGACTCTCAAGACTCTCAAATATCTTTAATGGAAAACAAATCATACTTCTACAGAAAGTGTTGGTGTTGATGTGATGGAATGTTGAAATTTATTCATAGATGTGAAAATTCTTCCACGTCAGAAAAAAATGACACGGAGTTTGACCAAGCTTCACATTAAAGCTGTACCCTTGACTTCCCACACTAATTAGTCTTTCCACCTAGAAAGCCACTGGAACAAGGTCCTCAGATCGGCATCGCTGTAGCTGCTTGAGCCTCACCAGGTGGTCAGATCACAGGCAGCTATTTTCCTTGCCCTAACCCAAACCTACAAACCTCTGGGACAGCAATTCAACTGCAGAAAATGTGTCCCTTTGCTGTTTTGAAAGATCCTTCTCTTTGTCTTCTAATAATGTAGGCTCTATTTTCCCGTGCTATTTATTTTGTCTTTAGATTTAATCAGGACTGTCAAAGGTTTTTATTTTTACAGCCAGACATCATAAATTCTGTGACAAGCTCTTCAATGGACCATTTGAGCTTATGTGACCTGCTTTCTGTTTCTTTTTCATCCCTCTAACTTTTATAACTTATTTCCTACTTTCAGTTACTTTAGCAGTGTGATTTAGAACAGGATTAAACACATTTCCACATGGTTTGCAAGTAGGCTTTTAAACTGGGTCTTTTAAAATATGCTTTTGAGTCAGAGTTTTACTAGAGTACAATAATTATTCTTTCATCTTTGCTCTATTTTTATATTGCTGGGTAAATAAAGCAATAACTGTACAGAATGTTTATTGGTGATATAATTACCTATTGCCAGTAGCCAGACACCTGGTGAAAAGCCACAAATTCCCCAAACGTATGTTAATTTACTTAATAGATGTGCCAGTTCACAGATGTATTAAATAAACACTAGCTTTTTGATTGGTTGATTCAGACTATGTTTGTTTGAACACATTTGTCCGCACACATGTTTGTCCAAATACTTTCCTATTCAATTTAATCAGCTAACCAATTAGGTCAGTTGGCAAAACTACCAACTGATATGATTGCATATTTTGACTCACTGCATTGTCAAATTCATGCTATTAAAACAATAGGCTTTTTATCTTATATTTTTCTTCCCCACCATGATAATAGCTCCATACTTAATTCAACCATGGCTGGATGTCCTTGGAGCTATTCAGTCCTCCTCCAACTTGATTCTGAGCAATTGAAAACCAATCATTATAATTAATTCTAAATCTTCTTGTCAATTCACCATCTCATACTTCATATTATTTCTTTCTTACTGCAGTTGTTTCTGTATCTATTTTACGGAGTTTAACATTTCCATCTTCAGATTCAGGTCCTAATTAATCTCCTGCAGAAGACTTAAAAACTTTTGCCTTCATTTGTAACGATCTATGCGCTTTAGACTTACTCATTCACAGATTAAAACCCTTTTTTTTTTATTGTGGTCAGATTTTCACATTTCTAACACCGTGATTTCTGCATTTAGCATTCTTTTGTCCTCTCTTTCATTTAATTAACTGAATTAATTAATTCAATTTTAATAGTTATTACTTCTTCCATGTGTCCAATATTATGTTAAACAAGTGAAAGAAACAAAAAAGACAATTCTTTTCCTTGTGGAATTTGTGCTCTGGTTAGAGAGAGATGTGGGAAAAAAACAAAACAAAACAAAGCAAAACAACAACCACTCACACAGATAATTCCAACACAAAGCAGTAAAATCTATCAAAGCAGAATCCCAGAGCGCAGGCAGAGGGGCAGTGTGCCAAGATAGTCAAGAACACTGACTCTCACATCCTACTGTCTGCTCCTGTAATGACGTCACCACTTGGAAATCTTGTGGCTGTGGAGGAAATTCCTTTCCTTTTTCAGGCCTCGGGTTCCTTTTATTTTAATTAGGATACCTACAGGACTTCCTTCATTGACTTGTCGTGAGAAGGTAATGAAATGATACATATTCAATACTTAGGCTAATTCCCGACACATAAAACGTAGTCAATACATTGTGTTTTTATTAAAATATGATTATTGTTACTAGGTGCCCCAACTTCAGAAGGTAGAGAGAAAAGAGGGTTTGGCATAACTGGCAGACTGCCATTTGGGTAAATGATAATAAGGCTGTGAGCTATGAGATGTGTTTTGTTTTCTGGATCTGCCACTAAAAACCTGTAGTCCCTCCACCTTTAGAAACTCAAAATTGTTTTAAGTAACATTGTCTGACCACAGGTTCTTGGGCTCTCTATGCAACAGAAATTGACACAGGCCAAAAGAGTTTTCCAAATAAGACTTAACTGGAGGTTATGCCC
Organism: Rhinopithecus bieti; assembly: GCF_001698545.2. Taxonomy (NCBI): domain Eukaryota; kingdom Metazoa; phylum Chordata; class Mammalia; order Primates; family Cercopithecidae; genus Rhinopithecus; species Rhinopithecus bieti. The sequence goes on along the minus strand of NW_016808492.1, from coordinate 927,147 downwards.
AGACATAAGGGAGGCAGCAAGAGAGAGAGAGAGAAAGAGAATTCCTTGACTGAGTCCCTGAAAAGAGCTAGAGGTAGAGCTTTTTCTTTTCTTTTCTTTTTTTTTTAAGCGTGGGAATTGACATCAGGGTAGGGTGTGCAGGTTGAGTTGGTCAAAGTACGTGAGGAGTGAGGTATGTGGGTCAGCATTATCTGGTTGTGATGGTTATCTTGAGTAATGGGCCACCTGATGGTCTGGTCTGTGGGCAAAAAGGCTATAAATCAATTGTTCAGCATTCCTGCCTGAAGTGGGATACTCTGCAACCTTGGTTATCTTTTAAGGCCACTTCCTGGAATTCTTTCAGTAAAAGGCATGGTTAAACATTATGGCATTAGTGAGGTAGTGGTGTGAGTTCTGTGATCAGTGGGAATGCATGAAAGAATGCTCTAGTGGGGATGAGTTGCCACCAAGTCTTGTTCCTACTCTGTCTCAAAATGAACAGATTTAAATGGTTTCTCTCCCCCACCAAATTCAGGTTAGTTTAGACCTTTAAAACTATGCTCTCACAGATCTCAGTATTTATTATTATTATTATTTTTGAGACAGAGTCTCGCTCTGTCACTCAGGCTGGAGTGCACTGGTGTGATCTCGGCCCATTGCAACCTCGTCTCAAGTGATCCGCGTGCCTCAGCCTCCCAAAGTGCTGGGATTACAAGTGTGAGCCACCGCATCTGACTGTATTATTTGTATTATAATGTTACCACTATTATTTAGATAAGTACAATCATAAAGCAATATAAATCTTTAACACTTATAAAACTATAAAATGAAAATCAAAGCAAATATCCCTGTTTGGGGCCTGATTTGTTTTGATTTGCCTTGATTTAATTTTATTTGAGTCTACAGAGTGCAAATAGATAGCTTCATTCTATTTTTTACAATTGTCTTTATTATAAACAGACCACGTGGGATTTTTTTGCTCAGTCCTTTGATGGCATAGTGGGCCTAATTTTTTCAGTCACTTTCAGGTGTTGAAATAATTTTATTTTTTACCTACTATAAAATCCATTGTGACCTTAATCAAATAACCAAAGATAACATCACAGTAATGGGACAAAATGAAATTGTGTGCCACAGTTACAGTAGGTAGGTAGTCAGACATGAGCAGAACTGGAGAGGGCTCGCCTACCCTCTGCCACCAGGAATGTTAGGCAACCACCAGGTGACAGGCAGGCGGTTGTTACACTGTTTCTGTAAAATAATAATTGGTCGCAGCCTGCACCAGGGAAAGACAGTCTCCCAATAGATAGAAAAATCCTGAAATTGGTGATCAGCAGTTTCCCTATAAGATCTCGTGAGTTAGGCAAGTGGGCTCAAACATGTGCATTAAGAGGCAAAATGGTGGAGTTTAACTGGCATATGACCTTCTAGGGACATTTGACTGGTAAGGAAAGACACCTCAAGTGAGCATGTGTACAACTCCAGTAAACACACTGTGCTTGTGGCCCCTTCCAAGTGCTGGCAGGCCACTGTGCATGCAGACAGTCCACTCTGCAAGGGAAGAATCATGGAAGAAGGAGCACAAGACCTGGAAGCATGCCAACATACAAAACCCCAAGTCAAAAAGTCAAACCATGCACTTGGTCTCTCAAGTCACCCACTTGGTCCTCTTCCAGGTGTGCTTTACTTCCTTTCATTCCTGCTCTAAAGTTTTCATTAATCTTTCACTTCTGCTCTAACACTTGCCTCTGTCTCTCCTTATGCCTTATGTCCCTCAGTTGAATTCTTTCTTCTGAGGAGGCAAGTATTGAGGTTGCATTGCCACCGGTAACACCACCTTAGGCAAACTAAGAAAAACATAGTGTCTCTTCCATGATATTCTTGCCAAAGATACATAACTTGGATCATATCACTAGGAAGCATGAGACAAATCCAAATTGCTGGGCAATCTATAGAATAACTGGCTTATAATTTTCAAAAGAATTAGGATGTGGGAGTCAAGGTAGACTAAGAAACTCTTCCAGGTTGAAGGGAATTAGAGAAACATGACAGCTAAATGCAATTTGCATTCCTGGGTTAAATCTTTTTGCTATAAAGGATGTTATCGGGACAACCACAAAAATTAAGTGGAATGTGAGGATTTGATGCTAGCAATGTGTCAGTATTAGTTTTCTGATTTTGATGGCTGCATTATACTTATACATAAAAAGTCCTTGTTTATAAAAATAGCATGCTGAAGTATTAAAAGGTGATGACATTGCATTAACACTATTTTCAAATAATTTAGGAAAAAATGAGTTGTACTTGCAACTTTTCTGTAATTTCAAAATTAATTAAAACTATTTAAAAATAATTTGAACACGTTGTTGTTCAATGAGTCTGAAAGGAAATATATGTACCTTATATTTATGCTATGTATAAATCCAATTCACAGCTAAATAAAAACTCCAGTCTCTTACTTAACATTTTGCTTCCTTCTCTAGTTTAATCCTGAACTTCAATACTGTAAACCCCATAGAGAAGGCAGTGCATTCTGTGCCATCTTTCCCTGCTTCATAGCCTGATCCTCACCTCTGCTGCTCCTATTTCTTCTGGGTCTGGGACATGGGAAAAAGTATTTAGGAGGAAAGGACAGCCTTACTTGACTGGTTCTCTTGAAATCTGATCATAGCATCTGTTATGGCAGAAACCACATGTTTTTAATTTCTCCTGTGGGTCACTTTATAAATCTTTGGGGATATACCACAGAGACCTACATAGTAGCATTCCCTGGTGCTGATAATGTGTACTCCAAAGAAGCCCAAACCACACTCTTAGGAACTACACCTCTGGAGTGTTTTTTACCAGGATTTGTTCAATGTCATCCTAACTTCTTTTTTTTTTTTTAATTATACTTTAAGTTCTAGGGTACAGTGCACAACATGCAGGTTTGTTACATATGTATACATGTGCCATGTTGGTGTGCTGCACCCATTAACTCATCGTTTACATTAGGTATATCTCCTAATGCTATCCCTCCCCCCTCCCCCCACCCCACCACAGGCCCCGGTATGTGATGTTCTCCTTCCTGTGTCCATTGAGTCCCGGGAAAATTCATCACCTAAACTCTGTCAAATGCGGACGTCTGTAATCCCAGCTACTCTGGAGACTGAGACATGAGAATCACTTGAACCCGGGAGGCAAAGGTGGTAGTGAGCCAAGATCATGCCACTGTACTCCAGCATGGGTGACACAGACAGACTCTGTCTCAAAAAATTAAAAAAAAAAAAACTTAAAAAAAATTAGGGGAAAAATGGAGAGGGAACAGGGAGGATATGGTAATTCACATATTGCAAGAGAAAAGGAGCAGGTAGGGAATTGTCAGTTATGTATTTGTCTCATACTTTACATAAGATATGGAAATATTTAACTTTTATCTATAGCTATTTAACTTGTGGAAATATTTAACCTTTTATCTATAGCTATCTGCTTAGGAACAAAAGGAAAGGCAGCTTCTTGCATGACTCAGCTTTCACCTTAATATTTTTCCTTTGGCATAGTGAATTGGGATCCCAAGTTTTTATTTTACTTTCACAAGGTCTATATTGCATTCTGGAAAATATTGCCGTCATTATCACAATGGGACTGTATTATTACTGTCTTATTATTTTTTAACTCTATGATTCCATTTATTTGACAATATTTCGCAGGCAAAACAACAAAGAAAACAGATCAGTGGTTGTCAGTGTGTAGGGATTAGAGGAGAGATTGACCACAAAGAAGCAGGGAGAAGTTTTTGGGAGTGATGGGACTATTCTGGTTACATAACTGTGTATGGTTACACAACTGTGTATGTTAATAAAATTCATAGAACTGTATACTAAAAGGATAAATTTTATTATATGTAATTGATCCTTAATTTCTAAAATGAAAAAAAAAAAAACAACCAATTCAAAAAAGGGGGAGATTTAGAATGTGTAATGAGGAATTAATTTAAATGCCAAATGCTGGGCAATACAAACCTCCACCTCTGTTTCCCCTAGAAAATATCAAATGAATTCTATGTTGAACATTATGGTTTTTAAAATGTTTCTCTTTAAAGGAGATTTGTAAATAAATTTTGAGTGCTATCTTTAAGGTTGGTGCAAGGCAAAAAAGAGGCTGACCACAGAGGACAGTCAATATATAGACAAGGTAGTTCATTTTAAAATGCAAATTAAAGTATATTATCATTTCTCCACTATCATACTGGCAATTTCAACATTATCTGCAGAGTAAGACTGAGCCAAAAGACAATGGATTGATATTTTCAAAATTCAGAGGAAATTGTTTTCCACCTAAAATTTTTAAATACTATTTTTTTATTTCAATAGCTTGTGGGGTACAAGTGGTTTTTGCATACATGGATGAATTGTTTAGGGGTGAAGTCTGAGATTTTAGTGTACCTATCACCAAAATAATGTACATTGTGCCCACTATGTAGTGTTTTATCCCTCACTGCCCCTCACACTCTCCCTCTTCTGAGTCTCCGTAGCCCATTATATCACTCTGTATGCCTTTGTGTTTCCATAGCTTAGCTCACATTTGTAAGTGAGAACATATGTTATTTAGTGTTTCATTCCTAAGTTACTTCACTAAGAATAATGGCCTCCAGCTCCATCCATCCAAGTTGCTGCTAAATATACTATTTAGTTCTTTTTTAATGGCTGAGTAGTATTCCATGGTGTATATATACCACATTTTCTTCATCCACTCATTGGTCAATGGCCATTTAGGTTGGTTCTATATGTTTGCTACTATGAATTGTGCTGCAATAAACATGCATGTGCAGATGCCTTTTTGGTGTAATGACTTTTCCTTTGGTAGATACCCAATAGTAGGATTGTTGCGTTGGATAGTAGATTTTACTTTTAGTTCTTTAAGAAATCTCCTTACTGTGTTCCGTGGAGGCTGTACTAGCTTATGCTCCCACCAGCAGTGTATAAGTGTTCCCTTTTCACCACATCCACACCAATGTCTATTTTTTTTGACTCTTTAACAATGGCCAGTCTTGAAGGAGTAAGGTGGTATTGCATTGTGGTTTTAATTTGCATTTCCCTAATTAGTGCTGTTGAGCATTTTTCATATGTTTGTTGGACATTTGTATATCTTTTTATTCAGACATGTCTATTCCTGTCCTTTGCCCACTTTTTGATGGGCTTTGTTTGAGTTCCTTGTACATTCTGGATATTAGTCCTTTGTTGGATTGATAGTTTGCAAATATTTTTTTCCTTGCTGTGCTTTGTCTGTTTACTCTGATTATTTGTTAGCCAGGCTGGTCTCGAATTCCTGATCTCAGGTGATCTACTGACCTTGACCTCCCAAAGTGCTAAGATTACAGGCATGAGCCATCACTCCCAGCCCTTTTAACCTTTATTTTTCTGATCTAAAAAACATGCCAGCAAATTATAAAAATATAAGAAAACACAAAAAAGCATTGCAAGCAAATAAAATCCACCTATGTTTCTAATGTCAACATCCTGAAATAAAAACTAATAATATTGGGGGATATTTCTAACTATTTCAAATATATATGGATACATATGTGCATATGTGTGTGTGTGTGTGTGTGTGTGTGTGTGTGTGTGGTAATAAATACATACTTTAAAATACATATATAGATAATGTTTATATAATTTTTCACATATCTTTTATTTTTATTTATTTATTTGTTTTCAGACAAGTTCTTACTCTGTCGCCCAGACAGGAGTGCAGCGGTGCAATCACAGTTCACTGCAGCCTCAACCTCCTGGGCTCAAGTGACCCTCCCACCTAAGCCTCCTGAGTAGCTAGGACCACAGGCATGTGCCACCACACCCAAGTAATTTAAAAATTTTTTTTGTAGGCCGGGCGCGGTGGCTCAAGTCTGTAATCCTAGCACTTTGGGAGGCCAAGACTGGCAGATCACGAGGTCAGGAGATCGAACGATCCTGGCTAACATGGTGAAACCCCATCTCTACAAAATACAAAAAACTAGCCCCGGCGCCTTGGCGGGTGCCTGTAGTCCCAGCTACTCGGGAGGCTGAGGCAGGAGAATGGCGGTAACCCCGGAGGCGGAGCTTGGCAGTGAGCTAGATCCGCCTGCATCCAGCCTGGCGGCAGAGCGGAACTCCGTCTCAAAAAAAAAAAAAAAAAAAAAAAAATTTTTTTTGTAGAGTGGGGGCCTCCCTATGTTGCCTAGGCTGGTCTTGAACTCCTGGACTCACAATTCAGCCTCCCTCAGTACTGAGATTACAAGCATGAGCAACTGCATCTGGCTCATATCTCTTTCAAAAATAATATATGTATATGCACAACATATTCACGAATAAATATATGAATAAAATATGTATGAAAAAATATATATAGATGTGTGTACGTAGTTTTATAGCCCATCTTTTAACTTAATATTTTCATGAAAAAATAAGTTCCTAAATATTTTGGAAAATATTTTACTGGCTAAATAATATTGCATGTAAGGATATGCCATGAGGCATTCTGTCACCCACTTTGTTGAATCCTTTTATTTGCTTCCAGCTTGTATCTTTGTAGAGCATCATATTTTTTTGCTTTAGGACAGAATCTGCAAGGTAGAATTACTGAGTCAAAGGGAATCAGATTTATTAAAGGCTCTTGAAACACACTGTGAAGTTGCTGTCTAAACAAAATAAAGCAATATGTGCCTCTACCAGAAGTGTTTGTGCACACATGTACCAATGTCCCCTTTTGCCACATTCTTCTTACAGGGAATATTTTTCTTAAATATTACTAATTTTAATTTTGTGGGTACATAGTATATATATACGATATATATATTATACATATATTGTGTGTGTGTGTGTATATATATATGGGGTGCATGAGATGTTTTATACAGGCATGCAATGTGAAATAATCACATCAGGGAGAATGGGGTATATATCCCCTCAGGCCTTTATTCTTTGAGTTATAAACAATACAGTTACACTCTTTTAGTTATTTTAAAATGTACAATTAAGTTATTGTTGACTGTATTCACTCTGTTGTGCTATCAAATAGTAGGTCTTATTCATTCCTTCTGTTTGTTTCCAACCCATTAACTATCTCTCCCTGCCCCACAGCCCCTACTAGCTGTCCAAGCCTTTAGTAACCATCATTATACTCTCTATCTCCATGAGTTCAATTGTTTTGATTATTAGATCCCACAAATAAGTGAGAACAGGCAAAATTTGTCTTTCTGTGCCTGGCTTATTTCACTGAACATAATGATTTCCATTTCAATCTATGTTTTTGCAAATGACAGGATCTCATTCTTTTTATAGCTGAATAGTACTCCATTGTGTATATGTACTGCATTTTCTGTATCCATTCATCTATTGATGAACATTTAGATTGCTTTCAAATCTTAGCTACTGTGAACAGTGCTGCAACAAACACGAATGTGCGGGTATTGCTTTGATAAACTGATTTCCTTATTTTGATATATACCCAGCAGTGGGATTGCTGGATCATATGATAGCTCAATTTTTAGTTTTTTGAGGAGCCTCCAGACTGCTTTTCATAGGGGCTGTGCTAATTTACATTCCCACCAACAGTATACAAGGATTCCCTTTTCTCCACATTCTCACCAGCATTTGTTATTGCCTGCCTTTTGGATAGAAGCCATTTTAACTGAGGTGAGATGATATGTCATTGTAGTTCTGATTTGCATTCCTCTGATGACCCATGATGTTGAGTGGCTTTTTATAGCCTGTTTCACTTGTGTATCTTCTTTTGAGAAATGCCCATTCAAATCTTTTTGCCCATTTTCTAATCAGATTATTATATTTTTTCCCTATAGAGTTGTTTGAGTTCCTTATGTATTCTGGCTCTTAATCCCTTGTCAGATGGGTAATTTGCAAACATTTTCTGCCATTGTCTGGGTTGTCTCCTCACTTTGTTGATTGTTTCCGTTGGTGTGCAGAAGCTTTTTAACTTGATGTGATTCTATTTGTCCATTTTTGCTTCGGTTGCCTGTTGTGGGGGGTATTGCTGTGGGGTATTGCAATACCTGCTCATGGGGTATTGCTGAAGAAATTTTTGCCCAGACCAATGTCCTAGAGATTTCCCCTAATGTTTCCCGGTGATAGTTTCATAGCTTGAGGTGTTAGATTTAAGGCTTTAATCCATTTTGATTTTTTTTTTTTTTTTTGGTATATGTTGAGAGATGGGGGTTTAGTTTCATTATTCTGCATGTAGATACCCAGCTTTCCCAGCATTATTTATTGAAACGGCTCTCTTTTTCCCAGTGTATATTCTTGGCACCTTTGTCGAAAATGACTTCACTATAGGTGTCTGGATTTATTTCTAGGCTCTTTATTCTCTTCCACTGGTCTATGTCAGTACACATCATTTTGGTTACTATAGCTGTGCACTATAATTTGAAGTCTGGTAATGTGATTACTCCATTTTTTTTTTTTTTTCCCTTAGGATATCTTTAGGTATTCTGGATCTTTTGTGATCCCATATAAATTTTAGGATGTTTTTCTATTTTTGTGAAGAATGTTATTGGTACTTTGATAGGGATTGGATTGAAATGTACATTGATTTGGGTAGTGTGGACACTCAGACCACAAGATGCAGTCTTTCCAGCTCTTCTCCCCTCTTTCCAAAGGCAAAGGAGTTTTACATGGTACCACTGCCTCCACAGGCCATGTCCCTTAAGGCCTAAGGCCCCTTACATCAGCTTGTGGTGAATGCTGCCTAGCCTAGGACTCACCCTTCAGGGCAGCGGGCTCCCCTCTGACCCAGGGCAGGCTTAGAAATTGCTGTCCAAGAGTCAAGTCATGAAATCAGGGACCCCAAGAACATACTTGCTGCTCTGCTGCCCTGTGGTCATGCTGGTGCCTGAAGCCAGAAACTCTCAGAAGCTCACCCAAGGCCCTCGACGTAGCACCTGGGTATCACTGCTGGTTATTCAAGGTCCAGTGACTCTTCCATTAGCAGGTGATACATGCTGCCAGGACTGCGTCCTTCTCTTCAAGGCAGTGGGTTCACTTCTGGCCAGGTTGTGTCTAGAAATGTTTGCAGCCAGGGTCTGGAATGGGTCCTCATGATTCTGACCAGTGCTTTATCCTGCTGTGGCTTGGCTGGTACCCAAGATGCAAGACAAAGTCCTCCCTGCTCTTCTCTCTCCTCTCCTCAAGTGGAAGGCAATGGTCACTTTTGCATTCATGAAATGTGCAGCCTGGGGTTTGGGGAGGGGTGATGCCAGCACTCCCTTTGCTGCCCTAGCTGGTATCTCACTAGGTCATATTTCCCCACACAGCACAGTGTCTCTAGGCCTACTTCTGCACTAGGACTTGCTTAAGAGTTGCAGTACTTATGACCTAGACTGCTTCTGACGTTTATTTAGAAACACAGAGTACTGTAGCTGTTCCTGGAGAGGTTTGCAGAAAGTCATGTTCAGACCACTGGGATTTGTGATTCTCCTCTGGCTAGGGCTGGTTTAAATGCTCCCTCCGTGGTGGGAAGTAGGGTGTCGGCTGAGTTTGGTACAGTGTTCCTTTCTGCTCTAACAGGACAGCGCTGTTTAATGCCTCACAATTGCTGTGCTCTCTCTCTCTCCCCCAGCATCCAAAGATGCTCTCCACACCACGCTGTCACGTGGGGAAGGGGAAGAGAATCCTCCACAATTCAGGACTGTTTTTTTTCTGTCTCTTCCGTGCAGTTTTCAGTGACATGAAGCTAAAGACAGATACTATGAGTGCTCACCTGGTAACTGGTTCTTATGAGGGTGCTTTTCTGTGTAGATAGTTGTTAATTGGTGTCCTTGTTGAAGGGATGATGGGTGAAGCATTCTATTCCTCTGTCTTGCTATGCCTCCTCCTTCTCGAGTATTTTTACATTAAAAAAATTCTCGACTTGTGTGGCCCAAATTTCCTTAGTGTTTAAATGATGTTTCTTTTACTGCATCATGATAAGCAGAGAACGTTTTGAAGAAACTGGACTCCTTATTGTCTCACAGTAAAAACAAAATGGAGGACACCTTCCCTTATCTTTGTGTCCTCCCCAGCTTATTTTCCACTGGATGTGCTCTGTTTACTTGTCTCTCAAGAGCCGGGGAAATTTGTACTTATCTATAAGAAGGATGGTAAATGAAAACTAGCCAGGAACCCCTTCCTGGATGAATGTACAGGGCACTCAGAAGTTAACGCTGCATTCCAAGGTTAGAGGTCTTGACTGGAGGCTATATCAGATGAAAATTTGACTCAAAACTCTGCTAACCTTTTTTTCTGTGATAAGACATGTAGAGAAACAGAAAAGACAGTTACAATTTCTTTTTGTGGCCTTTAAAAAACTATATTGTTCCTCCCTTCCTGCTCCCACTTCTTTTTGATAAGTGTGTTACTTGTTGATTAAAATGTAAAGAAAATGCATGTGAGGTTCTGTGGTACTTTTCTTAATTTCGGGAACTGAAGTGTGAAATTCTCAATGCTGTCTTGTTTTGAGAATTAGCTCAGTAAATCTATCTCTAATGTTGCCCATAAAAAAAGAGAAGCTAGTTCTCGGTTCAGTCGTGATTCTAGTGAGGCGGGATTAGCTGCCTATGGTGTATCAGCCAGTTCTCTCTAAAGCATGGAAGATGGATTCTGAAGGATTTGTGTATATATGTGGTGTGTGGTGGTGGTTTGGTGGGTGGTTTGTGGGGTTTGGGTGTGTGTGGATGTTATTTCATATATTAAAAACAGATTGAATCTTTCGTAGTGGGGGGAGAGTTTATAAGATAGCTATATGTCTCCGATGTACAAAGAGATGGTAAGTATAAGAGGCGAGTAATATTTTGCTGTAGTTAATATTAAGAGCTCAGAGATATAGATATTCTTGGTGTTTAATTTTCATTTTCCGGCTGTCAGTTAGCGTGGGTGTACTATCTTTGCGAATGGGGGTGCATCAGGGAGATGGAGAATAGGTGCGGATTATAGCAAATGGGAAAAGAGTGGCTGGGCCTCCTGGCGTGCTAAGTAATGAATAAATAAGAGGAAAGTAAGAATAGTAAGGAAGAGATTAGTTCCCATTCATTTTATATCAAGTTAGTCGCTCTCTACATTTTGATATTCAAAATAATGTTTTGCTAGTGGAGATGAATAGATGTGGATTCTAATCAGTAAAGTCTTCCTTTTCTCATTAATTTTCTAATTTCTTTTAGAGGCATTTATTGTGCTACTTTTCAAAGGTGAGCTAATGATTTCCCTTAAGTCTGAGAACTCGTCTTGAACAAAAATATCATAGAAAGAATCTATACATAGCACTTGAATCTTTTTTATCAGTCTTTTGCACCATGTGTAGTGAATTATGTCCTTCTTGAATTCATAATTAGAGGAGGGAGCAGATGGCTGGGACTTATTGTAAAATTTTATGCCTATTAAACAGTAAGTTATGCATTCTCAGTAACTATTCTTTGTTGTGAGATAAGCCAAATATTTAAATGATTTTAAAGGATGAAACAAAATACATTTTCTCCTGTACATTAATGTGCTATATACATCAGAATCACTTGACAGTTAAGTTTTGAATTACTATGTGCTGACTGTATGGAATCTTTGTTCTAAATCCTTTTCATAGATAGTGAGATACAGACACTTTTGGAACAAGGGTTCTTATAATGCAACCAGCAATTTTATCCCTTTCCACTGTATTTTCAAGCCCTTCCTTTATGATGATTATTTTCAAAGGTATTTGACCTACATCAAAGCTATCTTACTTTTTCTTTTTATAAAGATACATTTGAGCATGGGGGCTATGGGTAGAGACAGATGATTGAGCCCATCATTTTCTGATTTTGTTCTAATTGTACCCAGAAGAGGTGCTGAGAGTAGGCAGCTGCCAGAGGTATGCCTATATATCCTAGTGTTTACCCACACATTCACAACCCCAGTTCAGTGATGCATGCACTCATTCTTTCTTACAAGAACATGCACATCACACACTACTTGAACACTTGTGCTTACCAAGAACTTCCTACTTTCTCTTTATGTACATTTTGATTACCTTCTGCTTGCTGTAGCTGAAAAAAAGCATTTTAATTTTTTGAGAAGTAAAATATGAGGATAGTCAAGTACAGTGCTTTTGTGGACAACATCATTACACCTTAAACATTCAACTGTCAGTTGGCAGAATTGTTAAACTTAAAGCATAGCAGTGGCATTAGAGAGGCTATACTTTTGGAACAAAGTTTTTGGAGTGATTTCTATTCTGTCTAAACAGATTTTTATAGGTATTTTAGCTCTCCTTATTTCTCTGCTTCAAATAGTCTTTCAGAAAAACTACAGGACCACACTTGCTGACTGAGGAGGGCAGGAATTAAACAAATGAATTCATTTTTTCATTTCTGCTCTGTGTTTCATGTTTATTAATGAATAATTGTACTTTTTGCCTAAAATTACATGGAAATTCTAGAAATCTCTGCCTTGGCATTTAGTAAAATGAAGATACAGACACATAATCTTATGTCAAAATCATGTTAACAAAAGGGGTTGCTCAAAATGCTGGCGGGCAAAGTTAATGTTTTCTTGAGCAAGAAACTACACATTGTTTGCAAAGATTTTAAAAAATATATTACATGTGTTTTGTTGAGAGAAAGGTATTTCCAGATACTTTTATGCAGATGGTGAAAGGAATACGAAGAAAGGAGTGATATTATGTTTGCAATAAAGCCTGGCTGGGCCTCACTGGTATTCTTAGTTGTAAGAATTCTCTTATTTTTAGGATCAACTTCAATGGATCAGCTCTGAAAGCAGATATACCTGGATGGTCTCCAAACTGGTCTCAGTCCAGGATCTCATTGGCCTGTCTTATTCTAGAGCTTTTTCATTATCTTTGAGGATTCCAGTGTTTAAAGAAAAACCGAAAATTTAGGAGTTATGGACACTAATAGGATTAGGATCCTGCTGTATATTTAATTCAGGTTCAGAATCTTAAACTGGGACCAGTTTCAAATATCTGGGTTGACCATACCATTCACCTAGGATTTGGGTTGCTCCTAGGGAACGTTTTAGGATTTTAGATCAGGAGTCTCTGCTCTCAGACTTCTGAGGGGCCCCTTTTTAATAAAGTATGTAACAGGACACTTTAGTACAAATGGCACATCTTTTTGTTGCTTCTTCCAATTGGTTACTCTTCTTATGAGAAGTATACACCTCAAAATGATACAGCTTTTGCATTTGATACGTAGGATTTGGTCCATGAGTTAAAAGGATCGTTGAATGCCATGAAGAATGAGGGTGGCACCCTAAAGACCAGCAACAATGACTGGTGTCCATGTGGACATGTGAATAAGTTAAAAAAGTCAACAGTGATTGGTATTGTGTTGGCTTTGTGCAGGCAGAGACTTTTCATTAATTATTGCAGTATGTGAGAATGTTACATATATATGTATGTGTGTGTGTGTGTATATATATATATGGGCCAATATAATAGATAATATAGGCTCTTCAATTCTAATCACCCTTGCACTCATGCATTGTAATCAGAATATTGTATGCCTTACAATAGTGAAGTAGTATTTTGAACTTTTAAATTTGACTCACTACCCTTCCTTAAGATTCTGTGATTTTTCTCTTTGGCTTTTATATGTGCATATACGTATACATACATAGATACACACACACACACACACACACACTCCAGATAATTCATAGAGAAATGAAATTAAAAGATAAAAGTAAAAAACATAAGCTTTATTTCTCAACATAAGTTCCATCAAGTTTAAGACACCTTTGTAGGCAGTGACACCAGTTGTTTAGTCTATCCTTGAAGAACTAAAGTTCTTGTGAATTTAACCGTGTTGATGCAGTATTTTTAACATTATTAACTGATGAAAAATAGGTGCCCTTTACAGATTTTTTGTAAGAATAATGATATGGCTTGGCTGTGTCCCGCCCAAATCTTGTCTTGAATTGTAGTTCCCATGACCCCCACATGTCTTTGGAGGAACGCAGTGAGAAGTGATTGAAGCATGGGGGTGGTTTTCCCCATGCTGCTCTCATGATAGTGAGTGAGTACTCACAAGATCTGATGGTTTTATAAGTGTCTGGCATTTCCCCTGCTGGCCATTCACTTTCCTGCTGCCCTGTGAAGAAGCTGCCTTTCTTCCCCTTCACCTTCCACCACAATTGTGTTTCCTGAGGCCCTGCCAGCCATGAAGAACTGTGAGTCAATTAAACCTATTTTCTTTATAAATTACCCAATCTCAGGTATTTCTTCATAGCATTATGAAAATGGACTAATACAATTGGGAAACAAAAAGGAGTCAGAATGAGCCAATTCAGGACCGAAAGTGGATGCCTAATAAGTTTCCACTGAAACTAACAGAATTACTCTTATTTAATGAAAGAAATGACCAAGAGCATTATGGTGGAGAAAGACTCCCTGTTAAAGCTTTCTGGGGTATTTTTATGCTACAGTTTTGGTTTTCTTAAAAACGACAACAACAAACAAACAAACAAAACCCTCTCATAATAAGAAGATGTCACTGTTCTTTGGCTCCCCAGAAAGACAACAAGCAAAATACCTTACGTTGAGCACCCCAAAAAACTGTTGCCATATTCTTTACTCTTGACTGTTCTGCTTTTGCTTTGACTGGATCACTTTCATCTCTTGGTAGACATTGCTTTGATTGTGTTTTGTTTTCAGGATCATACTAGTAAAGCCATGTTTTATCTCTTGTTACAATTACTTGAAGAAATGCTTCAAGATCTTGACCTCAATTGTGTGAAATTTCCACTGAAAGCTCTGCTGTTTTCTATATCTGATCTAGGCGCAATTGTTTTGGCACCTATCAAGTGGAAAGTTTGCTCAACCTTAACTTTTCAGTCAGAATTGTGTAAGTTGAACCAACTGAGAAGTCTATAGTGTTGGCTGTTGTTTCTGTAGTTAACTATTGGTCCTCCTAAATTAGGGCATGGGCAAGATTAATTTTTTCCTCAGAAATTGATGTGGATAACCTGCCACTGCAGGCTTCATCTTCAAGATACTCTTGTCCCTTCTTAAAGTGAGTCATCTCTTTGTAAACCGCTGATTTCTTATAGGGCATTTTTCCTGTAAACTTTTCATAAAGCGTCAGTGATCTCACTATTCCTCAGCTAAGCTTCACCATAAATTTGATGTTTTACTTCAATGTTAGCAGAATTTATGTTGCTCTGATAGGGACTCTTTTCAAACTGATGTCTTGTCCTTCCTAGTGCCCCAAACTAGATCCTGTCCAGACATGCTAAGAAGTTAGGAAGCTTTTATTTTGGCACAAAACATTTTTAAAATTCATGGCTTATTTAATAATATACATTTCCCATGATTTTTTTTTATAAGACAGGGTCTTGTTCTGTGGCCCAGGGTGGAGTGCAGTGGCATGATCATAACTCCATGTAGTCTCCAACTCCTGGGCTCAAATGATCCTCCCACTTTAGTCTCCTGAGTATCTAGGACTACAGGTGCACACCACCATACCTGGCTAATTATTTTAATTTTATTTTGTAGGACATGATATTGCTATGTTGCCCAGACTGGTCTTGAACTCCTAGCCTCAAGTGATTCTTCTAAAGAGCTGAAATTACAGGCATAACCTACGATGCCAGGCCTCCATGAACATTTTTAAAACCTCTTCTGTATCTCCAAAAATTTCTCTTCAATCATTCAGAAATTGATACTATCTTTTCCTCATTTCTATTGCCTCTAATCAACTACAACTATTATAGTAAATTAGCCAATATGTAACTAGATTTTATCTTCCCTTTTTAATTCTTTTGAAATTGCTCTGGGAATTCATGAAAATTCTAATCTAGGATAAATAGTATACAGTAAAAACATTCAGTGTGAAGTATCTTACTGAGGAGTTTTTCTCTACCGATAGCTAAAACATTAAATTTGTCTGAAATATTGTTGAATACTGGGGAGGTTAATTTGATACTAGTCTCACGAGAAGTAACCTGGAATTTAGACATCATTTAAATCACCTTCCATCAGAAGCAAATTAGAATGTTCAGCTAAAACAGAAAAAGAACTGTATCTAGAGATTGATTTTTAAAATAGGAGCACATGCATTATCGTTTGTCAGTGCTGTGTCCTCAGTTGGTGTATTCATCATATAATACTCGTTTCTGTTAAATCTGTCATTAGTGCATGAGACTACAGATTTTCTAGTACACACCTGACTTTATATAGGTTAAGGTAAGAGATTATCCTCTTCTATTGTGCTAGAAAATATGGATTTGTAGAAAACATTTATTTAAAAAAGTCTCTATTAGATACAAACTATTAAAAATAACTGCCTAAACTAAGATTTTGCTTTCTCCCTTGGAATTCCTCACTTTCTGGATTTCTCAGGATTCAGCAGAAATCCCATTTCTGTATTCTTTTCTTGTGCTGGGCATTATTTCACAAAAATCAGAAGTATGTCTTAGATTTCTCCACTTGATGTTCACATCCAAAACTGTGAGGTTCAAAGCCTGTCTTATCTGTCTTGGTTTCAGTTTCAGAACTTATGTATTCTTTGGAACATGTTTATTCAAATATTTAAGAGTATCATGTTACATGGCACTTTTAATTTTTTTTTTTTTTTTTTTTTTGAGACAGAGTCTCCTCTGTCGCTCAGGCTGGAGTGCAGTGGCGCCATCTCGGCTCACTGCAAGCTCCGCCTCCCGAGTTCACGCCATTCTCCTGCCTACAGGCGCCTGAGACCACAGGCGCCCGCCACCACGCCGGGCTGATATTTTATATTTTTAGTAGAGACACAGTTTCACCATGTTGGCCAGTCTGGTCATGAACTCTTTACTTCATGTGGTCCACACGCCTCAGCCTCCCAAAGTCGTGGGATAGCAGGTGTGAGCCACTGCACCCGGCCTTTTAAAAAATATATAGATGAAATCCAGAGGATATTTACAAAATGCATGCAAAATTTTAAAAATAGTGTCCAGTAACATAAATGGACCACGCAACTCAGAAAACAATTTACCCTCATGCAATCACCTGTACTCCTCTCTGAGTCCCTGCCCTGCTTCGTTCACCGTCAGATGTAACCATCATAATGAATTTTGGATTTATTATTATTTTGCTTTTCTATACAGCTTAATTTTATGTTTGTATTGCGAATAATATATCATTAGATTAACAAATTATTGAAATGTATGTGATTGAATTTGAATTATATTGTAAGTATTCTTCTACGATTTTTTGCCACTCAAAATTCTTTTCTTGAGATCCATTCATGTTGTTGTATCTAGCTGTAATTCATCTATTTTCTCTG
Organism: Rhinopithecus bieti; assembly: GCF_001698545.2. NCBI lineage: Eukaryota > Metazoa > Chordata > Mammalia > Primates > Cercopithecidae > Rhinopithecus > Rhinopithecus bieti. The sequence goes on along the minus strand of NW_016808492.1, from coordinate 909,914 downwards.
TGGTATCAGATTTCATTTACAGCCATTTGCAACCATTTATTTACAAATTCAACTGCTGATAGATGCATGGGATTTTTACGAGGTAATTTTGATGTCCAGTTTTCTATATAGGAAATGTTTTCATTTTCATTTATTTCATATATCCAAACACAGAGTGACTGACTTTTGAATATTTTTAAAATTTCAATTTAACTGCCCTCTCTAATATCACACCTTCCCTGATTCCCTTCTGTCCTGAGCCTTTTTCGCTCCAGACATACACTTTATCTCACCTCTGTACATATTGCTGTGAGCAATGATGTAAAAGAAGATTGAGTTTAAAGGAAAGATTACTAGTCAGGAATGAGTTTGGACAATCAGTTTGGTAATAACTTTTAAGAGAGTAAAATTTCATACTTTTCAAAATGTTCTGCTTTTTTAGTTTCATCACATCGTGTTTTTAAATAAATAAAATGCCTTGGTGATAAACCATTACAACTCACTTAGGCTGATGTCCTTTTCATATATAAACACACAAAGTTTAGAGATTACCATGTGATTTATTATATAATTTCCTGCTGGTTGATATGCCTGGCTGGGAGTATCTGAATTTTGTTCTTTGTATCACTCCTATTTAATGGAGAAAAAGTTGCTATTGCCACCAAAAGAGAAGGACAATCAACAGCCTTTTCCTTCTCTATTTTCACTGATTTTCTGAAAGGGGAGTTAATTCCCCTAGGATAATACTTTATAAAATGTGTAAGAGCTTATTGTGGTTCAGGGAAATGCAGTGCTGTCTCAGGAAGAAAGTAAAGGAAATTTATATGGGAGATTAGAAGAGGGGTTGAGATCGCAGCCAAAAATTAATTAACTTCACAGGAGAGATAGCATGGCTCATGTCTTAAGGCCTTATTGGGAATTTGTTATTTTTCCTCAATGATTGATTTAGTGCATTGTGAAAGTCAGAAATAAATACACAAAGCTTAACATGAAAATTTCTTACATTGCACATTGAGTAATTTTAGTTAACACTTTTATACTACTTATGCTTTAAAAGCAAAAGTTAGGGAATCAAAGGCTATCAAACCACACTCTATGAATTTACACCATGTCGATTTTACTTCTGCAGTCATTCACACTTCACTGCAAGAAAATGAACAAGGGAACATTTATATGATTTTCAGGAGAAACACTAGCCTGTTTTCTCCAACCACTTCTGTTATCTTCCTTTTATGGCATTATGTCTGTTAAAATGCAATACCTTTTAATGATAAAAAAAAAAAAAAAAAACAACTTCTAGTCTTCTTTCTGACATATGACATACTGGCAAATTTCCCTCTCTTTGAAATTTAGAATGTGGTATTGGAAAGTATAGACTTGAAATATAGTTAATATATTACCTTCTCATAAATGAAGAACTTACAATTAATAAATATTCGATCTGAAGTATAATCCATGTTAGTTTGCTAAATGTATACACAAGTAGGCAATGGAGCTCATTCACATTCTCAGGAGGAAACTAAAGCTGAAATAGGAAGGAGGCATTTATCATCGATGAAAATGCCTGTGATTGGACAACAGGCCTGAGCAACATGCAGAGGGACAGTGTTGTGCAAACCACATTGATAAGACATGTAGTTGTGGAAATACCCTGCCCCTACAACTATGCCACTCTACCGACTAGGTTACATTGACCTTGGATTAATAATAACCTCTTTCTTTTATTTCCTCATCTGAAAAATGCTGAAATCTATACCTAACCTATCTGCTTCACAGTATTATTATAATAATGAAATAGAAAAATATGTATGAAAGATGTATGAATTTTCAGTATTATATTCATTTAAAAAAAAACAATATTGTGTTCACTTGCTCCTCACAGTGGTAGAAAGTACGGTTCACATGTTTCTTAGATGGAGGTGCATCTTAGAAAGTCTCTAACTTGTCAAAGGCCACATGTAATAACACTATTAATATATTTGGGATTTCATTACAGGGTACTTCTTATGGCCTCTATTTTAAAGATGTTTAAGAATAGAGCAGGTTTTTTGTTTTCTTTGGTTTTTATGTAGAGGACTTCATTGGTGATAATATTTTAGATTAAACTTGTTTTTGACTGCCAGTGACAGAATGCAAAACATAGTAGTTTATGAGATGAAATAAAAAGGATTGTAGATATGTTTATACAACTGCAGCAGTCAACTTCAAATGATTATCCCAATGCCCCCCTGGCCCTGGCATTTAAAGCTTTGCATAGGCCCCTCCCACATTGTGTCAGGATTGATCTGCATGACCAATAGATTACAACAGAAGTGATGATATGTGACTTCTGAGGCTAAGTTATGAAGGACATTGTAGCTTCTACCTTGATCTTTCTTGAATTGTTCAGTCTAGGATGAGTGAGCTCCCTGCTGTGTCTTGAAGACATTCAAGCACCTCTAAGGAGAAATCCATGTGATGAGGAACTGCACACTCTTGGTAAAAGTCACTGGGAAACTAAGGCCTCCGGCCAACAGCCATGTGAGTGAGCCATCAAGAAAAGGGTCCTTCATTCCCAGTGTAGCCTTCAGATGATGGACCCCCCAGCTGACATCTCTTCTTCAATCTCATGAGAAACATTAAGTCAGAGCTGCCCATCAGATCTATTCTTGTATTCCTGACTCTCAAAAACCATGAGAGTTAATACATGTTTGTTGTTTGAAGCTGCAATGTTTGGACTAATTTGTCATAAAGAAATAAACAGCTAATACAACAATGGAGGAATCCTATGGTAGAACTTGTTGAGGTATATATGGATTGAAAACTGTGGTCAGAGCTATATTCTACTTAATCTCGTGCCTGTACATTTATCTATGTCTTTTTTATTTTCAGACTCTTTCTATGTCATAGACATAGACCGCCAGGAGATTCTGGCTCACATCAAATTTACAGCTTTTAATTTTCAATGACAAGTAAAATCTTATTTTTCTTTCCACGTTGATAAATATACCCTTATAGAGGACTCTGAATAGTGCAACTTGAGACACATGTCACCTTTTAGACCAATCATTTTGGGCAGTGAGTCATTCTAGGCTACTCCATGTGGCCTTTACATTACCATATGCACCATGGTTGGCCAGACACATGTCATGGGGCATATTCACTACCATTGAGGAAAAGAAGTATGTTATAGGCAGTCCCATAGAAATCATATTGAATATGGATAGGGATCTTCTGCAAAGAAGAGGGTATTGGCTAGTGAAACAACACACATTCATCATAGGATAGGTAGGTGTCACTCCACAGGAAAGAAAGAGTAGTTTATTTTGCTTCCCTTTACTCTTTCATTAGGGTAAGGAAAACCAGATGGAACACCTATTTGTCAGATTGCAGGGTTACTATTATTTTCTCTAAAGGTTGGCCTACTATGTACTACAGATAAGAAAAGGCAACACAATTTTATTTTATTGAAGACATCTGAAATATTTTCTTTGTTAGAATATCAAAATTCATTTGAAAAAAATTTATAATTTGGTAGACAATTGAATCAATGTTATGTTGGGAATGAAGTGGTGGAATACATTATTTGGATATAAGGGTGACCCAAGGAACTCCCTAAGCCTCTTTACCACTCCCCTCCCTTTGGCCTCAACATAATCCAGAGTGGAGTTATCAGAGGTCCCGGAACCTTGTGCACTCTGGCTAACACCAGGTCTCCATGCTCATCTCTGCTCTTGTTGAACATTTTCAGAATTATTTTCACATAATTGCTTAAGCAAATAAATCTCTCAAAGAAGAGGCTGTAATTGGAATTGTTAATCCACCTGCTTTTAGAAGATCCTTAGAAATCATTCTATTATACTTGGCATCTCAGTTTACTTTAGTCCGCACCAGAGGTGCAATCCTCCCAGAGATTCAGCTCCTTTGTACGTAATGCTTGGTACATCCTTGGTTTCAAAGCTCCACAACAATCTGTTAGCAAAACCTATTGGCTCTACCTTCAAAATATTGTATATCATAAATCCAATAACTTCTCACCACTATTATTCAGCACTTTAGTCAAAGCCATCATCATCTCTATCCTGGGCTAGGGTGATGGTTACCTAACTGCTTGTCCTCTTCCCCAAGATCAACTCTCCATTTAACAGCTGGGCTGCAACGAACCTTTAAGCATATAAATCAAATACTTTGATTTCGTTTACCAAAACCCTCTAATTGTTTTCTGTTATAACCAGAAAAAAAAATCTAAGGTCCTCACCATGGCCTACAAAATCTTACATGATCTGCCCATGTGTGTGTCTCTGGCTCTACCTCCTATCACTCTCCACCTTCTTACTCTGTTCTAGCTACAATGGCTTTTTGGTGTTTCCTAAACTCACCGTGTTAAAAATTCTCATCTCATGTTCTTTGCATTTGCTGTTTCCCCTTTATTTAATGCTCTTTTACCAGAGCTGCATGTATCCCAATATCTTACTTTATTCGGGTCTCTGCTCAGATGTCACCTGAAGTGGGATTTGCTTGGTCTTCCTAACTAAAATAACTCCCATGTCCACCATTCTGCTTATTATCCAAGATGATTTTGTAGGTTTAATATACAGACAAGTAAAGAGCAGTGATTATATATCTCATTATATAAGAAACTGGCATGAATGACTAGAGTAGAAAATGTACAGAGCTGAAGTCTATGTTAGAATAATAGAGTAAAAATCATAGGCTCGAAGTAGACCATGGACAGCCCCTGGGAGAGCAGCATCTCTAGCCAGAGAATACATATGAAGAGGCAGTGAGTATCTGCAACATGAAAACTTTCTAGGGCCAGATACAGGAATCTCCGCTTATTCGCAGTTTCACTTTCTGTGGTTTCAATTGCCCGTAGTCAACTGCAATCCAAAAATAGATGAGTACTGTACAATAAGATATTTTGAGAGAGACCATATTCCTTTAACTTTTATTTCATACATTGTTATAATTGTTTTACCTTATTATTAGTTATTGTTGTTAATCTTTTACTGTGCTTTATTTGTAAATTAAACTTTATCATAGGTATGCATGCATAGGAGAAAATATAGAGTTAAGTACTATCTGTGGTTTCAGGAATCCACCTGGGTCTTGGAACATATCCCCTGTGGATAAGATGGACTACTGTGCCAAGGAATTTCATTAGAACTTAAGCAACTGTATTGACATTGTATAAATAGATTAGGGGAATATATATTCAACAGGATGAGCCAGCAAAGTCTCTAAGAACACACACCAGATGGTTTGCTCATGGTATTTCTCCCTCCTCGGTACAAATGTATAAGAATATTGCAGAATGGAAGGAACAATGACTTTGCCAACTTTTGCCTAGAACAACAAAATAATATAAAATTCTTTATTTCCATAAGAAGAAAAAATATTATATGGTGTTGGAGGGAATTTCAGGCCATATAGGGAGACTTTTCTGATGAACCCTCTAATAATAATATAAATGATCATTGCCCTATCATTGGAAAGTTTACTTATTTTCTGGTTTTCACTATAAAATAATTCTGCAATGTAAATGCAATGAAAATGCAATTCTTCTTTAAAAGTACTTTTTGTACATTGGTGGGTAAATTTGTAAAATAAATTTCTAAAAGTGAAAATATTAAATCAAAAGCCATCACAAATTACCTTACAAGAAGTTATATATCAGTTTATACCAATATAAAAAAAATACGACAGTGAACATTCCCCTTCTTTTGATAACACTGGATTTTATCACAGAGATTTTCCCTAAAACCAATTTTGAAAAATAGTATCTCATTCTTCTTTTAATTCACAATTGCCTGATTACTGCTAAGAGTGACCGTCTGTTCATATACTTGTCATTTACATTTTTTATTCTGTGACTTGCCTCCTCATATTCCTTCCTGCTTTTTTTCTTTTTGTATCTTTTTTCTTTTTATTTAGGATTCTTAAAAGTCTTTATGTATTTTCTACATTAATCTTTTGTCCACCACATGAACAATGATTTTTCCAGTACATTTCTTATCTTTTAGCTTTCTTCTACTACCATCTATTATTCCAGTTTTAAACACTTAAATCATTATCTGGTGCTTCCCATTTCAGTAAAACAACCATGCATTCAGTTACTAAAACCAAAAACCTTGATGCCATCTTGACCCTCTTTTAAAATAGTCCATTTTACATCAGCAACTCTTGTTAACTTAGCACTCATATACTTCCCTATATTGATCCTTGCTTCCACTGTCCGCTCTACCATGCCTTCTTGAGCCATCGCCATCTTCTGCCTATACAACTGTATGGCCTTTAGACTGGTAGACTGTCTGCACTTGTACTCTCTCCATGTCTCAGCCAGTGACACGTTTATTTTTGTTACCTTTTTATTATAAATA
>NW_016808492.1:879408-901066 GCF_001698545.2 Rhinopithecus bieti | reverse complement strand
AAGGACTTAAAAAAATTTACTAAATATATTGTTTTTAACTTATTTTTATTTCCTAACCTAATTGACTTGTAGCCCAATACTACCAGCTTTATGATATAGATTTTATTAAATATGTCCAAAAAATTTACACAGTCAATTGTCAGTATTTTTTAATGTTCTGTATGCTTAGTAAAGAATGTTCTCCAGTTGCTGGCTGTTGTGGTTCAATATATGCCAATTAAGTAAAGTGAATTGATTGTGATTTAAAAAAACTTTAAAAATCATTTTGATTTTCTCTACTTTGTCAATTATTGATAGAAATGTGTACATTTTTTTTCATTATCTTGACATATCCATCACTTTCTTCTTGAAGTCTATAAACATTTGCTTTATGTATTTTGGATCCTTGTTATTAGGTTCACAAAGATTTAGAATTTTATCATCCTGTGAATTGAAACATTACAATATAACTCTATCCTTAGTAAGGCCTTTTTGCCAGGAAGTCAATTTTGTCTACACTGATTTAGGAGGTTAATACTTCCAGTATATATGATTTTTCTTTTTTAAAATTTTTATGTTTATTTTCTATATAGCAACAGTATTGTAATTTTAATAGTGTAGTCAATACTTGGATAGCTTTATTGCCCAATTTCCTATTTTTCTTTGCTCATCATGTTTTTTTTTTAATCCTGCACATATTTTCTTGATCATTTTCTTTCCTTCTTAAGTAGATTCCTTGGAAATAATTTTTATAAAGTAGTTGTAGTAAAATTCCTTTTTTAATAGGATCTGAAAATATCTGTATTTCAATCTTGCTATTGAAAGATTGTTTGTCAGTACAGAATTCTACTTTGATGATTAGTTTCTCTCATATCTGAAAAAAGCATTCTTCCATTTTCTATTATAGGCATTGATAAATAGCTATCAGTTTAATTATATTTACTTTATTTATGATATATTTAAAAATTGACAGTTGCTTATACTACATTTTTTTCTTTTGTGTTTTGCATTTTTAGTATATTTCTTGGTATGGATTTCTTTTAATTTTCTCACTTAGGTTTCATTGGAGTTTCTGAATTTGCAAATTGAACTGTTTCTTCATTTCTGAAAAAATTCTTAACCATTACCTTTTACTATTCTTTCCTTCTGGCACTACAGTTAGTCTTATTTTAAACCTTCAGTTAGTCTTATATTAGGCCTTCACACTCTTCTTTCATAATTTCTTTCTTGTTTTGTGTTGCCTCGTAATTTTGTTAGATGTGTTTTCCAGTTTACTTCCAGCACTTTCTCGTCTGCAGTTAATCCATGATATTGTTTTTGTTAGTATATTTGTGTCCAACAGTTCTGTTTTGTTCTGTTTCTTTCAAACCTACCTGCCAATTTTGTTACTCTTCTGCTTTCATCATGCTTTCATTGCTCCCCTTATTTGTTTGTACATGGTAAGAATGTTTACTTTATATTTAGAACTGGATAATTCCAATATCTTTTTTTTTTTTAATGTGGCGCAGATTCTGTAGTTTGGTTTTGTTATTGATGGTTGTAATGTTGGCTTGTTTCCTTACATCTTAGTAAATGTTCATTGTGAGCTCACATTTTTTGAAACTCTGGAAATTATTTGAATTCTGAGTTCTATGTGTCTCCATTTATTTGCTTCAGCCTGATGTATGGAAAAGTTAGAAACATGGTGATAAATTTGCAGCTTGTGCTTTTTTGGGCCCATTAGACTAGTATGAAACCTGTGTGAATGTGAGCTTGTAATCTTAATGAGTAATTTTTTGTTTCTTTGTTGCCAAATTCAGGTCTTGGTCTTCACTGGATAGTCTCTTTTTTTGAGGGTTTATTTTCTGGCCGGGCCATTGAGTAAGCTACACTCCTGTGCCTCTAATGTTATCAGTGATCTCCAATTAGACTTCCTCAGTTTTTTTCTCCTGTCCTCAGCACACTCAGCTTGTTAAAGCCCAAACTCTAATCTACCAGAGATGGAGAGCCAATTTGAGAGTAAGTGCAGCTCCAAAACACAGAGTATAGATTTTTATTATTTCTGACATTTGTAGATTTCCTTTATTTTACACCTAGCTTTCTTTTAAAAAGTGTATTGTACCTGAATATATTTCTCTTTATATCTTTTCTGCCATTATATTAGAAATGGAAGACACTGGTGATTCTTTAACACATAAATTAGGTCATGTCACTCTACTGCTGAAAACAGTCTGTTATGACCCATCATACTTAGAATGAAATTTAAAACCTTTCGTCTTGTCTGTACAACTTTACATGGTTGGGCCTCTGGTTACTTTTTCTCATTTCTTATGACTGATGCCCCCTTGTTCTCTGCACTTCAGCCTGTGTTTCTCTTCCACAATAGGACTGTTTCATTTTTCTCCAAAATACTAAACTCACACCAGTCTTGGGGTTTTAATCTGCTTTTCTCTTGAATTTGAATGCTTTCACCCAAACCATGACTTGCTTCCTTAATTCATTCCGGACAGATATTATGTGTGCAAATGTCACCTTACATAATTTTCTCTATCTAATGTAATAGAGCACCCTCTACCACTGTCCCTTTAACCTGGTTGTTATATTTTTATGCATTGTATTCATCACCATTTGCACACACACAGGTACACATTTCTGTTTCATATTAGAAGGTAAGTTTTGTGGAGCCAATACAGAATGCCTGGCACCAATTCCTGGCACGAAACAGTCATTCAATAATTACTTGTTGAATTAATAAGTGAATGTCTTCAATTATGTTAGTTTTATCTTATGTGACTTCTTAGTATCTCATGTTAAGGTGGTCTGCTGTATTTTCTCCTTATTTGTTTTATAATTTTATTTAGCACACTTTTATTGAGTTCTTGTGCTAAGTTAAGCATGCACATGTATTATCTCATTAATCTGAAAACCAACTCTGCATTGTGGATTATCATTCTTATTTCACAAATGAGGAATCTGAAGTTCCTGGAAGTCAATAAGTTCCCTAATGTCATACACGGCCAGTAGGAATTAAAATAAAAATTAATGCCAGTCCAAATTATACTTGTCTGACTCTATATCTATACTCTTTACCAAATCAGTGCATTGTATTTTTCTTCCCAATTGACCACTATGGTGGTGATCAGTCGATTTTAATGGAAAACTTGTGAAAATCAAATAAAGCCTGAAGTTGCTAATTTTTAAAAAATGAACTACTAACGTAAGCAATGGCATAGATAAATCTTACAAAAAATGTTCTACATGAAAAAAGTCAGAAAAAGTACGTTCACATGATTCCATTTATATGAAAGTCGGAAACAAGCAAAAACTACTCTACAATGACAGAAGGCTGATAAGTGGTCACTTAGACTCAGACAGTGGAGTGGTATTGAGTGAAAATGGGCCTGATGAAATGTTTTGGTGAGAGTAAAATGCTCTCTAAAAGTGAGCGGCTTACATTTTCAAAACTTTTAGAAATGTAAAATTAAATTAGATGTAAGTTATATAGCATAAATTATACCTCAGTAAAGTTGTTTTCTTTTTTCCCCAGAAAAATAAATATGGGTTGAGTGCAGTGGCTCATACCTGTAATTCCAGCATGTTGAGAGGCCTAAGCAGGCAGCTCCCTTGAGTCCAGGAGTTGAAACCAGCCTAGGCAACATGGTGAAACCCTATCTCTACTAAAAATGCAAAAAATTAGCATGGCGTGCTGGCACAGACCTGTAGCCCCAGCTACTTGGGAGTTTGTGGTCGCAGTGATGATTGTGCCACTACACTCCAGCCTGGGCTATAGAGTGAGATCCTGTCCTTAAAAAAAAAAAAAAAAAAGTGTGTGTGTGTATATATATACTTAAACCAAATATTTCTGAATGGTGGAACTATTTTCTTGAGTTATTGAAGTCAACATTTTACATTTTACAAATATCAGACCTTTTAGGGCAGCAGACTGGAAGTCAGGACTCCTGATTTCACCATTGAATAAGAGGCACTTTTCTGTGTTCTGACTTTGGTTTTATCATCTATGAAGCTAAGAGGCTATCCCACAGTACCCAAGGTTCCTATCGGCTCTGAAGTATTTGAATACAATGTTGTAAAGATGATTTTGTTTTGTATTTCAAGTACCTTTAGAGAATTGTTGGGTTTCTAATCTCTATTCCACAAGTAAACAAACAACTTAGTCAACAATCCGGAGACAGACAGAAGTATGAACATGTGAGTGTGCCTATAATCTAGACAGCAGTCTAGTTTGACTAAAGTTTAATGTTTTAAATGTTTTTTGAGGTGTGTGTGCATGTGTGTGTCTGTGTGTATATATATTCAGAATTTAGGGTAGGTTAAATGCACTTTTGTAGGCACTATGGGAAGACAATAAAGAATTAGCTATCCTCAAGATAACTATATTATAATTTTCAACATGGTAGATTGTAACTCCAAAGTCATGTACATAAGACATACAGTTATAAACAAGAAGGCAAATGTGTGGCTGTATAGAATTAGATCATTAAGATAGAAAAGTCTACAAGTCAACAAATATAGTCTTAGTACACTAAGTGCAGTTAGTATACTTCCCTGTGTTGAGGGAAGGTGGGAAAGTACCTTGCGTGACCTTCAGGAATTTTTTATACAGTGAATAGAGGAGATAGGATACATTTCTAATACATCACTCAGGAATAAGTGCAATAGTAAAGATAGAAAAAGTCTCATGGGAGTGTAGGGAGGAAAAATAATTCGTAGGACATCTGGGAAGCTTCCTAAAATATTCATTATTTATACTGGACCTTAAGGAATGAGGAAACTTTTCAGAAATAACTATAAGAAACAAGGTCATTTCAGTTAAAGTATTAATCTGGAGGCTGAGAGGTCAGTAGAAGAGTCTCCAGAGGGGTTCAAACAACGAGTCTGAAGCAGCTTAGGTCATGATCCCAGCACTCCTGTGATGTGCTTTAGAAGGCATTTTGCACAACGAAGCACAAGTTTTCTTACAAGGAATTTTTATACAAGTGTAGGATATGGGTCTTGTATAAACACTTTTATGTTTGTTTTATGAGATACTGGAAATCTCCATATAAATGCGCCACATTTCCTAGATCAAACTTACTTCTATTGCAAGGAGAAATGAATGTATTCCAGCAGAAGCACAGTTGCACTATCTCACTTGGAAATATTTGCAGCTACATCTACTCTTGCTGACATAGTTACTTGGCATATGTTTGGATTCCTAGTCTGCAGCAATTTGAGGGAACTCCAGTGAAACTGTCAGCATTCCCTGGAACTGAGGTGATTTGAATGAATCTTTCTTTTTTTTTTTAATTATACTTTAAGTTCTAGGGTACACGTGCACAACATGCAGGTTTGCTGAATATGTATACATGTGCCATGTTGGTGTGCTGCACCCATTAACTCGTCATTTACATTAGGTATGTTTCCTAATGCTATCCCTCCCCGCTCCTCCCACCCCATGACAGGCCCCGGTGTGTGAGGTTCCCCATCCTGTGTCCAAGTGTTCTCATTGTTCAATTCCCACCTATAAGTGAGAACAGGTGGTGTCTGGTTTTCTGTCCTTGCGATAGTTTTCTCAGAATGATGGTTTCCAGCTTCATCCATGTCCCTACAAAGGACGTGAACTAATCCTTTTTTTATGGCTGCATAGTGTTCCATGGTGTATATGTGCCACATTTTCTTAATCCAGTCTATCATTGATGGACATTTGGGTTGGTTCCAAGTCTTTGCTATTGTGAATAGTGCCACAATAAACATACGTGTGCATGTGTCTTTATAGCAGCATGATTTATAATCCTTTGGGTGTATACCCAGTAATGGGATGGCTGGGTCAAATGGTATTTCTAGTTCTAGATCCTTGAGGAATCGCCATGCTGTCTTCCACAATGGTTGAACTAGTTTACAATCCACACCAACAGTGTAACAGTGTTCCTATTTCTCCACATCCTCTTCAGCACTTGTTGTTTCCTGACTTTTTAATGATCACCATTCGAATTGGTATGAGATGCTATCTCATTGTGGTTTGGATTTGCATTTCTCTGATGGTGAGTGATGATGAGCATTTTTTCATGTGTCTGTTGGCTGCATAAATGTCTTCTTTTGATAATTGTCTGTTCATGTCATTTGCCCACTTTTTGATGGAGTTGTTTGATTTTTTTCTTGTAAATTTGTTTAAGTTCTTTGTAGATTCTGGATATTAGCCCTTTGTCAGATGGGTAGATTGTAAAAACTTTCTCCTATTCTATAGGTTGCCTGTTCACTCTGATGGTAGTTTCTTTTGCTGTGTGCAAGTTCTTTAGTTTAATTAGATCCCATTTGTCTATTATGGCTTTTGTTACCATTGCTTTTGAAGTGTTTTAGTCATGAAGTCCTTGCCCATGCCTATGTCCTGACTGGCATTGCCCAGGTTTTCTTCTAGGGTTTTTTATGGTTTTATGTCTAACATTTAAGTTTCTAATCCATCTTGAGTTAATTTTTGTGGAAGGTGTAAGGAAGGGATCCAGTTTCAGCTTTGCTAGCCAGTTTTCCCAGCACCATTTATTAAATAGGGAATCCTTTCCCCATTTCTTGTTTTTGTCAGGTTTGTCAAAGATTAGACGGTTGTAGATGTGTGGTATTATTTTGAGGGCTCTGTTCTGTTCCATTGGTCTATATCTCTGTTTTGGTACCAGTACCATGCTGTTTTGGTTGCTGTAACCTTGTGGTATAGTTTGAAGTTAGGTAGCATGATGCTTCCAGCTTTGTTCTTTTGGCTTCGGATTGTCCTGGCAATGTGGGCTCTTTTTTGATTGCATTTGAACTTTAAAGTAGTTTTCTTCGAATTCTTTGAAGAAAGTCATTGGTAGCTTGATGGGGATGGCATTGAATCTGTAAATTACCTTGGGCAGTATGGCCATTTTCACGATATTGATTCTTCCTATCCATGAGCATGGAATGTTCTTCCATTTGTTTGTGTTCTCTTTTGTTTAGTTGAGCAGTGGTTTGTAGTTCTCCTTGAACAGGTCCTTCACATCCCTTGTAAGTTGGATTCCTAGGTATTTTATTCTCTTTGAAGCTATTGTGAATGGGAATTCACTCATGATTTGGCTCTCTGTTTGTCCATTATTGGTGTGTAAGAATGCTTGTGATTTTTGCACATTGATTTTGTATCCTGAGACTTTGCTGAAGTTGCTTATCAGCTTAAGGAGATTTGGGGCTGAGATGATGGGGTTTTCTAAATATACAATCATGTCATCTGCAAACAGGGACAATTTGACTTCCTCTTTTCCTAATTGAATACCCTTTATTTCTTTCTCCTGCCTGATTGCCCTGGCTAGAATTTCCAACACTATGTTGAACAAGACTGGTGAGAGAGGGCATCCCTGTCTTGTGCCAGTTTTCAAAAGAAATGCTTCCAGTTTTTGCCCATTCAGTATGATATTGACTGTGGGTTTGTCATAAATCACTCTTCTTATTTTGAAATACATCCCATCAGTACCTACTTTAATGAGAGTTTTTAGCATGAAGGGCTGTTGAATTTTGTTGAAGGCCTTTTCTGCATCTATTGAGATAATGATGTGGCTTTTGTCTTTGGTTTTGTTTATATGATGGATTACATTTATTGATTTGCATATGTTGAACCAGCCTTGTGTCCCAGGGATGAAGCCAACTTGATCATGGTGGGTAAGTTTTTTGATATGCTGCTGAATTTGGTTTGCCAGTATTTTATTGAGGTTTTTGCATCAATGTTCATCAGGGATATTCGTCTAAAATTCTGTTTTCCTGTTGTGTCTCTGCCCGGTTTTGGTATCAGGATGATGCTGGCCTCATAAAATGAGTTAGGGAGGATTCCCTCTTTTTCTATTGATTGCAATAGTTTCAGAAGTAATGACACCAGCTCATCTTTGTACCTCTAGCAGAATTTGACTGAATCTGACTGGTTCTGGACTTTTTTTGGTTGGTAGGCTGTTAATTATTGCCTCAATTTCAGATCCTGTTATTGGTCTATTCAGGAATTCAGCTTCTTCCTGGTTTAGTCTTGGAAGAGTCTATGTGTCCAGGAAATTATCCATTTCTTCTAGATTTTCTAGTTTATTTGCATAGAGGTGTTTATAGTATTCTCTGATGGTAGTTTGTATTTCTGTGGTTTTGGTGGTGATATCCCCTGTATCATTTTTTGTTGCACCTATTAGATTCTTCTCTCTTTTCTTCTTCATTAGTCTTGCTAGCAGTCTATCAATTTTGTTGATCTTTTCAAAAAACCAGCTCCTGGATTCATTGATTTTTTGAGGGTTTTTGTGTCTCTATCTCCTTCAGTTCTGCTCTGATCTTAGTTATTTCTTGCCTTCTGCTAGCTTTTGAATGTGTTTGCTCTTGCTTCTCCAGTTCTTTTAATTGTGACGTTAGGTGTCAATTTTTGGATTTTCCTACTTTCTCTTGTGGGCATTTAATGCTATAAATATTCCTCTACACACTGCTTTAAATGTGTCCTGGAGATGTTGTGTCTTTTTTCTCATTCATTTCAAAGAACATCTTTATTTCTGCCTTCATTTCGTTGTGTACCCAGTAGTCATTAAGGAGCAGGTTTTTCAGTTTCCATGTAGTTGAGTGGTTTTGAGTAAGTTTCTTAATCCTGTGTTCTACTTTGATTGTACTGTGGTTCTTTTATATTTGCTGAGGAGTGCTTTACTTCCAACTATGTGGTCAATTTTGGAATAAGTGTGATGCGGTACTGAAAAGAATGTATATTCTGTTGATTTCGGGTGGAGAGTTCTGTAGATGTCTATTAGGTTCACTTGGTGTAGAGCTGAGTTCAATTACTGTATATCCTTGTTAACTTTCTGTCTCATTGATCTGTCTAATGTTTACAGTGGCATGATGAAGTCTCCCACTATTATTATGTGGGAGTCTAAGTCTCTTTGCAGGTCTCTAAGGACTTGCTTTATGAATCTGGGTGCTCCTGTATTGGGTGCATATATACTTAGGATAGTTAGCTCTTCTTGTCGAATTGATCCCTTTACCATTATGTAATGGCCTTCTTTGTCTCTTTTGATCTTTATTGGTTTAAAGTCTGTTTTATCAGTGACTAAGATTGCAACCCTTGCTTTTTTTTGTTTTCCATTTGCTTGGTAGATCTTCCTCCATCCCTTTATTTTGAGCCTATGTGTGTCTCTGCACGTGAGATGGGTCTCCTGAATACAGCAGACTGATGGGTCTTGACTCTTTATCCAATTTCCAAGTTTGTATCTTTTATTGGAGCATTTAGCCCATTTACATTTAAGGTTAATACTGTAATGTGTGAATTTGATCCTTTCATTATGATCTTAGCTGGTTATTTTGCTTGTTAGTTGATGCAGTTTCTTCCTAGTATCAATGGTCTTTACAATTTGTCATGTTTTTACAGTGGCTGGTACTGGTTGTTCCTTTCCATGTTCAATGCTTCCTTCAGGAGCTCTTGTAAGGCAGGCCTGGTGGTGACAAAAATCTCTCAGTATCTGCTTGTCTGTAACGGATTTTATTTCTCCTTCAGTTATGAAGCTTAGTTTGGCTGGATATGAAATTCTGGGTTGAAAATTCTTTTATTTAAGAATGTTGAATATAGGCCCCCACTCTCTTCTGGACTCTAGTTTCTGTGGCAAGATCCGCTGTTAGTCTGATGGGCTTCCCTGTGTGGGTAACATAAGGTTTCTCTCTGACTGTCCTTAATATTTTTTCCTTCATTTCATCTTTGAAGGATGAAATTGTCAGATTGGTGAATCTGACAATTATGTGTCTTGGAGTTACTCTTCTTGAGGAGTATCTTTGTGGCATTCTCTGTATTTCCTGAATTTGATTGTTGGCCTGGCTCACTAGGTTGGGGAAGTTCTACTAGATAATATCCTGCAGAGTGTTTTCCAACTTGGTTCCATGCACTTTGAGGTACACCAATCAGACGTAGATATGGTCTTTTCACATAGTCCCATATTTCTTGGAGGCTTTGTTTGTTTCTTTTTACTCTTTTTTCTCTAAACTTCTCTTCTTGCTTCATTTCATTCATTTGATCTTCAATCACTGATACCTTTTCTTCCACTTGATCGAATTGGCTACTGAAGCTTGTGCATGCATCACATAGTTCTCGTGCCATGGTTTTCAGTTCCATCAGGTCATTTAAGGTCTTTTCTATGCTCTTTATTCTAGTTAGCCATTTGTCTAATCTTTTTTCAAGGTTTTTAGCTTCTTTGCGATGGGTTCAAACATCCTCCTTTAGTTTGGAGAAGTTTGTTATTACTGATTATCTGACGCCTTCTTCTCTCAACTCGTCAGAGTCATTCTCCATCCAGCTTTGTTCAGTTGCTGGTGAGGAGCTCCATTTCTTTGGAGGAGAAGAGGTGCTCTGATTTTTAGAATTTTCAGCTTTTCTGCTCTGGTTTCTCCCCATCTTTGTGCTTTTATCTACCTTTGGTCTTTGATGATGGTGATGTACAGATGGGGTTTTGGTATGGATGCCCTTTCTGTTTGTTAGTTTTCCTTCTAATGGTCAGGACCCTCAGCTGCAGGTCTGTTGGAGTTTGCTGGAGGTCCACTCCAGACCCTGTTTGCCTAGGTATCACCAGCGGAGGCTGCAGAACAGCAAATATTGCAGAACGGTAAATATTGCTGCCTGGTCCTTCCTCTGGAAGCTTTGTGTCAGAGGGGCACCTGGCTGTATGAGGTGTCAGTTGGCCCCTACTGGGAGGTGTCTCCCAGTTAGGCTATTCGGGGGTCAGGGACCCACTTGAGGAGGCATTCTCTACGTTCTCAGATTGCAAATTCCATGTTGGGAGAACCACTAATCTCTATTTGACTAGGTTCTGCCCCCAGAGGTAGAGTCTATAGAGGCAGGCAGGCCTTCTTGAGCTACAGTGGGCTCCACCCAGTTTGAGCTTCCCAGCTGCTTTGTTTACCTACTCAAGCCTCAGCAATGGTGGACGCTCCTCCCCCAGCCTTGCTGCCACCTTGCAGTTCAGTCTCAGACTGCTGTGCTAGCAGTGAGCAAGGTTCTGTGGGCATAGGACCCTCCAAGCCAGGCGCGAGATATAATCTCCTGGCATGCCGTTTGCTAAGACCATTGGAAACGTGCAGTAGTAGGGTGGGAGTGTCCCAGTTTTCCAGGTACCATCTGTCATGGCTTCCTTTGGCTAGAAAAGGGAATTCCCCGACCCCTTGTGCTTCCTGGGTGAGGCAATGTCCCGCCCTGCTTTAGCTCAAGCTCCATGGGCTGCACCCACTGTCCAACAAGCCCCAGTGAGATGAACCTGGTACCTAAGTTGGAAATGCAGAAATCACCTGTCTTCTGTGTCACTCACTCTGGGAGCTGTAGACTGGAACTGTTCCTATTTGGCCATCTTGAAACCTCTCTCTGAACAAATCTTTCAAAAGTGTGCATTGAGTTGAAGTTTAGAAAGAAAAAAGAGGAGGCAAGGATTGATATGTTTATCAAATTCACATCCAAGTGTTATTTCACATCAGTGATACTTTTGAAAAATGATTTTCACTTTTAATAGATCTCTCATCCCTTTTGCTCCTGTCATTTCAAGAGATTTTTCAGTGGAACCTTGTCACAAAGTTGTTAATCAGTTTTGAAAAGCTTTAGCTGATGGTTACCTGTGTGTGTTTGTCCAAAACAGCTTGCCTAAAAGGCAAATTCTGAGACAATGTAGCGTGGTGACAACATGCCTACTTTCAGGTGAAGCAGTCTCCAATTCAACTCAGCCCTTCTGCTTCCTGGCTCTGGGACTCGATAGTCATTGTAATTTCCATCTCCACCTGGGTAAGAGGAGGCCAATAATTTATCCTTCTAAACACAATGATGAGAGTTAATGGTATGAGTTAATGTTAGCAGCCTGAATTTCTGATTCATAGCAGGGCTCTGTTTGCTCCCGTGCCATGGCCTTCTCTATTCTTGACTGCATACATGCTTTTGCTCTGTCTCATCTTGTCCCAGCCTAGCTTTCACCCCACTGCTCCAGAGGTACTGCAAATACCTATCTTCCTGAAAATACATACTCTTTTACATAGCACTTGTCACAGCTGGCAATTTCTATTTATTTGTGTGATTATGAGTTGGCAAACTTCACTAGGGTAGGAGTCAGGTCTGTTTTTCTCTTCATTGCATCACCTGTCTCTACTTCTTGGCTGGCACTTAGGAATCTCAGAAAATACTTGAATGTATAACTGAATGAAGTGGAGAAACAGAGTTCTTAAATTCTAATATAAGATACTTCAAAACTTTCGTGGACAGGGTCAGCATTGCTGAATAGACAGGATGCTATCTTTGTAGTCAGATGAATCTGGGTTCTGTTCTGTCAGTCAATGAACCAATTATCTTTAGACAACCTCTCTGAAACTCAGTTTCTACCTCTGGAAAATGAGGCTAAAATATTCAGCACAGAGTTTTGTCTTTTGAGTATTAAGTAGGATAATGTAAATGAAAGACCTACTCTAGTACATGTATTTGGTATTCATACAATAAATGATAGTGTTAAATACACATAGTAATAATTATAATAATATACACATTAAATAAATAATTTTCCATATCATGTATAAAATCTTCATTCTATGTTAAAGTTAAATGTAATCTGCTTGTAATCATTAAAATTTAATAAGGAGCAATGGCATTTTTTTCCTCTAGAGTAGCTAGAAAGAATGGCAACTGCATTTTTATCTGAATAATTCAAGAGAATGCAGCCTAGGAGTATGCTTTGAACAAGTTACCAGTAGAGCCAACAAGTAAAACACGTTAGTAGTTGACAGAGCATGATGTCTTAAGGATTTTTGAAGCAAAGAATATTTGAAGAAAATAACTGAGTTATTAGTTTAGAGTGAAAGACACAAGTAGTAACTCCATTTTACTAAAGGTGCTTCTGATAAATTGAAAGGCAGATTGGAGATACATTTGAGAGCTGAAGACAGACCTGTTCCTTCTCCGTATGACCCTGCTTTATGTAGGTTTATGAAGCTTTAAGTGCTTAGAAAGGATTAATCTATTTGATACTTTTGTCTCTATATAAGAGTCTCTTGTATAAGAAGGAGCCATTGATCAATTTTCTCCTTCTACTGACTTGCATCATCACAGGTGGAGTGCTGTGGCTGACAAAGGGGGCCTTTGAAATTTATAAATAAGTCCATGAGAATTTTTAATAACAGAAAGGCTGTGGGCTGGGCAAGATGTCAATAGCAGAAAGCATCACTTAAAAGCTACATGGGAAATCTTTGGTCATGTTGTGGCTTTGGGTTACCCATACAAGAGGCAGAATATGCATGGAACATGAGTTAGTGATTAACTCCCTAATTAGGAAAAACACTCATTGTGGAAAACCCGCAGGCCAGAGAACACTTTAATACTACTTGGTATGCAGCATGCTTTACAGTCTTCCAATGGCAGAGGAGCCACTTTAGAATTTATTATATACATTAATTTGATTGTACAGTGATGTATTTGTTAGACAAATTACCGCAGGTCTAATTAAAGACGGTCCTAAAGCCATCTGATTACTGATTTACATTACGTTTATTTGATTCCAATGTATTTGCGGAGACAAATTAGATGTAATTTCCAGGTAATAAAACTTAAGTGGTGTAAAATCTCAAGGTTACTAGATAAAAAATGAATTGAGAACCTCACCACATCACTGAATAATGTGAGCCACTGAATGAGGTATTGTGTATGAGTATTATCATATGCTATGTAGGGGAGTCAGAAGACTGTTTCTTTTTTCCTTTTATTTTTAGTCGACACATAATAATTGTACACATTTATGGGATTTATTGTATGTTTTCAAAGGCTAGAAAAGAGGATTTTGAATGTCTACAACACAAAGAAGATTGTTTTAAATTTATCTATGTTGTTGATTTGTGGGTCCCTCTAGTTAGAGGCCACAGTTTCTTCATCTGAAAATCAGTTGTTTGGATTTACTCACCATGGTTGCTTTTAGAAAAACTAGTAAGATGGGAAGACATTCAGTTTTCAGTGCTGTGCAATGAATGATAGATGATGGAAGCTATTTCTTGTGATGATGTTGTATACTGTAGGCTATCCTGAGCCCAAGAAGAAACAATCCATGACCTCAGAGTGTAGGTATTTCTATATTGTCTATCCTGTAATCTGCATGTGAAGACAATATGTATGTATATTAATTATAATTTGCCGTAATACCATTGAACATCTGGCCAAAATATGTGTTTATTAACTCTAGGCCAATAATTAAACTCAGTAGGAAAAAGGCCTACTACTTATATATCTGAAAACAGATTCATTTCCAGTTATTCCAAATTTAATAATCCTTAGATTCTAATATTAAATACTCTTTATTTGAAGTTAGAAAGATGGCTTTGGTGGCCAGATGGATCTCTCTCAATATTTGCTATCTTTTTGTCATTTGGGCCCATTAGTGAAGTTTACTGCTTCACTTATTTTAATTATGTGACACTAATAGTTTTAAACTAATCTACTAGAACAGGACAGATTTTTAGAATCCTAACCCACTAGTCCATGAAGGGGTGCATGGAAATGGAATCAGGAAGAGGCCTGGATTAGAAGAACATAGATGGTGACTGTTAGGAGCTCTAGAAACGGGAGCCCATCCTAGGGAACTGATTCATCATTAGGAATGAGAATGTGTGCAATGTCTCTGCCCACGGCCCTCCTCCTCTTCTCAAATTGTGTATGCATGTGTGTGGGGAGGAGGCTGTGTGTGTGCGTGCATATCTGCATGTGTGCATGTGCGTGTGTGTGTGAGTTACTAACCCAAGGTGTTTATAGAGGACTTTTTTCCTCATTTTATTCTACCTATGGTGGTGGGAGCCCTAGGTGTATGGGAAGTCCTATGCGTGCTGATTTTGCCAAGTGACATTTGAGCCAAAAATGACTTTCCTTATCTTTTATTAAAGATGTCTTTTTATTCTTATATCTCTTTCCCACCAGAACCTCCAGGCTAATTATATGCATGAAAGAAGATTCTTCTTCTGTCAGTGGTTAAGTATGCCCTTGTTTTTTGTTTCTAGTAAATTATGCTTCTTGAGCTTCTTTGTAATCTATTATAACCATCCACCTTCATGATATATTTATTCCTTTTCAAAAATGGCACTTCTATTTTTTGCACGTTAAGCTTCTTTTAAAAGAATTATTTTTTCATATCCTCCTGTTTTTACCATTGCTTTCTGTTTTATTTCAATCATTGGGTTTGTTCTTTCTTCTTGGATGGGACCTGGCTTGTGACATATAAAGCAAATTCAGTAAGTTCAGTTTTTAAGGTGGAAAGCTGAGATAAGCTTGACTGCAAGTGTCTAAGATCCTATTTTATTTATTACACGTTCTAAAGGTAGATTAGAATTGAAAACATTATCAGTAGAATCATTCTGGGCTTATAGTCATGCAGTTATCAACTTGAGAACCCAATCCTGGGCCTTTACATTTTTAGATACATAACTTAAGATATATTCAACCATCTCAGGAAAGAATAAGCAAGACACAAGAAGTGTATTTCTGTTCTTGCCATCATTGCCTTACTGCTGTGTATAATCTCTGTGTTACAGTTTCTTCTTTAATGAAGACACTGAAACTCAATAATTCGTATAATCTCTTCTAGTTCTAAAAGAAGATAGTTGGATTAATGCTTTTAGCTTATCACTTTATTTTCAGTTTCTACTGAAGGTATTTTGCAATTAAGAATTAAATAAATATTTCCTAATTAAATGAGTGTGATTTTTATCCATACTTCCATATGTAATACGAATGTAAGATCTCTTGCTAATTAATAACCAAAAGATGGAAGATCAGTGAAGATGAATTAAAACATTGTGTTGATTGAAATGGCAAATGTTTAAAAATAAATGCTATAGTTTGGATATTTGTCCCCATACAAATCTCATGTTGCACTGTAATCCCCAGTGCTAGAGGTGGGGCCTGGTGGGAGGTGTTTGGCTTATGGAGGCAGATCCCTCATGGCTTGGTGCCATCTTCGCAATTGTGATTGAGTTCTCATGAGATCTGGCCCTTTAAAAGTGTGTGGCCACCATTCCTTTGCTTGCTCCTGCATTCACCATGTGACATGCCTGTTCCCCTTTTGGTTTCTGCCATGATTGGAAGTTTCGTGAGGCTTCTCCAGAAGCGGATGCTGCTATGTTTCCTGTACAGCCTGCAGAACCATGAGCCAACTAAATCTCCTTTCGTATAAATTATCCAGTCTCAGGCATTTCTTTATAGAAATTTCTATAAAGAAATGCAAGAACGGTCCAGTACAATAATTATTTACAGTGTTATTTTCTTGTTACAATTACATTCATGTGGAAATTTTGGCTGAATCTTGGTTTGATGAGCAAGAAGAATAGTGGTGGTCAACACGTAATAAATAAGATAAATAAATAAATATTTATTCACTTTTGTCTTTGCTTGCCTGTTTGTTTCATGATAACTTTTGAAGGAGAGGAGTTAGTGAACATTGAAGTATTCCTTAAGTGTGCCAAGAATTTCCCTAGATTCCATTGACGTATAGACTCTACTCTGGACTCTAAATTAAAATTGAGCAATTTTTTTCTAAGTTTTTAAATTTGCTACTGGCTACTTATGAGTAATTGATGTCCTAACTAATGAAGAGGAGAAAAACTTTTGAAATACATTTTGTGTTTTGGTTTACAAGAAACATTTTAGCCTTGATCATTACATATATGTTTGTAGCATTCTTCATTGAGTGCTTTTTCTTATTAGACATGATATAGAAGCATGATATGACAGACAGATGGACACAACATTCGGAATTAAGACTCTGCAAACCATGAGCTATGTAAACTTGAGAAAGTCATTTGACTTCTCTGAACTCCAATTTATTTATAAAATGAAGGAATTTGATTAGATGGCTGAAATTATTTCTTGCTTTATGAAGCAGCTCAGTCTATTTCTCTTTTAATGTAACCATTTGAAAATTATTTATTCACTTTGTCTCTGCTTGCATGTTTGTTTCATGATAACTTTTGAAGGAGAGGAGTTAGTGAACATTGAAGTATTCCTTAAGTGTGCCAAGAATTTCCCTAGATTCCATTGACGTATAGACTCTACTCTGGACTCTAAATTAAAATTGAGCAATTTTTTTCTAAGTTTTTAAATTTGCTACTGGCTACTTATGAGTAATTGATGTCCTAACTAATGAAGAGGAGAAAAACTTTTGAAATACATTTTGTGTTTTGGTTTACAAGAAACATTTTAGCCTTGATCATTACATATATGTTTGTAGCATTCTTCATTGAGTGCTTTTTCTTATTAGACATGATATAGAAGCATGATATGACAGACAGATGGACACAACATTCGGAATTAAGACTCTGCAAACCATGAGCTATGTAAACTTGAGAAAGTCATTTGACTTCTCTGAACTCCAATTTATTTATAAAATGAAGGAATTTGATTAGATGGCTGAAATTATTTCTTGCTTTATGAAGCAGCTCAGTCTATTTCTCTTTTAATGTAACCATTTGAAAATTATTTATTCACTTTGTCTCTGCTTGCATGTTTGTTTCATGATAACTTTTGAAGGAGAGGAGTTAGTGAACATTGAAGTATTCCTTAAGTGTGCCAAGAATTTCCCTAGATTCCATTGACGTATAGACTCTACTCTGGACTCTAAATTAAAATTGAGCAATTTTTTTCTAAGTTTTTAAATTTGCTACTGGCTACTTATGAGTAATTGATGTCCTAACTAATGAAGAGGAGAAAAACTTTTGAAATACATTTTGTGTTTTGGTTTACAAGAAACATTTTAGCCTTGATCATTACATATATGTTTGTAGCATTCTTCATTGAGTGCTTTTTCTTATTAGACATGATATAGAAGCATGATATGACAGACAGATGGACACAACATTCGGAATTAAGACTCTGCAAACCATGAGCTATGTAAACTTGAGAAAGTCATTTGACTTCTCTGAACTCCAATTTATTTATAAAATGAAGGAATTTGATTAGATGGCTGAAATTATTTCTTGCTTTATGAAGCAGCTCAGTCTATTTCTCTTTTAATGTAACCATTTGAAAATTATTTATTCACTTTGTCTCTGCTTGCATGTTTGTTTCATGATAACTTTTGAAGGAGAGGAGTTAGTGAACATTGAAGTATTCCTTAAGTGTGCCAAGAATTTCCCTAGATTCCATTGTAGTATAGACTCTATTCTTGACTCTAAATTAAAATTGAGTAATTTTTTCTAAGTTTTTTGTATTCTTAAATTGGCTTTTAGCTCATTTGAATAATAATTTTTGAATCATAACTTTGTGTCAGGCACTAAAAAATAAGCAATCATGTTAGCATTAGTTTAGAGTCAACACATTCCCCTCAAAAGTAAACTTCTTTCAAATACTGAAAAAAGTGATTTGGGGTTAAATATTATATTTCACACAAGGGCAAATTTAATAATGTGGGTAATCAAAACATAAATTCATGATACAGTGTTTTCCATCTTGTTTCCATATGCAACATGTGTTTAAAATAGCTACTTAGATGTGACATGTTTGGTTTACCTAGAAATCTATCTTTCCATTACAGAAGCTAAACATCTTGATCCAGTTAAAATCATTTTCTTACACTATGATAAAAGCAAGTTTATTGGAAACATAAGTATCAATTTATTTATGACAGCTGATACATACACACATGTGTACACACATATATCTCATACATTACTACAATATGGTAAGTCCTCACTTTGTTGATAGGTTCTCGAAAACTATGTCTTTAAGCAAAAAGACATGTAGCAGGTCCCGAATAAAGTTGTTTCATTCAATGTACTTTTGTTATAATGTAGATGAGAAAACAAATGGTTTTGTTATATGTCATTCTGATTAAAGTTGCAATTTCCAAGAAACAGCTGAGGACATGTATTTCCATATTACTTTCCATATGGGTAAAAAAGCTTATGATTCCACCAGCACTATCTAAATATAAAATTCTTATCACAATTTTCTCAGCATTTATTTGATCTTTTAAAATTTGGTGGGAGGTATAAAATAATTTTTCATTATTATTTTATTTGTATTTTCTTAATACATGTTGGACATATTCCTATGGGAACTGTCCACTGCTTATTTACTGGAAGCATATTTTTTAAAAACCTTTTTAAACAGATTATTGAGGTATAACTGACATATATTTACAGTATATAATTTCATAAGTTTTGATATATGTATACACTTGTGAAGCCATCATTGCACTAAAGACAATAAACATATCCTGTTGAATTTCTGAAAATGTTTGTTGAGTTTGCCAGTAAGTCATCAGGCCTGGAAATGTCTTTGTGGGAAGATTTTAAACTACAAACTTAAAATTTGAAAACGATATTGGGTTATTCAGATTTTTTTTATTTTGAATGAGCCTTGGTAGTTTGAGTCTTTGAAAATTTTTTCCATTTCATCTAAGTTGTCAAATTTATTGGCGTAGAGTAGTCCATAATATTCCCTCATTCGCTTTTTAATAACTCTAGAATATGTAGTTCTATGACTTCTCTCACTTCTAGTGTTGGTAATTTATGTTTTCTTTCTTTTTTCCATGGCCAGTCTAGCCAAAAATTGATCAATTTTATTAATCATTGCTAAGATTCAGTTTTGGTTTCATTGATTTTCTCTCTAAAGTTTCCATTTTCTATTTTGTTAGTATCTGTCCTCATTTTTATTATTTACTTTCTCCTACTTAATGTGAATTTAATTTTTGACTTGATGCCAGACATTAAATATTTTATCTTGTTGTATAATATATACATTTTAAGTCTGTAAATATGTTTGAACTCTGGTTTGGACACAGTTAAAGTACTTGGAGATGGTTTTGTTCTGTTAAGAATTGCTTTTAAGCTTTGTCAGGCAGAATCAGAGCAGCCTGTACTCAAGGGTTAATATTTCCTCCTACCGAGGATTTTGAATCCTTTACTGAAAGTCCTGTTAATTTCAAGGTTTTTCCTTACTCACTGGTAGGAACACAAACTAGTCTCAGCCTTGTATTATGTCCAAGGATTGTACCCATGAATCCTTTGAGGTTGTTCTTTCCCTGGCCTCAGATAATTTCCCCACATACATGTTTTAAAGAGCATCATCTGATTTCTCAGCTGAATACGGAACCCTCTGCAGACCTTCAGATCTCAATCTCTCTCTCTCTCTCTCTCTCTCTCTTTCTCTCTCTCTCTCTCTCTGTCTCTGTCTCTCCTGCTATTTGGTACTGTGCTTTGAAAATATGACTGGTTGCCTTTGCCTCTCCAGACTACCAACTCTGTGTCCTCAACTCAGGGATCTTTTTAATCTATTTCTGTTGACGTTTCAGAAGTAGTTTTACTTGCTTTTCACTCATAATTAATTTCCTCATTTATCTGTTTATTTTTGCATAATAGACAATGTCGTAAGAAGATAATTTATAGAAAATAATCAGGAGCTCAGGATGACTTATCATCCTTTAAAGAAGATTTTTATTGCTTCTACTGGGTACCTGAGGTCACTATTAGACCACATAACTTGAAACTGTGCTTTGGGCATGAGGTTTCCCGTTCTGCCCAGATGATCTGACTGCAGTCTGTACAAGAGCAGTTCCTTCTTTCCTCCTAATACTGCAGTGTGGTTCTTTGGACCCCAGCTCAAAGCAGACAGTGAAGTGTAGCAGGATTACGTTGTTTATTGGTCCTGAATGCTGACTTTTGCCACCCAAGACTTGTGATGGTGTTAGAAATGCCTGAAATAAAAAGCAGCTCAGCTTTTAGTGGTGTACAATTATGATTAGATAATAATGCAGAGTAAAATATTCCCAACTGTCAAGTTAAAATCACTGGATTCACATTCTTTCCAGTGCCTTGGCCTTTTAATTCTTTTTCATCAAGCTATTTGTTTTCAGAAGATGATCGTTACAGTTCATTCAGCGTCTTAATGTTCAACAGAAAAGTTTTTCTGAAACATTTAGTCCACTGATTTCAGAAATGAAAGTCATGATATTTTTTCCTTTAAATATCAGTAAGCAGTGTGTTGTAGCTATAATGTCACTGTCTTAAATGTTAAATGTAGTATTACTTTGAATAGTCTAAATTTTCACAATATTAAATATTAAATAGTACATTAATTATGACAACTAAAAATGTCTCCAGAATTTGCTAAATATCCCATGGGGAGCAAAATTACTCCTAGTGAGAACCGTTGCTACTGGAAGCAGGAAGGCATTTTCCAGGCTTTGCAGCCCATGCTCATAACCACGATACTGCACCATCTACTTGGAACTTTCTTCCCTAGGGAATACACTTGTTTCCACTATTCTCTCTTTTTTTTTTTTTTTTTTTTTGAGACGGAGTCTTGCTCTGCCGCCCAGGCTGGAGTGCAGTGGCCGGATCTCAGCTCACTGCAAGCTCCGCCTCCCAGGTTCACGCCATTCTCCTGTCTCAGCCTCCCGAGTAGCTGGGACTACAGGCGCCCGCCTCGTCGCCCGGCTAGTTTTTTGTATTTTTTAGTAGAGACGGGGTTTCACCGTATTAGCCAGGATGGTCTCGATCTCCTGACCTCATGATCTGCCCGTCTCGGCCTCCCAAAGTGCTGGGATTACAGGCTTGAGCCACCGCGCCCGGCCGTTTCCACTATTCTCTATCCCACTGCTTATTTCTCATTTTACAGACAAAAAACTATAATTAATCTGAATTATTTCTTTTTCTTCTCTGTATTTTACCCTTCCTTCCTTCCTCCCTCCCTCCCTCCCTCCCT
>NW_016808492.1:814149-878995 GCF_001698545.2 Rhinopithecus bieti | reverse complement strand
TTCCTTCCCTCCTTCCTTCCTTCCTTCCTTCCTTCCTTCCTTCCTTCCCTCCTTCTTCTTTCCTCTTCTTTCTTCTTTCTTTCTTTCTTTTTGACAGAGTCTTGCTCTGCCACCAGGATGGAGTGCAGTGGCAAAATCTTGGCTCACTGCAACCTCAGCCTCCTGGGTTCAAGCGATTCTCCTGCCTCAGCCTCCCGAGTAGCTGGGACTACAGGTGCACCCACCAAGCCCAGCTAACTTTTGTATTTTTAGTAGAGATAGGGTTTCACCATATTGGACAGGATGGTCTTGATCTCTTGACTTCATGATTTGAAGGCCCACATCAGCTTTCCAAAGTACTGGGATTGCAGGTGTGAGCCACTGTGCCTGACCCTGTATTTTACCTTTTCTACATGTTATCGTGTTCCCTTTCCTTACAATTCACTTGTTTCTTGTCCTAATACCTGCCCTGTCCATCCTGTCCAGTTTAAATGCCATGTACTTTCTAAAGTCTTTCCTCATCATCTCATGTGCGTTTCTCTCTCCTTTAAATACGGTTTCTCCCCTGAGTGCGTGAGTTTTATATATATATAAAGATATATCATGAAAGATGTGAGGACGAAATTCACTGTATTCATGTGTTGTCTTCTAAAAATACAGGAGAGTTCCCTGAGTCCAGTAGGGACCAAGTAAATGTTTGTTAAATGAGTTAATTGCTGTTTTGTGAGAGGGGAAACTGATTGTCTTTCCTAAACTTCTTCTCCAAAGGAACTGCTTCTTTAGATTCCATTATGGACTCGTTATACATTTATCATCCAAGAATTCAACTGAATTATACCCTTCCTAAGTTACTATTTCTGTGAACTACAAATTCTTGAAGCATTATGTCCCATATCTGGATTAGTTAACATTTTGCTTCCAGTTATTTGTCTGAAAAATGAGCTTCTTTCCTTCTTTACTCTTGATTTTTTTGGAATAATTTTAGGAGTTGGGTTGTTTGCACAAAATTTGATTTTTCTGCCAGTGTTGAAATATTCATTAATTTTAGAATCTATGGGAAGAGAATTCTATAACTAATTAAAATTAAACCTGAAAAGAAATATACTCAATTTTTGTTCAGTTTTCCTTATGACACAATTGTTTTTTATGTGTTATTTTATTAACTCAGAAATAAAAGCAAATTATAGCCATATTTCAGAAGGAATCATCTACTAGTGCCTTTCAGTAGTTTACAAAATAAAATGATTTAAAATGATTATATACGTTTTGGAAACTTTATGGTATATCCTGCTCTGGGAAAGTCGTAATTCACTGTAACATATTAAAGGTCATAAGAAATCCTACAGCAAAAATTAATCAGTGAGATATTGGTTCAACCTCATTTAATCCAATGTTTCCAAACAGTAGAATTTAGTGGTTGAGCACTGAGGTCCTGGAGGCAGATGACCTGCTCTCACATTCCAGCTCTCACACTTTGTAGCTGTGTAAAGTTGGGTGAATTTCCCAACATTTTGGTTAGGAAAAAAAGAGGTAATGCTAGAACTGTAGTGTTGGGAGGATTAAATGAAATAATACTTGTAAAGTACTTAGAATACAACCTTGCCCTCTGAAAACTCTCAGTCTATATTTGCTATTATAATCATTTATATATGACCAGGATTTTTTTCTTTATTTTGGAGAAAGAACTATTGGAATCACTGTGGTATACAAACTTTGGGAGGACTGTTACAGAGATTTTGATGCAGTAGCCAATAGAAGGATGTCTGCCCAGATAAATTACTTCCTGTCTCTGAGTGCTTACCTGGGGGAAAGATAACTGACCTAAGCAGGGGACAGTTAATGCCTGTATGTGACTGGAAACAAGTTGCAAACTCAGAATTATGGAGCTGAGTTTTCGTCTACCCCCATGGACACTGAGAAACCTAACAGTTCTATATCCAGAGAAAAGAATAAGGCATGAAGATGAGAAAAATTAAAGAAGTGAACACCCCTCACCCATGCACAACACAGACACACACAATTACACATGAGCATGTGCACGTGCACACACAAACACACACACACCAACCCACACATCAAAACACATGTGCAGAAATCCAAACTTGTTCACATAAATCATACCCGTACCTGTAGAGCGCTGCGGAGATTCCTGCAGGCTTCCTGTTCCAAGTCCAGGACTCTCAGAAGGCCTGGCACCTTGAGTTCTCTAAGCCACTTAAGAATACTTTCATTAAGCCCCCTTTTTGGCTTATTGTAGCTCATGTTGCTATATCTTATTAGCATTTTTTTTTTCAGAAATACCTGAATCACAAATTTTATTACAACAAAAGAACCTGGTAAAACCTCAAATTCTTCTCAAATTTCAAAAGTAGAGATCAATAAATCAATATAAACATGAGATTTCTTATAACTGGATTAAACAAATGGTTTTAGCTTACAAAATTCATCTTTACCCCACAGACACAGGCAACAGAAGCAAAAATGGACAAATAGAATCACATTAAGTTAAAAGTTCTGCATAGTAAATGAAACAATAAAGTGAAGAGACAATGCACAGAATGGCGGAAAATATTTGCAAACCACCCATCTGCCAAAGGATTAAAAACCAGAATATATTAGAAAGTCAAACAACTCTGTAGGAGTTGTAACTTCCACAGAGCAGCAATAACAAATACTGGTGAGGATATGGAGAAAAGGAAACCCTCATGCACTGTTGGTGGGAATGTAAATCAGTACAACCACTATGGGGAACACTTTGGAGGTTCCTCAAAGAACTAAAAATAGAGCTACGCTATGATCCCTTTCCTAGGTAAATACCCAGAAGAAAGGAAATCAGTATACTGAAGAGATATCTGCACTCCTATGTTTATTAGAGCACTATTCACAATAGCCAAGATTTGTTTGTTTTTTCTTTTTTTTTTTTTGAGACGGAGTCTCGCTCTGTCGCCCAGGCTCGAGTGCAGTGGCCAGATCTCAGCTCACTGCAAGCTCTGCCTCCCGGGTTTATGCCATTCTCCTGCCTCAGCCTCCCGAGTAGCTGGGACTACAGGCGCCCGCCACCTCGCCCGGCTAGTTTTTTTTTGTATTTTTTAGTAGAGACGGGGTTTCACCGTGTTAGCCAGGATGGTCTCGATCTCCTGACCTCGTGATCCGCCCGTCTCGGCCTCCCAAAGTGCTGGGATGACAGGCTTGAGCCACCGCGCCCGGCCTGTTTTTTCTTTATCCATTATTTTTTGAGACAGGGTCACATTCTGTCACCCAGGTTGGAGTGCTGTGTCATGATCACATCCCACTGCAACCTCCACCTCTAAAATTGATCCACTCACCTCAGCCTCTTGAGTAGCTGGGACTACAGGAATTCACCACTATGCCTGGCTATTTTTTTTAATTTTATTTTGTTTTAATTTTTTTATTTTATTATTATTATTTTTGGTAGCGATAGGGTTTGGCATGTTGCCCAGGCTGGTCTCAAGTTCCTGAGCACAAGTAATCTGTCTGCTTTGGCCTCCCAAAGTGCTGGGATTATAGGCATGAGCCACCATGCCCGGCCCACAATAGCCAAGATTTGGAAGCAACCTAGGCATTCATCAACAGATGAATGGATAAAGAAAATGGGGTACATATACACAATGAAGTACTATTCAACCATAAGACAGAATGAGATCTTGTTATTTGCAAAAACATAGGTGGAACTGGAGATCATTATGTTAAATGAAATAAGCCAGACACAGAAGACAAACTTTGCATATTCTCACTTATTTTGGGGAGCTAAAAGTTAAAATAATTGAACTCATGGAAGGATGGTTACCAGAGGCAGGGAAGAGACCTCACCTATAATAAATAAATAAATAAATAAGTAGATTTGAATGACTACTTTACAAGCTGTAAAGTTGTAAAATTCCTTACAATTTGAATGTGAATTCTCTTCAGCGTCTGTGGTTTCCTGACTTTTTAATGATCGCCATTCTAACTGGCACAAGATAATATCTCATTGTGGTTTTGGTTTGCATTTCTTTAATGACCAGTGATGATGAGCTTTTTTTCATATGTTTGTTAGCTGCATAAATGTCTTCTTTTGATAAGTGTCTGTTCATATCCTTCGTCCACTTTTTGATGTGGTTTTTTGTTTTTTTTTTTCTTTTAAAATTGTTTAAGTTCCTTGTAGATTCTGGATATTAGTCCTTTGTCAGATGCATAGATTGCAAAATTTTTCTCCCATGCTGTAGGTTGTCTGTTCAATCTGATGATAGTTTCTTTTGCTGTGCAGAAGCTAAATAGGAATGCTTCTACAATGTTGCTGGGAGTGTAAATTAGTTCAACCATTGTGGAAGACAGTATGGCGATTCCTCAAGGATCTAGAACCAGAAATACCATTTGACCCAGCAATGTCATTACTGGGTATATACCCAAAGGATTATAAATTATTCTACTATAAAGACACATGCGCATGTATGTTTATTGCAGCAGTATTAACAATAGCAAAAACTTGGAACAAACCCAAATGCCCATCAATGATAGACCAGGTAAAGAAAATGTGGCACACGTACACCATGGAATACTATGCAGTTATAAAAAAGAATGAGTTCATGTCCTTTGCAGGGACATGGATGAAACTGGAAACTATCCTTCTCAACAAACTAACACATGCACAGAAAACCAAACACCGCATGTTCTCACTCATAAGTGGGAGTTGAACAATGAGAACACATGGACACAGGGAGGGGAACATCACACACTGGGGCCTGTTGCGGGGTGGAGGGCAAGGGGAGGGATAGCATTAGAAGAAATACCTACTCCCTGCAGGGCATTAAAACCTAGATGATGGGTTGATGAGTGCAGCAAACTATCATGGTATATGTATACCTATGTAACAAACCGGCACGTTCTGCACATGTATCCCAGAACTTGAAGTACAATAAAAAAAGAAAATAAAAGTAATATTCTACAAAATAACTGCTAGTATTCTTCTAGAGTATCAGTCATAAAAGAGAAAGGACTGTGGAAGTGTCTCAGGATGGAAGAAATTAAGGAGACATGACAACTAAATTCTATGTGTGAACTTGGATTAGATCCTGATCCTGATACGGGTCATTTGTGGGGCAACTGGTAAAATTCAGGTTATGTCTATAGATTAGTTAATGATATTGTACTAACTTTTTGTTTTTGATCTTTAAACTATGTTAACATTTGACAAGATGTTAATAGTTAAGGAACCTTGGATGAGGGTTATAGCAGAACCCTGCAAAAATTTTTAATTTTTTTATAATTCTGTAGTTCTTATAAAATGGAAAGTTAAAACATTAAAAAATGTGGAAATGCAATTCTTAAAGACTGAATGAATAAACTAGCACTATCTTGTGTCACTTTAGTTCTAAACTGACACATACACACATTCACACATACACACAGACACACACACAGAAGAGATATAGCTTGATTTTATGGTTATAGTTCATTTCTACAGTAAAATGATCATTGCTATTTTGATCCTAGTAAGGATCGAAAGAGTACTTTTTCCTACTTATAAAGTAAGGAAAACAGTTATCTTCTTAATTTTTTTTCTTGCTTAGTCTGAGGCTTTTTTTTTTTTTAATTTTTTTTTATTTACGTATTTTGAGACAGAGTCTCACTCTGCTGCCCAGGATGGAGTGCAGTGGCACACTCTTGGCTCACTGCACCCTCCAGCTCCTGGGTTCAAAGGATTCTCCTACCTCAGCCTCCAAAGTAGCTGGGATTACAGGCACCTGCCACTACGCCCAGCTAATTTTTCTATTTTTAACAGAGACAGGGTCTCACCATGTTGGCCAGGCTGGTCTTGAACTCCTGACCTCAAATGATACACCCCCCTCTGCCTCCCAAAGTGCTGGGACTATAGGCATGAGCCACCGCACCTGGCCTGAGGTGATCTTTTAAAAATAGACATCCTAAAGTGTAGTTAGCAGAGAATATAAAACGTATATGTCTGTAATATCCACATCTGCGCTTGGTGAGCCTTCTCTCAGATGAATGGGATCCCAGCGACTCCCTCTCCCCTCCTTTCTTCTTCCTGATATCTGCTCCTACCTTCTATGCCATGTTCTGCTACCGTTTTTTGCTACTGCATTTCACATATATATAATATATGCATTTGTTTCTCTTTTCTACCTTATTCTAATCACTTGTCTGTCCCTGGAATATCATTTGCTGTCTGTTTCCCTAACTTGTGAAATCACATTAATACTTAACTTTCTAGAATCAACTTCCTTTTAGCACCTACAGCTTGGGTCTACCTCTCTAGTACCTGGCCTGCTTCACTTGGCAAAAGTAATTCTAGGTCACAGGTTCTAGTTTGTCCTGTTTCACTACACTCAACTAGGTCATGTTGTAAAGGCATTTGAGCCTGGAGATGATTAGGTTGAGGGCAAGGAGAAAGAAGTAAGATAAAAAACATTGGCACTAGCATAATTTGGGACGTAAACTTAAGGGACACCATTTGATGCAGTATTCAGTCTGAGTGATCATTTGCACACATGGTCATTTGCTACACTAAATAACATGTGTTGACAAATTTAATAAATGGCCAAATGGCCATACAAATATTTTCTTGTAATTCTAAACTCTTTACTCTAAAATTAGAATTTTGGCTTGATATAATTTGGCTTTGAATAATTAAAATCCTGAATTTTAGGTCTGCTTCTGGCTTTGGGGCATAATATTTAACATTTTGGCAGAATCTGGCAATCCCAAATGGACATTGAATCTTCAAGAATAATCCATTTGGTCTCTTTTACCAGATTGTATGTTATAGGTATTTGTGTCCTTGCTGGTTTTGGGTAATTGGGCATATTTTTCTCCTGAATTATAGCAATCTATCTGTTGATAAAGGTATTCCAATTTTTTAAAAATCCTTTTTACAGTATAAGATAGAGTGAAAACAAAAGACAAGGAGGGCAAAACTCCATCATCCATCTGGAAAGGAATTTCAGTTTCTCTCAAGCCAGTTCTATGCTCAAAAAATGTTGTTGGACTGCTTACAATATGAGAAATGCTGAATTATCACTATTGCCAGCTTACTTCAGATGTAATTCCCAAATCAGAATGTGCTCAGTGTGGAGTTTTTTTTCAGAGTACCTAACTACTGAGCATAGGCTATCAAAAATTTATATTCCTCCTGTTTGTAGGAAGCATCCAGTCATGTTCTAGGACTCTTCTCTGTGAGGAAAACCACCTTCTATCTAGAATAGACAGAATAGAGCAGTAACTTGAAGATCTATGTTTTGTTTTGTTTTGACAAAACAAAGTGATAGAGTGACTGGGTCTCACTCTATCACTAAGGCTGGAGTGCAGTGGCACAATAATCACAGCTTAGTGCAACCGTGAACTCCTGGACTCAAACTGTCCTCCTGCCTAAGCCTCCTGAGTAGTTAGTACTCCAGGTACATGCCACCATGCTAGGCCTGAAGATCTATGTTTTTAACAAGAACAACAAATATATGTTAAAAGACAATGATTTAATAGTGACCGGTGGAACTGAAGAAAAGGTGTATTGTAAAAATGTTTGTGTTCCTTTTAAAATAATAGCTGAGATATTGAGTGCTTACAGTGTCAGATAATGTTCTAAATAATGTATGTGCATTAACTCATTTAATCTTTACAACAATTTAGGATAAACTGTCATTATTCCTGCTTTTCATACAAGAAAATTAAGGTGAAGAAGGGTGAAATAACTTCCCCAAGGTCACACCACTGGAAGTGGAAGGGCTGTAGAATGTGCGCAGTCCAGCCTCAGAACCCAAACACTTAGAGCCACGATACCACATGGTTTCCCTCAGCCAAAGGCAGACATTGTCCACTGAAACACCTTGGAACTGGCCATGAGGGTGGATAAGATGTTATGATGCTAGTTTACATTTTTTAATGATTTAGAGTTTTAAAAAGATGCATTTCATGGCTTTGCACACACCCATACATCTGCTCATAATTATTCAGTGACTTTAAATCATGCAGCAGTATGAACCAAATCAAACTAACTCAATTCAAATCAACCAACCTAGTTTACATTTATCAGTTTGAGTGTCAAGCTCCAAGTATTCTGACCTTTTCATTTTTAAATCACTAATGCTTTATCTAACACTATTCTTCTTCATGAATGTACAACTAAAATGAGCCATTTTTATTCACTGTATGCTGTTCCCAAGACCTTGTTCATGTCCTCATTGGAAGGTCTATCCACATGTCCTCTCTGCTTGTTTAACTAAATTGTTCTTTCAAGGGTAGTCTCACAACTCATTTCTTCCAGGATGTTGCTAATAACCTTACTTGCCTCTTGGCCTTTGAACACATCTGAAATATCTTTTGCATCTGAAATGTATTTTGCATCACAACGAATATGACCCTTGACTGTAATCTTAAGGATGCTGAGAATTCACTGGGCAGAAAAGCTGTCTGAGCTCTGGGAGTGTGAGAGGTATCACAGATGATGAAACGTCATACAAGGGAGACAAAAAGAGGTTAGAAAATTTAATATAAGTCAAATGTTAAAGGACAGTATATGATCTGCTCCCAAATAAAGAATTCATACTAAAACTATGAGGAACCAATGAAAATCCTAATCAGTAAGTGACTTCGGGGAAAAACTACTGGTTAATCAACATTCGAAGCTGAATTCTCTCTGTATCACTTTTCCTCTGTTTTTTTCCAGTGGTGGCAGTGTCGCAGTGTCGAGGGTAGATTTTTTGAGAGTTTAAGAAGTTATTGCTTTGCCCCAGGTAAGAAATATTGAAGGCCCTATTGACTGAATGAAGCCATGCAGTGGATCAGAAGAAAATGACATATTTAAGAGAAATTTCATAGTCAATTCAATGTGGAGGAAAAAGAATTAAGGATAATTCTAAGTTTTTGGCTTAGGCAACGTAATTTATAATAGTGCACTTAAGGGAATAAAAGTTTAGAGGCCATTCAGTGTTTCCATTCCCTTACAGTGGGCTATCCCTGTTAATGGATCTGCAGGAAGTTCGATGACAGTAGGAAACTGGATATAAACACTTGGGATCTTAGCATATTGGTAATTGTTGATTCTATAGGCCTGAATATAAACAACCAAAAGAGTATGTAGAATGGCAGATAATTCAGAATGCAAGGTGAGACATTTCCAAAGCCAAGATCAAGGCAGAATAGAGAAGGTTGAATGGATTCTCCTATTCCCCATGCATACAAGCCCAAATCATTAACAGGTCTAATTGCAGCCCTGAATCCATTAAAGCAATGCAAGAGTAAGGAAACAAAGCAGTGTAGAACATTTTATATATGAACACTGACTGTCCTTTTTGATGTAACATTTGTGATGAGTGTATAATCTGGAAAATATATTTATGTAGTTTTAAAATTTTAATTCAATATATATATAGAATCTAGATTTGCATCTAAGTAAAAATAAATCTTCTCAAGTGAATAATTTTGATTGTAAGAATTACAAATAACCAGCACTAGCTAGTATACATTTAAATTGAATTCTTTTATTTTAAATATTCACATTACAGGAATTCATTAGGTCAGAATAGAACATCATTATTTACACATTCAAGGAATAACTCCAGTGCTATATCAGCGAGGTACTTACACTGAATTTAGGAAATATGACTGAAGAAAGAGTTTCTTCTTACACACACAGGCTCAAATCCTTTATACATTTATTTCTGTCTTGGAATCTTAGCACATATTGCTGAAGTCACTATTAATTGCTGAACAAAATTTCACAAAATTATAGCAATCACACCGTATATTTATAAGCCTAGAAAGACATCCATGAGCAGGAATCCATGTTGTGACAGCATGTTTAAGGGAAGAAAATTTCAAATGACATCTCCAGTTTAATTTGTGGAAAACACGAGTTCTCCAAATAGCTGAATATACAGATTTCCTCTGGTATCTTGCCTTTCGTGGCTTATTAAAGTATTTACTTAGCTGCCTTAAAGTGTTATTTACAGTTTCAATCAATGAAGGGAACAATGTGGTAGCAAACTAAGTGCCCAGATCAATGCTAGCTGAATATCACACACATACCATATCTTGGTTGGTAAAGTTGGCATCTACAGTGCTAGGACTGGCTACTCCTCATTTGAATTAATGCTTTACTCCCAGGATGCAGCAGGACTCAGCTGCATGAATTTCACTTGGAATAATAGCTAGAGGAGTCAATTTTTTCTTATCATTATACTAACTTCACTGAAGCTGTTAAATTGAACTGGAAGGAACCAATCTTCTGTAAATAAATAAATAAATAAATGTATAAATAGGATTCCCATCATTTTAATAACATTGCAATGAAATTACCTTCCAACAGTGTAAATGCTTACATCATGTTTTAAGTCACTAAGAGCTACTTTCTAGCCTTAATATATTACTATGAATGATTAATTTCATAGGAGGAGAGATGATTCATCCACATATATTACCTGTTTGGAATTAAGCCCTTTCAAAAGCACAGGTATATTTTCTGCATAAAAGAGAAAACTAAACAAAACAAATCCTTCATTAAATGGAATATTTTTTATTATTTTCAAAGACTGCTGTAAATTATCTGCATGCAAAGGCTCCTCTGCAGCCAACATTCGTATTTTATACAATTTTTATTACTTAAGTTACTAAGTAAAAGGGTAGGCCTACTTTTTCTTCCCCTAGTGATTATGCTGGTTGACTGTCAAGGCTGCCTAGATGTTCTATGTTATTGCCCAATTTAGTGTTGTGCAGACCTGACCTCAGGTGACTGGCAGTAGTACTGATTTTGGCAGTGTATAAAAAGATATACCATTCTCATTATAGAAAAAGCTGCCAGAATATTATGTTCATAGAATGAAACTGGTTAAGATGATATTTTCACATCTTCATGCTTTATGCTATTAAGTTGCTATACAGTAAATTGTATCACTTGCCAACAAATAATTTGTTGTATTTATTGCCAACAATAATTCCAAAAATAAATTTTTCGGAGAAAATTTACCACAATATGCTGCAAAGTTAGAAAAAAGAAATGCAGCATTGTTTATTGGCTCATTAGCACTAAGAATAGCATTTTCACTTTACCAAATGTTGAAAAAGGACTTTTGAAAGGACGTGAATCATGCAAATGGATTGAGACAGAGCCTGTGTGTGAGTGGCAGTGCAAATGTCCCCAAAGCTGCATGATTCACCAACTGCATGCATTTTTTCACCTAATATAAACACAACCTTAATATAGTCATATAATTTCTAACACATCTTATTTCAAACATGCATTAGCTACTAAAATAAGATTTTAAAGAAAAGCCGATGTTTGATACAAAATAATCATGTTTTTTTTCAAGTGTGGAAAATACTCTACAAAAAAATAAGTAGAAAATGATTTCTGATCAATGTGTGATTTTATCTATAAAAATCCAGATGACTAATTAGTGTGCTTAAAATAACCCTATTGGGTCTGCATCGCAATAATACATACACAGAAAGTTAATAGCAATAAACAACTATTAGCACAATGCAATTAAATTCTTATCAGAAATAACATGAACCTATAAACTGTACATTTGGCATTACATTTCAGGGTATTTTTAAGAGTTTGATTAAATATGACAATACAGTAGTGCAAAATTACATCACATTAATAAAACATACAATTACCATCCAAATAGTTTATGGATTACTGACCCTTACAATTCACATATTGGCTAGAATTGGCACATTTTGCTTCAGAATAATAGTTTTGACCTTCCTTGAATGTAAGTTATTTTATTCAAAGTTATACTTGAGCTACATAAAAAAGATATTGGCATATGTGTGTCTATATGTGCATTCTTGAGGGAATGAGACAAAGAGAAATCATGTAAAGTCCCAACTGTTCATTTTCAGAACTTCATTGCAGTATTTTGCTTCAGTAACCTTTTAATCAGAGCTCCTGAAGCAATTACAGGTTAACTTCTTCCCCACCCCTTGTAGTGACATGGCCACATGGAAAGGAGCAGTAAGAAAAAAACTGCAAGAATATATGGCAGTTCATGTACTGTGCCAGGCTAATTAAATTGGAATTTCTAACCAATTCATCAAGATTTATTAAGAGCTTCTCATGTACTTCTAATGTACAGTCCATCACACTCCCTTTACAGATTAAAAATCTATGGCCCAGAAATGTTAGTGAATTATACAGTAGATTGTGAAAACTGAAACTTGGGCTTTGATCCTTAGTTTACTACTCCTCTTCTTGTTTCTCATTGACACTTTTCTTGTTTTTGCCGCTTTGTGAACTTGAATCTAGATATAGACTTATTAGCTCTTTACTTTTTCCATTTAAAAATCTCTTCTCTACATTCATATTGTCTTGGAATCAGAATGAGACATATTATTATAATGAAGATGTTTAATCTCAACAATTTCATTCAAGTAATTTTGACCAGTTGCATTTCTGCAAGCATACATTACTTCCTACCTTCATCTCATACATTATACCTCCTAGGGATTCTATAACAATGCCATTTTTTATATTGTCACAATTACTCCCAAACCCAATCTTTCTTTTAAGCACATGAATATATATTGTTTTGAAAGCTGTCATAATGACGGTAGCTCTAAAGATTTGCATTTTATTTAAGGATAAAAGGCATCATTATTTCCCTATTTTCCTTCCTTGTATCCATTTCCAATGACAGGGAGCCTGTTAGACTTCCAGAGCAAGAGCTTTCATTGATTGGAATGTAGAGCATCTATAAGCTGAAAGTTCTTTTTTTTTCCCCTTCTAAGTAAAATCTTGTTCTCAAACATGACAGTCTTTGTTTTTTGATTATTTTAAAATCATATATGAAATATTCAAGATAGATTATCTTTTATCTAAAAAGTAAACTACTTCCAGCTTTACATAGATAATCAGATAATCTTCATTTGCTTAAGGACTCTTGAGGAAGAAAACCAGTAAATGAAAAGCCTGAGCTCATTACAGTCCCTGGGGACATGTATTCCACCCTAGATGAGCTCATATCTTCTGGCAATCTCACCTTGGATAAGGATGGCATCTTCAGGATTATCTCATTTGAGGAACTGAAGATGGCTAATGAGGCCAATCTGAGACTAGAGATGTGATATTGTAACTGTGGCCCATATTTCTCACATAATGAGTAGTAGTCCTGGGTTTTTAATTTAGTCTTTGGATACTGCTTCTGCAGAGCCCGCCTTACTATTTCCTGAATCCTCATTAATCTAAATGGAATGCAGCCATGTGTAGAAAGTTAGCACATTAGCATAACTTTCTGTAGAAATGGCCCTTAAAATTGTTCAGTTAAAACCTATATTTGTTTTCCACAATAAAATTCCAGCAAGCTATAACTTTACTTACTTTACATACACAACTAATTCAAAATTGTTTGGTTTCCAGAGAACTCAGAAAATAAATCAGTTTTGAAGTCTTCTAATGTTACTGACATAACAGACATTTCTAATGCTCTTTAAAGGAACACAATTAGAAACTACTTAAAATACTATTTTGAGTATCATTCCCTTTTCATATAGAAAATAGAAATTTTCCTTGAGCCTATTTTTTTGTTCTAACACAGCACGGCTTTAAAATTGTACACTTGAACAATTGAGATTATTCATGTCAAAACTATTTATTATGCAATTAGGGTAGCCTTAATCACAGTCTGGCTAACAATTATTTTATTTCTGCACCACTAGATAAATATTCCTGTTTATTGAAGTTATACCCTAACATTTTTAAAGTAACTTTTAACTTTTTTAAAATTAGTTCTACGAAAAGTAGATGGAGACTTCCTAAGAAATCATTAACTAGTCCTGTGTCAAAACTAGTGGACCAGCTGAAGTGATAGATTAAGTCAAACCGTTAAATATTCCTAGGCATTTTTCTTCACCAGAAAATGGTCTCTGAGAATCTTCTTTCTATCCTATTCTGTGACATGAACTATACCAACTGATAGTAAGTTAAATTGACTATTAATTTATTGATTGCTCATAACAGGGAGAGAAAATTAGGCCTGCTTGAGTTCTAATTATTTTAAGAAATGGTATATGTATTTAGTAATGCAAACAATGCCTATTCACCACCACTGCCAGCTCCTCACACCTCCTCCATTACTTAGTAATTACGGGAAACATGAATATATGCTTCCGCGCTGTATTTATTTGTTTCCCTTTTGCTGAGTGTTGTTCCTTCGGCTTGTATAAAATTTCAATGATTCCTACAAGCTGCCTGTTTAACATCTTCAGAGTTTTAGAACTCAAATTGTGAAAATAGCCCTGGATTCCTCACAATTATCTTTCATAAGAACAAAAGATAACACTTGAACAGATATCTAGTCACTTGAATATCATTTCTCAGAAATATGCTACCTCTACTTTACAGCTGCAAAATCTGAGGGTAAGAGAAGTTGAGTGACTTGCACATAGCTAGTGAATGGCAGACCTTGGATTCAATTCTAAATCTGTCGTTGTCAAAAATTTGGATGCTGCAATTCTTTGCCATATCTCAATTGCAAATTACCTTTCTATCTATCAGGCAAGGAGACTTTGGAACCCAAGAATGTGGTCTCTTAAACACATACAGTAGAAAAGCAGATCACAGAAGCATATATCCCAGTAATTGTCTAGACCAGTCTTTCCTGTTGCAAAATATAAACATGCAGTTAGAACCTAGAAAGTAAATTAGAGATATTTTTTCAAGATATGTAATCTTTTATTTTCCTAAAAGTTCCTCCAGGACAAGAACTGGTGATTTCCTGAGGTATGCCCACATTAGTATTACCTGTGGAGTCTTTACACCTGTTAGACTTCTGGGCTTTTCCTCAAACTAAATAGATTAACTCTCTGGAGGTGGGGTTTGGACATCTGCAATTTTAAGTCCTCTCCAGATGGTTCTAATGTGCATTCAGGTTCGTGAACTACTATAAGCAACTTGCAACTGGAAAGAAAGTCTGGAGACTATAAATAACTTGCCCCAAATCACAAGACTGGTGAGTTCCATGCTCATGTGTGAAATAATTAGACATAGAAAATGTCTTGGATCTTGAGGTAGAATACTTTACCGATGTATTTAAGAAGATTCCAGGTGAACCAAAGACAGATAATACCTCATATGTAATAGCATACTTCCCATCTAAACAGGTGGGATGCAAACCTCAAAACTAGCAGGACACCAGAACCATCTGGGGAGATTTTTAAAATAAGATTCCTGGTCCCATCTCACACCCAGAGACTCAGAAGCTGTGTATTATTAACAATCTTTCAAATGATTTTTATGCAGATGATCTAGGAAGTTTCAAAGGCATATGCATGTTTGAGAACTGCTAGTTTAGGACAGGAT
Source organism: Rhinopithecus bieti (assembly GCF_001698545.2). NCBI lineage: Eukaryota > Metazoa > Chordata > Mammalia > Primates > Cercopithecidae > Rhinopithecus > Rhinopithecus bieti. The sequence goes on along the minus strand of NW_016808492.1, from coordinate 863,700 downwards.
GGTTTACCAGTTATAGCAGAAACCGAATAATTTTGGAAATGTATTAAAAGCATGCTCTTTTTTTGGATGGCAGGGGGGTATGGATTATTTGAAGAAATTCTAATTTCATGGCTCAAAGCCCAGAAATCGGTATTGTTAACACTTCTTGTGATTCTAGGTCATGTGACCTAGGAAGCATGCTTTGAGTAAAACTGAGAGGAAGCAACTGGTGTTGGAGAGGTTATTTTAAATAAAATATTTTAAAGTAAATCAAAAGCATGGACATATGTTAACGATGAGTTAAAAAATAGCTAAATGTTCTAAATGAACTCAATCTACTTACTTAAAATTATGCTATTTTATTGTTAGCTTGGGATTGCCTTAGGTATTTCCAATGACTCCCTAAATTTTTTGCATCAATAAATATCTTCAGATTTTTGTAATAAGAATCTGAATGGTACAGAAGACTCTAAAATATTTCAAAATAATGCCCCAAATATGACTGATTTTTCTGCAGGCAGTTAAGGTGTCAGGGAGTAGTAAGTTCAAAAGTCATAGACAACTAAAGGGAGGGAGGAAATACAGGAGGAATGTCAGTTAATTGGGCACTTTCTATATTCCAAGCTCTGGATTAGGTTCTTTCCACATGTTAGTTTAAATAATCAGTTTCATGCTTTAAGTATCTACCCAGAGAAATGAGAAGGAAATCTGTATGGAATATTCTAAAAAATTACTTTGCGATGGTCATTGAAATTCCATTAGGAATTTCATGCATATATCAAGTTCGATCTTAGATAAGAGTAATAGTGCTAGGAGAAACCTTACAAACAAGGTCCAGAGAGGTTAGGTGGCTTTTCCAAAATTAGTTTGTAGAACTCATAACCTAGGGTAGCACTCATATTCCAAGTTTAGCAGGCTCTTATTTAGGTTCTGTTAACTGTTTTATAAAATGCATATGAATATGGATACATTCAATATGAATTACTAAAGGAGAGAAAGTAGTGAAGCATACCCATTTGCAAAATGCTACAAAATCTCTAAATGAGACATCCAGAAAAAAAAAAAAATCACCTTAATTGACTGATTGCAATACAATGGAATGAAATTAGGAGAGAGACTATATTTCTCTCCATGTGGTTTGGTAATAGATATCTGCCCTTCACAGTGCTTGCACTTTATACTCTCCTTAAATACTAATTTTCTTTCCTATTAGAAACAGTTGATATGTTACTAATATTTGCATAGAATGTTAACGTGATCCAAATCCTTTCTAATCTTTCTTGCGATGTTACTTCTTTTGATGATTTACAATATGGTGAGATAGAAAGGAGTTAAAATGCCTTACTTTTGCATCTAGGCGACAAACTGACTAATAAAATAAACATAAAATATCATCTCCAATTGGTGCCAATAAACACCATCACTACTCTTGAAAAATATTTTACACAACAACTAATGACTTTCATTTATTTATTCAACAAATATTTGATATGACCCTCCTGTACATTAGGCACTGTACTTATCCTTTAAGTTCTGATGTTTGTTATATTTAACAGCTTGATTGTAATGGTTAAGAAGTTTTCTAAAATGAGATCAGAGTTCAAGGGAGCTCAAAGATATGATCAAACACAGTCATAAGGTAAGGACCCCGAAAGTTGTGGGTTACTTTAATTCATGCCAAAAAAAAAAAAAAAAAAAAAAAAAAAAAAAAAATTCTAGGTGATTACTTAGACTCATGGAACTAGTTTAAAAATAGACTGACAAAAATATCAGAGGCATAGTTTCCTATTCTTTTCATATTTGTAACCTCCCAACTGGAGCAAGAATTGAAAGGCTCAGCAAATAATTCTAATATTTTCTGTTGCTTTACACACAAATGCTCTGAGCTTTCTAAGCCCTCACAATAAAAAAAAAAAAAAAAAAAAAAAAAAAAAAAAAAAAAAAAAAAAAAAAAAAATTCTGCCATAATCTGAGATTATCAGGAGTGTTACAGTAAATACAAATATTTTAAGCATGTATTTGTTTCCCACTAAGATGATTTTTTTTTTTCATTTTCTGCTTCATATTGTCAGATATGCAGCTGTCATAATATATATGGCTGTCAGGCTCTCATGTCTTTCTTGTTCAGGGTGTGGTACTCTGGATGTGGACAATTCAGTATATATTCTTATTAGTAAGGTCTATAATGATTAATATTTATTTGTTCTTACGACTACAATAATTAATATTTAAATATTTAGAGTATTGAAGGTAATAGCTTTTCGATATTTTGAAATAAAACATTTTAAATGGTCTGTTCCGTTTTTGTGTCCACAATTTAATTCCAGGCATAATTATTTGTTTGTATAATCAAAAGCAAACCAATTTTGTTGAATCAGTATATCTTTTCCATAAGTTTCTTACAAAGAATTGCAATCCACAGGATTTATTAAAGGAGTGACTGTGAACCATACACTTTCTGGAGGGCTATATTTCACTTAAATGTAGTGATAGCCAATTTCCTTCTGCTGAACTCAACTCCTAAAATATTTAAACCAGAACGAATGCTAACAAGTTTGATGTTTTATTTATTGTATACCTTCAAAAGTTGAAGTTCTTCTACATGAGGTATACCATTCTATAGGTCCTAAAAATACCAATAAGACATTCACATTTGTAAAAATTGAGACATAATTCTATGATAAGGTAGGAATGCGATTGAAAAAAAAAGTGAGATTAAGAGAAATAGGATCCTTAAATCCTAATCTTAACTATTGTCACTAGCTCTGATGTGTGTGTGCATGTGTGTGTATGTGTGTGTGAATGTGTGTCTTGAATAGATACCTCTGGATCTAGTTAACCAATAAGTAGAAAGAAAAGCAATTATAATTTTTATATTATAGCAATTATAAACAACAAAATTATAATTCCTTCTAGCCCTAAAACTCACAGATCAATGGACCCAGAGCTAAAGGGTTCCACTGAGTCGTTTAATTATTCCACTTTAAATTTAGGAAACAGTCTTCTGGGACTTAGTAATGGGGTTTCAATGCACCTGTTAGACACTTAGTAGTACTGCCTCGATTTGGGTCATATTATCAGTGTGTGATTATAGTCATAGTCCAACAAAGAGCCTAAATTTGTAGTCAACAGTAGAGACAATGCCTTTAGGTCTTTCAGTCCTTTCAAATCATGAACATTCACTAGAGCCAAGGCAGGTTGAAATAATATCGAATGCTTTTCTGCTTTCAAAAAAGCAGGCGGCCCAGACACAGTGACTCATACCTGTAATCCCAGCACTTTGGGAGGCTGAGGCAGGTGGAACACTTGAGGTCAGGAGTTCAAGACCAGCCTGGCCAACATGGAGAAACCCATCTCCACTAAAAATACAAAAAGTAGCCAGGCATGGTGATACATGCCTGTAATCCCAGCTACTTGGGAGGCTGATACAGGAGAATCGCTTGAACCTGGGAGGCTGAGGTTGCAGTGAGCTGAGATCATGCCACTGCACTCCAGCCTGGGTGACAGAGCGAGACTCCATCACAAAAAACAAAACAAACAACAAAAAAAAGCAGGTGCTTTCTAAATTTGTTAGCAGTGTATCCTCTTTAGATCTCTATGCTTTTTACAGGTCAAAAATTTGACAAATAAATGTAAATGTATGAATTTGACTGTCTTACCAATTAATTAAATATGGATGGAGATCTTTACTTATTGAGGAGGACATCCACATAAAAATATTATTTTTTAATGCATTGTGGTTAGAAGAGGTAATACAGAGAGAATAATATGTTGGGTCAAAAGAGTTAACAAAGTTTGCAACTCAGAAACATGTCAAACAGCTAAGCAATTGGGGAAATTTGCTACTTTTTTCCCCATTAAATCAGCATTGACTCATACAAACTTCATTGAGAGTAGCACATGCATGTAAAGTCTCAGCCTGAATTGAAAGGAAGCTTTTATATGTCTGTCCACATAATTGTAAGCTCATTTTAGGCAGTGAGAGTACCTTGTTCATCTTATCTCTGTGGGTGTTAAGGCAGTGTCTGACACTGCATTCAATTTTGGCTTAAGAAATATACCTGAGAATCAAACAATCCTCTATTCATTACAGGAATATTCCTCTGCTCAAATCTTTCTGGTGCTAGGGTGAGCTTATTCTCTCACAAGATAGTCTGGGTAGCTGGATCTACGCCCTTTTTACTGAATTCTTTTTGAATTTTGCTGATGTCAACTTGTAATAGGACTACTGGAATAAGTCACAAATAGACCCAAATGGATGTCCTCAGAACATTCTAATTTTTGGATGGATTTTTGGCCTGAATGGAATAAAGGCACTAAAGATTATTTTGAGGAATGCTTTCCTTGAAGAATCCTTAGTGGCCCGTCTTTTTTCACCTACTGTCTCTGCTTATATCCAGCTCTCCTCTTCTCTAGCCTTATGGAGGAGAATGCTATAGGCAGCTGCAAGTTCAGGAATATACTCTTCAAAATTATCATGTAATGGTGGGTTTATTTTGGTTCTGTAAAGCCCTGAACATCATGGTCGTATGTGCTATGTATGAATAATTACCAAAATGGGATATAGAAGTCATCTCCAATTAGTACTTCTAAAGTAGAACTGTCACTTCCTTGAAACAAACAAACATTTTTCTGTGAATTCAATTGCATTTATTTATTCATCCAACAAATGTGCATTGAGATCTTACTCTGTGCTAACACTGTGTGCTTTCTATATATCCCCACTTTATTATATTTAACATCTTATATTTAATTCCTTGATGATGATAATTTTATTTAGGCTCTCTGAAATGATAGAACTCAAATCAAATGATAAGGCTCATCATTATGAGCCAAATCTTATATCCATATGGCAAAATAAGACCATTTTAAATAATAGGGCTTCAGAAAAAAATCTTAAATTGATAAGTAATTAAACATTCTTCATAAATGACACCATTTATAAATATATTTATAGGTATCATTTTTCTTTGTTATTTGAGGAAATTATTTGTTTTATTATGACAATGAGTGTTATCAGTAGCAGAAAGAGAACTGTCTTTGATTTTTCTAAAGTATTATTGGGATTACTTCCCAGGTACTGAAAATCACAACAAACTGTATATTTAAAAATACTTGAATAATTTAAGATCATGAGAATAAGTAGCTGCAAATCACCTTAATGAAAATAAATGAGAAGTCTAATAGCTTTCTGAATAGAACAGTTCTGCTTCGTATATTTCTTATTCACTCCATGAACAATTTCACCTTCACAAATGTGGTAAACAGGTAAAAAACAGATCAAATAGAGACAGTTAAACACTTCATTCAACTTCAGAGTCAAAGAGGTTAGAATTCAATAGCAACATGTTCTTCCTTTGTTATAGTATGCAAAGTTGGAACTAGACATCATAATACTCAGTGAAAATTTTTCATACTTTAAGATGTGCACCTTCATTTCCCAAATAGATTAAACAGCTGATCAGTGTAGAAACAATAATCAAACCACAAGCTTACATTATAGACAACTACAAAAATGTGAAAAAACAATGTTTACAAATGATAATGAAGAATAAATTACTCTCCAGTGCACATAATTAGGTATATACAGGATAATTTAAAACCAAATGGAATGATTGCTCATGCTGAGCTTTTAAAAATCTCCACGAAAATATACATGTTACCCTAGAGAGGGTGATAAAAATAAATTGTGACACAATAGTAGTACGTTGCATCTCTTCTTATCCTCAATACTTGGATGATATTTCATCAAAATATTTATCAAGTGTGCAAGTGATGAAAAATTTTAATTCCAAAACCATTTCTCTAAATTGCCAACAGATTTATATTCCTGATGCCTTTTCACATGATCACAAGCCAAGCAGGCATGTGATTCCCAAAATCGTGGAAGATTTACAGTGAAATCCTTCCTCCAGTTAAAGTAACTAAGGTACAACTTATTGTTTTTGTCGACTTCCTTCAGATACTTTGCTAGCTCACTGGGAGAGTTATAATCTTCCACATGAATGAATGAATCTGCTGGAATGTAATTCTCATAGTTTTCTCTAGATGGTCCCAGAACAACAGGTACAGAGCCAGCCAGAAAAGCATTGTAGAGCTTTTCTGTGATGTAATCCTTGTGGATTGAATTTTCAAAGGAAAGATAAAATTTACAAGTAGATATGGTAGGAATCAAATTTTTATCATTGACATATTCTCCAAATGCTTGCCCATAGGTATGGATTTCAATGCTTTTGCTTAGCTCATTGTAATACTTGACCCTGGCATGCTCAGGGTTCCAGTTACTCACAACCCAGCACACCAACTTCTCTTTGCTTGGCACTTCAAACACGAAAGGATTTGTGCTCACCGTCAAGAAGCCATAAGGCACTTGGATATCTGAGTCGCGGCGATAAGTCAGAGTCAGGTTAAACAAGTGCTCAATGCCACTCTTTTGGGGAGTGTGAGTTGGTGATTCCAAATTCATCCAAATCCATTTCTGGAAGGGTGGCCTAGCTTGCTGAGGTAAATTTGTCAGATCCCAGCTGATGTCTCGGTGATGGATCAGAACTGCATGGGATTTGTTGTACAGTGAACGGTCCGTTGTGAGATGGCATCCTTGGATGTTGAACATTGCTTGGCAGGATGTAAGGTCAAAGGTCTGCCCAAATGGCCACACCCACACCAGAATAGTAGTTTCATTAAAATAATCAGTTTTGGTGGAGAAGAAGTTTTTCATTTTCAGCACAGAGCTGGCTGATTCCATTGGACTGAAGATCCAGCTGTTGGTAGGTTTGATGTAAATGAGAAGACATGCCATGAAACAGCCCAGGATAATGCAGACAATTAAAAATGGGCGAAGAATTCCTTTGGATGTTGATGTCATAATTTTTTCTATGAAACAGAGAAAGACAGAAGGGGAGGTAGGGGTGGGAATGAAGAGATAATCATAAATATATTTGAGATATATTTAAAATCATAAATATGAGATGAACAGGTAGTAATCAACTGCATTTTCCTTTTCAGTGTTATCAAACCATTAAGAGAAACAGAACTTTCCTCAAAGCCAAGAAACTGCTTTCAAAAGGAAGTTTCCCAAAAACTCTTCTAAAAGTACCAGCATATCTTCAAACCAAGAAACTTTTTTTTTCAATTCTATCTTTAACTGTTCTATTTTTATTTGCTTGTAGAAAACTGGCACAACTTAAACTGTCATCTCTAAAGTCATGACTAGAAGTTTTAGTATTTTGTAACCACATCAGATTTGTAAACATTTCCCAGTTGATATAATCACTTATTTACTCTCATATTGAGACTGTACCGTAACTTTGTGGTTCAGATGGAATTCAATAGAAAACTAAACTGCTTTTTAAAAGCATTTTTGTTTTTCTCGTTATAAATTTATCTTCACAGTTTGCAAATGCATTAGTATAATCATCCGGTAAAAAATATGGCAACTCTTGATTTGATACATTTCTAAAAAACAAGTACACTCAGGCAAATTTTATAAATTTAAAACTCAGAGTGTTTTGTTTTATTTATATATTTTCTTACAGTTTTCTTTGTTTACTTTTAATAATTTGTTAGTACATCCAATATCTACCAAGATGTAATAATCAAATTTCTATTTGTATTGGAACAACTTTCTCACTTATGTAGCTTAAGGGCTTTAAAAAAGTTTTTCTTTGTATTAAGATGATACTGGTATTATAAAAATAAATGTAAACAAATTCTCAAAAAAGGGCTATATTTCATGAAGAACAACTTTGATGTCAAGGATTTTAACAGATTGTGGCTAAAAGGATGAGTGAAGCCTTTTTTTTTTAAGAAAAAAAGTGTCTTTGAGTTTTTTTCTCTTCGGCATTCATGCCTCTTTATGGGTATGAACACAAAATGCATTTGCAAAACTGTTTCTTGATAAAATTCTCACAGATCTTTGAATTCATGTTGTTTCTCTTATGAAAATAATATGGCATATAAATTTCAGACTCATTAAAGTATTTTGAAATTTTAATAGAAGCTAGGACAGAAACATTAGATGTTTCCTTCCAAAAAAGGGGAGAAACTGTCCTTCATTTAATTACCTAAATTTATGTGAACATTAAAAAAAAAGCACATTCTTTTGTTATGTAGTTTTTTTTTTAAAGCATATGAGACTCTCTGAGTATCTAAGCTTGACTGTGAGTCCAAAGATTTTGGACATTGCATTCTAGATCATTCCCAGAACTACATTAGAATCAAATATTGCAGCTTTCTGTCAAAGTTGGCTTCAGTTCTACAGTCAACAAGAAAATGAAAACAAAAGGTATATATTAAATATGTCTAGGAGCTAAATTATTAATCAACCCTTGGAATACAGAGAAAATCAGGCAAGAATTATGAAGGAAATTTCAGTTATTCAGAATTAAATGACACTGAAGGTTCTACATGCCAAATTTTGTTGCATATTTAAACAGAAGGAAATTATAGGTTTGCATACTGTCTAGAAAAATAATAAATTGGTCAACTCAAGAAGCTAGACAAAGAAAAATGGTAAAATGCTAAAAAATAAGAAGGAAAATGTTAAGGTAAGGACCAGAAATTTGAAATGAGTAATAATGTCACAAGTTTTGAAAATACTCAAACTTTAGGCAAGAATAATGAAGAAAAAAGAAATTCAAATTTAATATCAAAAATAGCAAATATTTGTTGATTTAGCATGGATAAAATGGAAGTAACTATTTTGAGTAATTTTATGTTGAAAAATTTGAAATATTACTAAATAGTTGTATTTTGTACAAATATTTGTAAAAGAAAATTCTGATTCAAAAGATAACAGTTAAAGAAATGGAATTCATAAACAACAGCAACTAAAAGCAAATACTAGGTCTAAATAGTTTTCCAATAATATCAACAATTCAATAAATTGTGAATACCATCCACCTTTAAAAAAAAAAATCATTTTAGAAAATACAAAATAAAGAAGCTTAACTCATGAGGTCAATTATAATCTTGTTACCCAAGCAAGATACGACTTTTAAAAAAAAAAGTCATTTATGTTTGTGAACATATATGTAAAAATACAAAAAGTTAGCAATAATAAGTATTGGAAATAGATCATGATGTGATTCAAGAGTAAGTTTATGGAAGTTTAGTTGCATTTGATCCTAAGTATAAATTTAACTAATTGGACCACCTCTCAATTCCATCTAGACTCCAGAATTTACAGACTGAAAAACCTTATCGGAAGGGTCTCTTTTCATTGGAAAAACATTAACTTTTAATATGCATGATTTGACTGACTGTTGCAGTGTTTTCTTCCTGTGAGACCAATGTTTAATGGTTTTTAGAAGTGAAATGCTCTGATTGAAAGTTTCCTTAAATCCTTCTTGAACTGAAATGCAATGGCAAAAACTATTAAATAAATGATGTCAGTTCAATATAATCAGGTTACAACTGAAATAGCCACCATTTAATAAATGCTTACCCTTAGCCATGCCTTGTGCCAAGAATTTTACACACATCATTTCCTTTGATCCTTCCAGAACCCCTAAAAAGGACATCTTTTCTCATTCCTTCACAAAAGAGGAAACTGCAGGCCAGAGATACGGATAACTAGCTTAACCACTGGATTGTGCTCTCTCTTTCCTTCTATAATCTACTTTGAGCAAATAATACAAACATGAATAATCCATTTGCTTTTGGTGTCTCAAGTTTTGTTGTCTTGATTTTCCTGGTCTCTATCTTTTATTCTATAATTAAGAACTATTTACCCATGAGTTAAATTAAGATTAATTTCTCTTAACAAGAAGGATATCTGACACATATATATGGCATTTATCAGTGTCAAACACTGATTTGAGCACTTATATTAACTTACACACACACACACGTATTAACTCATTATATCCCCATTTTATTGATAAAGAAACTGAGGCCCAAAATGATTAAGTAGCTTGTCCAAAACCACACAGAGAGTTCATGGGGCAGAATACTTTTCAAGCCCAGGCCAACTGGCTTTAGAATCTGGGCACTTGATAATTAATATTTTAGATCACTGTTTCCCCAGGTTACAGCCAGAATATACAATCATTTTAGTGATATCAGAACGTAAGCTTTGTGAGGAGCTATGTTTTCTTCACGGCTGTATGGTTATCACCAGAATGTAGCAGATGCTTAATAAATGTTGTATATCTCATATTAATGAATGGGTGAATTGCTGCATCTCAACTATGTACAGATACTATGCTTGATAGGTAACCAGATATACAAAAATGAACCAAATGTGAATGAATGAATATGTACTTTGTTTCTTCCTCTGTGCATTTACCATGGAGCTCTCTATGGAATGACTCCCATTAAAATTGGCATGCGGCTATTCCTACCACTAGATGAGCAAAATCTCCCAGTTTTGCCTCTCTTTGTTTTGTCTCAAAGTTAGCATCTACCCAGAACATTTTAGTTCCATGTCTCAATTTCTCTCTCTCTCTCTCTCTCTCTCTCTCTCTCTCTCTTTTATTAGTCAAATGAGGAATTGGTCACTCGACAGGAACAACGTTCCTTCTATGGTATGGTTTCCAGTTTTCATGCTTCCTGGATATTTTATATAACTCGAGGTTCTCCTTGTTAACTCTCTGCTCACCCTCTCCCCTCAATTTTTCACTGCTGTCAGGGTCAATTACTAAATAATAGGGGCAGTTACTCAGTAACCCCTACTTTGTACAGAACTGTCAAAAAAGTTTACCTCTTGTGGCCAAATTGACATCTCCTTGACAGAATCCTTTTCACCTATTCCTCATAACTAAAATTCAGTTGGATACTCACCATGTCTTATATTGGTAATCAATACAATCTATTTTAAAAACACCTGCAGCAGTGTTACTATAACTCACAGAGATAGCAATAAATGTATAACACAAAGCAAATTGTAACAGTAAATAGGATAATTAAACCTTTCCAATTATTTTTAGTAGTTTCAAGTACTATGAAAGAATGTAACTTAAAGACTTTACCATCAAAAATAAAAGAATCTGGGCTAAAAGTACTGCTTAACAAGACGTGGTATGTATGATTCAATTTTCTGTTAAGAGATTACTTACAGTCATTCTTTAAGAACACTCTACTGAATGTTAAAGAATGGAAGATAACTTGAAATAGAAAAAGATTAGAGTTGTAATTCTCAAACCACAGATACATATCAAGGTATTAGGGAGAAAAATGTGAAACTAAGGAGAACAGGAGGCTCCCTCAAGGAGAGGCAGTCCTACTGTAAATTTTGATTTTGCGGGGAGGTAGGCATTGAATCCTTATTTTAAATGGAAAGAAACGAGCATACTGTAGAACAAAGTTCAATACTTGCTTAAAATGTGGAGATGGAACAGGATAGCTGAGCTTGTAACTTGTCACTTGGGGCATTATACCCAGATTGCAGTCACTACCTACCTCTTCAACCCACTTCCCCTATCTCTCATTAGCAGGATGGTGGGGTTGGAAGAGATTTTCCCTTATGCCATTAGGAGTTTCTGGGTCAGCACATTTAACAGTCACTGTATAGTACATTTACTATTTTTTTTTTTTTGGGTGTGTGTGTGTGTACTATCAAACCATTCCTAATAAGACTTTTTGATAGCTGGTAAAAATATGTGAAATATGTAGACCATTTGAACAGAACTTTAGATCAACCTGAGGGTCTTCAAGATAAATTCATACCAACTCCAAAGACAAGAAATGAATCACTGACAAATTGAAGGGTGAATTAAAGTTAGCAAAGGCCTCAGAAGCAACCTCAGAAGCAAAGTTTCTGTCTGACTTTCTTCTGCCCTCCTGTCTTTCACCATTCATTATCTCCTAAAGCAAGCAGTAGAAACTAGAATCCCTCTTTCCCAAGGCACTCATAGAAACAAGAACCCTTTTCCTCCAAGGCCACTAATAAAACCTAAAAATATTACTACACCTTCCACCCATCTTTCTGTGTAAGAACTGGCCATGAAGAAATTTCCTGACCTACCTTGTTCGATTGTAGGTCATAAGACCTGCATTCCAGAGAAGATCCTGCCTTTTACCAGAAGGAAGGAATGCTAAAGAGAAGCCAGGAAGAATCTTAACAGACTGGTCTTGCTGGGTTTCTCCTTTTGTTTATTTATTTTATTTTGTTTTGCTTTTTTGAGATGGAGTCTCACTCTGTCACCGGGCTGGAGTGCAGTGGTGCGATGTCGGCTCACTGTAACCTCTGCCTCCCAGGTTCAAATGATTCTTCTCCCTCAGCCTCCCAAGTAGCTCGGATTACAGGTACACACAACCATGCCCAGATGATTTTTTTATTTTTAGTAGAGATGGGGTTCCATCATGTTGGCCAGGATGATGTTGATCTCCTGACCTCATGATCTGCCCACCTCAGCCTCCAAAAGTGCCAGGATTACAGGCATGAGCCATTGCACCCGTCCCTCCTTTGTTTATCATTATTAGATCAGACCTTTTTTGCCCAGTCACATTTCTATATGACTGTCCATTCTTCATTAATCCCAAGCATAAAAATGAATAGTTCACCTTGAGTCTTTGAGTCCTAATTCTGAAGGCTCCCATGTAACATAAAGCTATGATCAAAGAAATTTCTTATGCTGTTATTAATTTTTAAATTAATCTGTTATATTCAACTATTCTTCTATTAATCTGTCTTTGTTAGAGGGGTGTTGGCCATGACCCTTACCATGGGGAGGAAAGAGACCACCACCTTTCTATTCCCACACTGGCAATCGCTTCCCCTTCTTCCCCTAATATTCTAGGATCCAAAGTATGTATCTTGAATCCTTCAAAGTATATCCATAATTATCTATATTTTCAAATAAGCCAAAACACCCCACAACAATACTATATGTAAATTCTCAAAACTACAATGAAATCTCTTTTAATTATGTATTTGTTTGTTTGTTTGTTTTTTGAGACGGAGTCTTGCTCTGTCCCCCAGACTGGAGTGCAGTGGTGCGATCTCGGCTCACTGCAAGCTCCGCCTCCCAGGTTCACGCCATTCTCCTGCCTCAGCCTCCCGACTAGCTGGGACTACAGGCGCCTGCCACAGCGCCTGGCTAATTTTTTGTATTTTTAATAGACACGGGGTTTCACCGTGGTCTTGATCTCCTGACCTTGTGATCCGCCCGCCTCGGCCTCCCAAAAGTGCTGGGATTACAGGCATGAGCCACCACGCACAGCCAAAATCTCTTTATTTTATATAAGCCATTGGTGTTATCTGACTCTCAACTATTAGTAATATGTTTATGCAGGCTCAAATACGAATTTGCTCCCCATATAATCATAGTGATCTTCACTATCATAGTATTAGTACCGGATTCTGCAAAAATCTGAATACTACACTGAATGCTTATAATTTAAATTGGGTGGCTTATCTTTTCTTTTAGGTTTTCGGTCATTGTTTTATTTTACTCTTTCCTACAATTTTATGCTAAGAACACGTGCAAGATTAAAACAAAAGCTTTACGCTTTAGCTAGCTATTATACACCAAATTATATTCTGCCTCAAAGTCCTGTAAAATTTTATATATTCATCACTGTGCTTTGAAAAATTCCCTTGAAACTTCAAATTCTATTGAACCACTCTAATGGGCATTCCTCCTCTAAGTTCTCACAATTTTCTCCATTAAATTCTGAGCCAAATGCCTCTTGCCTTTGGGAGAAATGCCATTTCCTTTTTTGGCATGAAGACACTGGTTGATCTCTGGAATGCTATAAAATTTGTGTTTGTGAACCTTTCTCAAAGATCCTTAGATATAATCTCTGGTATTTCCACAGGTAAACCTTTATTTTATTTCCTCAAGCCCTGAGGAAGTTGCCACCAAATTATACCAATTTTGATCACCAACACTTTTCCTAAATATTTCTCAGAACGCTCTCTGATAGTAACAAGTCCCTGATTCATTTCTGCAGTGGGGTTGTCTTTAGACAGTCCAATGCATGTCTTTGTAATATTCATTTTTCTTCTTTCATTTTTGTCTCAGACATTTGTTTCTACAGGCAAGAGACTGCCACTACCACTTTTCCTGTACTGCAAATTTCTTTGTTTTAGGCACCTTCTACCCTCTCTGTCTTTGAAATTTTCTTTTCAAATTCAGGGATTCGCCTCTCTTAGTTTGATCTTTCATCTGCTCTCTCTCCTCTCTACTCAATCACTAGTTCTTCATCACTGTCTTTATTAAATTTAGAAGCTCTGTTTATTGGCTTCAGCTGCAGCTAGAGCCATGCGATCTGACACTGAGCCCAAGTGTAACCTGGCTCATGCTTCACATGCCCTTGGGGAATACCACAGACAGGACCAGGAGGTTCCTTGCTGGCATTTTTTCAGAAATGTAGACCATTTGAACAGAATTTGAACAAAAGCTTTCTGGCACCCTTTGAGGCCAGCAGTCTTTCATAACTTAGCTGTCAGTATCAGCACTTTCCGTGATTATTGTCAGGTTTTAGTCCCTTGCAGCCAATCAGTGCAAGCCAGGAGAACCTTTTAAAAAAAGTCCAAAACTCTCATTTTGGACTGTAGTCTTTTGGACTTTATAAATGAGAATGTCTTCCTTCCAGATGATAAGGTAGGGCAACTAACCCAGTGACATCTTGACATCTCCCTGTCCTTCATATCCATACCTAACCTAGAACCAAATCCTGCCAATTTTACCTCCAAAATATTCCTTACATTAGTAAACTTCTCTCTATTTCCCTAGGTCAAATGTCCATGAATTCTTGTGTGGAAGACTGACATTTCTTTTTAAGTGGTCCACCTGGTGCTCTCTTTTGATCCTTTCAATTTGTTCACAGTACAGTAGATTAGTAGTCCTCAAAGGATGACTCTAGACCAGCAGCATCAGCAAGATCTGGGATCCTGTTAGAAAGGCGAATTCTCCTACCAGAACCCAGACATATGAAATCAGAAACTTTGGAAAGAGGCCCAGCAACATGCTTTGAAGAGCTCTCCAAGTGGATCTGATGTACACTAAAATTTGAGGATTCCTCCAATAGGGTGATGTTTCAAACTGCAGATCACATATACCGTTCTGTTTTAGGCCCATTGATGAATTCCAATTGCTTATAAGATTAAAAAAAAAAAAAGTTAAAAGTCTTAAAGAGCCCTGGATAATGGGGACACAGCTTTTGTCTCCAGCTTCAGCACTTGCCAGTGTTGCATTCCCTCCGTCACCATTTGTCCCTCTCACAGAGCTGCTCCACCAGCCCTCACCTCTCCCTGGCGCAGATTCCCTCCTCTCTTTACTGATATGCTCCTTTTCACTTTTCAGCTCTCAGTTCTACTGGCAGTAGCTTATGGAAAAATTCCTGACAGTCTCCCAACCTTCTCCCAACACACTAAATCAAAGCCCCAAGTACACATTTTATAGTACCACGTGTCATTTTTGCACAGCATTTGCCGCAGTATCAAGTTTACCTAGATTTGTGTGAGTATATGATTAATGTTGTCATCTCTATTCAATTGTAACTAGGCTCATAAGGCAAAGATTGGGTGTTTTCACTCAGATTTCAATCCCTAGTGCCTAAATCATACTTGTCATATTCTTGCTCTCAACATATGTTTTATGACTGACCAAAGAGCTAACAATCATTCAGCATTTCCAATGTTTAAACCACCAAACTAAGATTTTTATATAAATTTTACCATTTAATCTTCAGGAAAAATATATTTCTTACTATTCATTTAACAAATATTTACATATATATTTGTTAAATGAACAATATATGGCCATGTGTTTAAACACACACACACACACACGTATATTTATTTCTATGTGTCAAGCATGATTCCAAGCATTTTGCAGGTAATAATTCCTTCAAATCTCACAACCAGATGAAATACAGGTTAGAATTACATCAACTTTTCTAGATGAGGAAACTGGTGTACATCTTTCTGCCTCAGGCCACACATATTGCTTTAAGAATAAACTGAGTGCAGTGGCTCACTACTGTAATCCCAGCACTTGGAAGGCCGAGGCAGGATTGCTTGAGCCCAGGAGTCTGAGACCAGCCTGGGTGCCACAGAGAGACACCTTCTCTACAAAAGTAAGAAAAATTAGTCAGGTGGAGTGGCAATGCCTGTCATCTGAGCTACTCAGGAGGCTGAGACAGGAAAATTGCCTGAACCCAGGAGTTCGAGGCTGCAGTGAGCTATGATCGTGCCACTGCACACTAGCCTGGGCAACGAGTCAGGCCCCATCTCTAAAAATTATATATATACATACACACACACACACATGAAAGAGAGAGAATATGAAGATTTCAGTTAGCAGTTGCAAAGACTTTTATGAATTATATGACTGAAAATTTATTTTATGATATATATTTCCCTGGAGTCATTGTTAATTAGAACAAACTAGATTCACCAACACTTCCCTGTCTGTTCTCTTTCTGGAAGTCAATGGCCAGGAACAGTGGTCACGTGCCATCAGGAGAGTGTAGAAAGGTGAACCAGAACAGTGAAGGAGTCTAGATTTGTTTTATTGTTGGAGTGTTTACGAAGCAATTCAAGGAACATCAAGGATTAATGATGCATTAATTGCTGATCCAAAGCCTCTGTGATAGTTGTATCCCTTCCTAGCCACATTCTCTTTCGGATAAATTCCTTACGTGCTGCTCTGTTGAGTCAGCTTTGAAAATTAACTAACCTCAAAGAACCAAGTTGCCTAAAAACAATAAAGGGAGAGAAAAGGAAGAATGGAAGTAAACATTTCAATTATGTCCCAGAGTTTTCCACACATCATCAGCTGATATTTTTTTTTAATATTTGCAAGTATTTATTTTAATTACTAAAAACAAAATAAAGAATTCCCTCTCTGTAAATTTTTATAATCCAAATTTCCTGGATCTTACCAAACTACTGTATAAGGTCAGACATTTACTGACCATATTGTGATAGTTTGAACCTTTGCTGATCTTACCACTGGGAATTTCTCTTCTTTCCCCAGTTGTTTCTGTAAAGGACCACAGGAGTTTTATATGGATTCCAAACTTTTCTAGCAATTACAGTCTGCACCCACCCTACTCACCCTTTATCATTTGGCTGCCACTAGTCTGAGAATCTGTCTGATGCAAGTTCACTTCTGCTCCTCCCTATTGGATGTGTGGGCCCAGAATCCCAAATTCAGTGGTTCCTTGACCTCTAACTCTGCAACTGCCAGTCTGGCTTCATGTTGCAGCTGGGGAAAACTGACTATCTGCATCAAACTTTGTTGCTGATTTCAGTGGCTTTGAATTCACTGAAACACTCACAACATCTCTTCCAGAACACTTTCCTTAATTTCTGGTCCTCTATCTGCTAATGATAGAGGCTTTAGTCCAGTTCACAGGGCAAGGTAGAGAATCCATGGGAAACCAACTGCTTTACCCTCCTTGACTCTTTCCTACACCCTTTTTTCTAACATTAGGCCAGGCCGGTAACCTGGTCTAATCTTTTGCTATTATGTATACATAAAATTCTTGCTCTTCCAGTTTGTGATGGTTAATTTTATGTGCTAACTTGCTTGGGCCATAGGATGCCTGGATAAATGGTTAAACATTCTTTCTGGGTGTGTCTATGAGAGTGCTTCTGGAAAAGATTAACATTTAAATTGGTGGATTGAGTACAGCAGATAGCCCTCCCTAATGTGGGTAGACATCATTCAACCCATTTTAGGGCCTTAATAAAGCAAAAAGGTAGAGAAAGGCTGAACTTGCTGTCTGCCTAACTGGTTGAACTGGAGCATGCAACTTCTGTCCTCAGGTTTCCTGGTTTTCAGCCCTTAGATCTGAACTGGAATTGACACCATTGGTTGTCTGGGTTTCAGGCCTTCAAACCACTCACAGCTTTTCTGGGGCTCCAGGTTGCAGATGGCAGCCTGCAAAATTTAGCTTTCATAATCATGTGAGTCAATACCTTATGATAAATCTTTTCCTATACAGATAAATCTATTTTATATGTATTCTATATATATGATAAATCTCTTTCCTGTTGGTTCTGTTTCTCTGAGAACCCTAATACACAGTTACAAAACAAACACCATGGTGCATATAAAGGGACGTTAACATACTAAGAAGAAGGCTGCAGGAGCGAAAGAGAGAGTATTACCTTAGATGGGGCATTGCTATGACAACAGTTTCTGCATCAGACCAAATTTTGCAGGCTGATCATCTTTTGAACTCATGGGAAACTAATTAGCACCAGCTTTGCTGAGATTAAATAAAAATGTATCACTGTAGTTAATGAGGAGCTCTGAAACTTCAAGTTCAATTTACAATAAGAGAACAAACTAAATAGAAAAAATAAGCCACAAAGAAGTCAACAGCCTAAGAAATAATATGATGAAAGTGTAGCTAAAGAGATTTTTAGAAAAAAGGCAAGTTTAATCAACTTACCGCTGAGTAATCTGAAAATGAACTAATGAACATACTTTTTAGAAACTGATGTTACTAGAAAAAAGGTGGAAAGGCAGAGTTTAGAAGTGAAAATCCAAGAATGAGAACTCACTAATCTTAGAGAGAAAAATTTCTCGAACCTTAGAGGAGAGGATTTTTCTTATATCAGGAAATTTCTTTGGCTCCATTTCTTTCTCCATAGTCTCAATGGAACATCCTCAAGGGTCATCTTATACTTTTGTCTGATTTCATTCCTAATAAACAATCTTGTGAATATTAAGTTTACCAAGTTGCTAAGTACTCAGAAGAAAGTTCCATATTTTGTGAACACAATAGTGAAAATGGAGGCCACTAGAAGAGAATACATCAAAGAGAACATTCTTGCTTTTTTCCCTCCCACCAGAATGGAAAAGGCATCTGTCCTCACACCTAAAGCTGATCCCTCCTCATTAAATTATGAAATCTAAATGAGTAAAGTGATCTCATTCCATAGATTATTTTATATTTTTGTTACATCATCCTTTTCTATGTTTTTACTGGTTGTTTTCTATCAGAATTTAAATAAAGTCAAAGTTCTCTTATCTTCTATTAAAGAACCTCCATCTTCCCACACATTGCTCCTCTGTTTTCTCAAATAGCCACATTATTCATATACCTGCCTAAGGCTCTGACTGGAAGTCATTATTTATTTCTTCAATTCCCTAAATCCTACATCTAGTCAATTACTATATTGAGTCCATTGAAATCCTGTGATATTTGTTAAATCTCACTCCCTGTCTCCATCCTATTGTTACTTCATTGTTTAGGCTTATATCCTTTTCTGGATTATTATAATGAACCATTCACTATTATAAATGATGTTAGTCTTGCTTTCCTCCAATTCAAAGCAAACACGATGGCTTGAGTGTTTTTCCCCCCTTTCATTCCTTCTGTTAAAAAAAAAATGCTAAAAGTACTGTTGAGGAGGAAGGAGTTAAAGTAGCTAGGCTGTAACTTCTTCTGATTATCAGGAGATTCCCCTGGAGAGTGGGGAAGGAAGGTTGGTGACCTGGTCTAATCTCTTTGTAAACATAACAACTGGGTCCCCAGGGCAATAGACTAAGAATGTTTGCTAAAAAAAATAAAAAATAAAAAAAGTATTTTTATCTATGAGCTACTTTGAGAAAGGTGTTCTTGATTTAGAATTGCTTACTGTAAACAAGCCTAAACTTTGATGAATTTATGAGACATGGCTCCCTAGGGAATGTCACATAAGCTATACAACAATCTTAGGTACAAAACAGAGATGCTTCACTCTCAGACCACAGCAGAATAAAACTGGAGATCAACTCCAAAAGGGATCTTCAAAACCATGCAAATAAATAGAAATGAAATAACCTGCTTCTGAATAATCATCAGGTCAACAATGAAATCAAGATGGAAATTTAAAAATTCTTTGAACTGAATGACAATAGTGACACAATGTATCAAAACCTCTGGGATACAGCAAAGGCAGAGTTAAGAGGAAAGTTCATAGCTCTAAATGCCTACATTGAAAAATCTGAAGAGCACAAGCAGTCAATCTAAGGTCACACCTCAAGAAACTAGAGAAACAATAACAAATCAAACCCAAACCTAGAAGAAGAAAGGAAATAAGCAAGATCAGAGCAGAGCTAAAAGAAATTGAAACAGACAAACAAAAAACAAAGATATATAAAACAAAAAGCTGGTTCTTTGAAAATAAAAATAAAATTGATAGACCACTAGCAAGATTAACCAACAAGAAAGAAAAATCCAAATGAGTTCAATCAGAAACAAAATGAGAGATATTACAACTTACACCACAGAAATACAAAAGATCATTCAAAGCTACTAGGAACATCTTTACATGCATAAACTAGAAAAGCTAGAGGAGATGGATACATTCCTGGAAAGATACAACCCTCCTAGCTTAAATCAGGAAGAATTAGATACCCTGAACAGACCAAAAACAAGCAGTGAGATTTAAATGGTAACAATAAAAAATTACCAACAACAAAACAAAGTCCAGGACCAGAAGGAGTCATAGCTGAAATCTACCAGACATGAAAAGAAGAATTGGTACCAATCCTATTGAAACTATTCCACAAGATAGAGAAAGAGGGAATCCTCCCTAAATCATTCTGTGAAGTCAGTATCACCCTAATACCAAAACCCGAAAAGGACATAACCAAAAAAGAAAACTATAGCCCAATATCCCTGAAGAACTAGATGCAGTATTCCTTAACAAAATATTAGCTAACCAAATCCAATAACATAGCAAAAAGATAATCCACCATGATCAAGTAGGTTTCATACCAGGGATGTAGGGATGTTTTAACATATGGAAGTTAATAAATGTGATACACCACATAAAAAGAATTAAAAACAAAAATCACATGATCATCTCAATAGACACAGAAAAAGCATTCCACAAAATCTAGCATCCCTTTATGATTAAAACTCTCAACAAAATCAGCATAGAGAGGACACACCACAATGTAATAAAAGCCATCTGTGACAAACCCACAGCCAACGTAATACTGAATGGGGAAAAGTTGAAAGCATTCCTTCTGAGAACTGGAACAAGACAAGGATGCCTACTCTTACCACTTCTTCTCAACATACACTGGAAGTCTCAGACCAATCAGACAGGAGAAAGAAATAAAGGACATCCAAATCGGTAAAGAGGAAGTCCAACTGTCTCTGTTTGCTGATTATATGATTACATACCTAGAAAACCCTAAAGACTGCTCCAGAAAGCTTCTAAAACTGATAAAAGAATTCAGCAAAGTTTCCAGATGCAAAATTAATGTACACAAATCAGTAGCTCTCCTATACACAAACAACGACCAATCTAAGAATCAAATCAAGAACTCAACACCTTTACAATAGCTGCCAAAAAATAAAAAATGAAACACTTAGGAATTTACCTAACCAAGGAGGTGAAAGACTGCTACAAGGAAAACTACAAAACACTGCCAAAAGCAATCATAGATGACACAAACAATAGGAACCATATCCCATGCTCATGGATGGGTAGAACCAATATTGTGAAAATGACCATACTGCCAAAAGCAGTCTACAAATTCAATGCAATTCCTAACAAAATACCACCATTATTCTTTACAGAACTAGAAAAAATAATCCTAAAATTCATATGAATCCAAAAAGGAGTCTACATAGCCAAAGCAAGACTAAGCAAAAAGAACAAATCTGGAGGCATCACATTACCTGATTTCAAACTATACTATAAGGCAATAGTAACCAAAACAGCCTGGTACTGGTTTAAAAATAGGCACATAGACCAAGGGAACAGAGTAGAGAACCCAGAAATAAACCCAAATATTTACAGCTAGCTTATCTTCGACAAAGCAAACAAAAAACATAAAGTGGGGAAAGGACACCCTATTCCACAAATGGTGCTGGGATAACTGGCTAGCCACATGTAGGAAAATGAAACTAGATCCTCATCTCTTGCTGTACATAAGATGGATCAAGGACTTAAACCTGAGTTCAAGATGGATCAAGGACTTAAATCTAAGACCTGAAACCTTAAAAATTCTAGAAGATTTCGGAAAAAACCTCCAGACATTGGCTTAGGCAAGGATTTCATGACCGATAACCCAAAAGCAAATGCAATAAAAGCAAAGATAAATAGCTGGGACTTAATTAAATTAAAGACCTTTTTCATGGGAAAAGGAATAGTCAGCAGAGTAAACAGACAACCCACAGAATGAGCGAACATCTTCACAATCTATACATCTGACAGAGGACAAATACACAGAATCTACAATGAACTCAAACAAATTAGCAAGAAAAAAACAATTCCATCAAAAAGTGGACTAAGGGCATTACTAGACAATTCTCAAAAGATGATATACAAATGGCCAATAAACATATGAAAAAATGCTCAACATCACTAATAATCAGGAAAATGCAAATCAAAACCACAATGTGATATCCTTACTTCTGCAAGAATGTCCATAATCAAAAAATCAAAAATTAATGATGTTGGTGTGGATGCGGTGAACAGGAAACACTTCTACAGTGCTGGTGGGAATGTAAACTACTACAACCACTATAGAAAACAGTGTGGAGGTTCCTTAAAGAACTAAAAGTAGGACTACCATTTGATCCAGCAATCCCACTACTGGGTATCTAGCTAGAAAAAAAAAAGTTGTTAAACGAAAAAGATACTTGCATATGAATGTTTATAGTAGCACAATTCACAATTCCAAAAATGTGGAACCAGCCTAAATGCCTATCAATCAATGAGTGGATAAAGAAACTGTCGGTTGTATATACGATGGAATACCACTCAACCATAAAAAGGAATAAAATAACGGCATCCGCAGAAACCTAGATGAGATTTGAGACTATTATTCTCAGTGAAGTAACTCAGGAGTAGAAAACCAAACATTGTATGTTCTCACTCGTAAGTGGGAGCTAAGATATGAGGATGCAAAGGCATAAGAATGACACAATGCACTTTGGGTACTCAGGGGGAAAGGGAAGGAAGGGATGAGGGATAAAAGACTACAAATAGGGTGCAGCGTATACTGCTCGGTGATTTGTGCACCAAAATCTCACAAATCATCACTAAATAACTTACTCATCTAACCAAATTCCACCTGTTCCCTAATAACCTATGGAAAAAAAACATGTTTAAATAGAACTATGGAGAAAAAAATAAAATGGAGATGCTTTATAACATAAATGCTTCCTATTGGGTGAGGTGAGACTGTAGCCTTCTATTATTATCAACCAGAGATTATGTGTCTAATGTGAAAAAGAGGGCTGTGGAGGCTAATAGGATGTTTCAGACCTCTTCTTGCCTCTTCATTGATTGAATCCTTAAACTACAGGAAAGCTTCATACTGGACACAATCTATCATTGAAGTGAGTCTGATATGACAGTCTTATTTTATATTAGCTTAATGTTTATTGTATACAATTTTGAAAATACACACATAAGTAAATGAAAGTAATCTATACTTCAACTCACAGAATTAATAACAATTTCTAATATTTACTGTATAGATCTATTTCCTTATCTTAACTATATATTTACCTATCTAGTTTCAATGACTAACTCTGTATGTTATTTTTATTTTTTATTATATATTTTTCTGAGGCGGAGTCTTGCTCTGTCGCCCAGGCTGGAGTGCAGTGGCCGGATCTAAACTCACTGCAAGCTCCGCCTCCCGGGTTTCCGCCATTCTCCTGTCTCAGCCTCCTGAGTAGCTGGGACTACAGGCGCCCGCCACCTCGCCCGGCTAGTTTTTTGTATTTTTTAGTAGAGATGGGGTTTCACCGTGTTAGCCAGGATGGTCTCGATCTCCTGACCTCGTGATCCGCCCGTCTCGGCCTCCCAAAGTGCTGGGATTACTGGCTTGAGCCACCGCGACCGGCCTGTATGTTATTTTTAAAAACAGTAATGAGAACCAGTAGGTAAAGATATCTTTTCTCCTGCTTTTCTTTTCTTTTTTTTTTTTTTTTTTTTACTTAAAAGAAGGTGGGGAGAATTTTTTTAATTCCTAAAAAAAATTTCACTTTTATTTACAATAACCAAATGAATGGATAAAGAAAATATACACGAAAGAATACTGTTTAGCCATAGAAAAGAACAAATGCTGAACTTGGAAGACATTAAGTGACATAAATCAGGCACCAAAAGATAAATACTGTATGTTCTCATTCATATGTAGAAGCTCAGAAAGTTGTTCTTACAAAAGCAGAGAGCAGAATAGTGGTTACTAGAGGTAGGAGAGTGTTGGTAGCAGGGGCATAAGCCAAAGGTTGGTGAACTGATACAAAAATATGCATGTGTTAAAATATCACACTGTACTCCATAAATATTACAATTATCACATGTTAATTTAAAATAATAAAAAAAACTTCACTTACATTTAAAAAATGTAAACAGGAAGATTATCCACTGGTTTCTGGACTGTGTGGGGCACATGGCACATTATTCTGACAACACTTACTCTGGACACAGCACACCTGGTTTCAAATCATGGATCTATGTTGGCTCTCTGTGAAACTTTTGGGCAACATCCCCAACCTTCCATGTCTCAGTTACTCATCTAAAAACTGAAAAAATATTACTATGCTAGATTTGTGCCTATAAAATGAATTGATACATGTAAATTCCCTGGGACAGTCCCTGGACATAGCAAACACTCAGTAAACATGACCAGGAATAATTGTTGCACTTACACATGCATGACTTAAGATGTTTACTTGTTTTGTTATTGAATATGAAATTGCCACCAATAGCAGTAGCAATAATAAACTTTGCATTCCCTCTGAGAGACAGGATTGCAGAAGATTTTCCATGAAGTAACCTAGTTACTTAACCATCGAGCAATAGTTCACCTCTCACAAAAATAAAGTGGTATTTTACAGCATGAATGTGTCACTAATTGTCATTGGCCACAATGTAAAAAGGCAATTTGCTCCATTCTAACTTGATTTTGTCTCATCTTTTAGAGTAATTGCTGCACAATTATTTTGTCATAAGCTGTATGTTCAGTAGGCAAATCTGGCTGTACGAGATTAAGAAACTCATTTTCTCTGATGTGCTTTGCCCCTCTTTGACCTTCAATTTATGAAAACATATTTTTTTTCAGGTATTCTCTTTGGGAATAAATGATTTTCACTTATTATCATTTTCTTAATTTTTATTGTTCTTATGTACAATAATTCCATTTTTTCTTTCAGCTAGCAAGGTAACTTAACCAAAACTTTGCATATAACAAATGTTCATTAAATATTTTTAAGTTCGTGTATTTATGTAACATAGTGTTTTGAATAGAATTCCTCTTAAATAATGCATAAGCGAAAAAAATTGTTAAAGTAACATATAAATCCTGTTGAATAATAAATACCTTTGAAAGATTTTTATCTTAATAAGAAAGATGTTCCTCCTCTGTGCTCCCATAGCTGCAGTACATCTCTTTGACATAGCACTTGCATTATAATGACACTATAATTGATTTGCCTGTGTTTCTCCCCTATTAGACCATAAGCTCCACGGAGGCATGAACCAAATTTGTTTTGACTTTCTATTCTTTGTGCTTAGCACAATTTCTGGTATACAGAAGACATAAATAGCTACTAAATGAGTAAATATATATTGAACAAATAAATATAAATAATGAATGAATGAAAGTTCAGTCAAACATTCTAACTTGATAGTTTTGTTCTTTCTTTCTTTGGAATGAAGAAGGACAAATCTTCTATGGTCACATACAATATGGGATGACTATACCTAAGATCCCAATAACTATACATTTATAGCTGTAACAATTTCATTGCATTGAGAGAATGAGGTTTTTGCTGCTTGATGTATAAAATAAGATCCAGATTCTTCAGAAATCCCAAAATGCGGGAAATACAAAAAATGTGTTTCTTTTTCTAAGTTTTTTAATTTAGTTTTTTTAAATTGTGAAATCAAAGTATTAATGAGATCCTTAAAGCAAAAGAATATATTTTTTTCACCATGTGATTTTATGAATTGCAAATAGTGAATGCTGATGTGAGGCAAATATTGGCACAGTGCAAAAGGGAGATGGGAAATGGATATCTCTGTGTTTATTATATTAAATGATTAACATAATGATAGCAAAAAAGACCCTTAGATACTACAGTTCATATTCCTTCCATTTATATTTTAGTTAAAAAGAAAATCAAATGAGGAATTGAAACCCATAAATAATTCTAAAATGATGGATTATTCAAAGCCTAGAGCTAGTTTCTCTTTAACTAATAATGGTGAGGTGGTTGTCAATGGAAACTATTTCAAGTCTTATGTTAAATAAAGATGAAGAGACTCATAAGCATGTGTGCTGAGGATAATAGAAAATATTCAAAAGAAAATTTTTCTCTGGGAGGTATCTTTATGAACATCTAGTCCTATAGCCTTGTTATATAGTCTGATTGTGTTTTCAAACGGATACATAAAATTTCGATTAGTGCTAATATCACATATTTAGTGACACAATAGAAACAACAAACCATGTATATTAGCTGCTGGTTCAAGACTTTTTCCATAATACAATGTCTCCCCTTTTCCTAAAATGAGGAAATACAGTTGCGATATTAAGAATTCAAAATGGAAAAAGTCCAAATTGAATTCATCAAGCGGGTTAGGATTAAAACTTAAACAAATGTAAATTCAAAAGGAAAAAGTCTTCCCTGGATATTGAATTGACCCCGTGGCTTGTCTTGGCCATCCTGGTACACATCCTTTCCTATCTTTTTCCTGCTTCCAACACTGCCATTATGTTCTAGGCCTCTGCACTCAGCAAGGTCTGGCATCATGGGAGCTGAAGAGAATGGCAGTGTAGGCAGACACCAGACTTTGTTCTTAAATGTGATGCTCTTTTAGTTCTTTTAAGAATGGGAGTTCCTCACACTATGAGCAAACAAAGGCTGCCCATCAAAGACTGCTTCTGCTCTGGGGAAAAAGATGTCTGTATAAATTTTCTTGGTGGGTGTAATTCGAATGGAAGAGTAATAATTTTAAGAAGAACTAGTTCTTACTAAGCCTTTACTATGTGGCAGACTCTATGTTGAGGACCTTAATAACATTAACCAAAAAATGATAATAATTTTAATACCTTATAGGATTGTTTTGAGAATTAAATGAGATAATATATCTAAATGTTTAGAAACTGCCTGGCTTACCCTGGGGCTGGATGAAAAATAGCTGTTACTATATTTACCTCATTTAATCCCAATGATTCCATGCAAAGGTGGAGAGAAGTTCATTTGTTTGGAGGCTTTGGGGCTGGAACCCAAACCCATGAGCTTTACCAGGAGTTAACTTCCTTTCTTCCAGGAATTGTGGTTGAATGAGAATTAGGAGTGTAGTCAGAAACAGATATGTTTTCTGCTTTTTTATAAAGTAACTGGTCAAGCTTTATTTAGCAAATTCTGTGAACCTTAATTTTTTCATCTCTAGATGAGTATAACGATACCTACCTAGGAGGACTGTTGCAGGGGAAATTTAACATAACATGTAATTACATTATCTTCCTTTCTGAACTTTCTCAATGCATGATCTTTATCCTAGCTAGCCTGTCATCTAATCTACCTTAGGGGTGGGTAGGATAAGTAAATTCAAATTTATTAGAGAAGGAGTAAGAAGAGAAAGAAGACTGTAATTTTCAGGTTCTGACATACAGTAAAAGATACAAACTCAATTGTTTTTAGAAAAAAAAATTTTAATGCCTTTAAACATATCAAGATTTAGGACTGAGGGAAGTTCTCTGGGCTTTGACCTAAGTGAGGAGTATCACATAATTTAGGGTAATATTTAAAAGAGATAGAAGCGGCCACTCACAAACCACAGGAACGACCAACAGTATAGTCAGACACCTGAGATCTTGAGACAGTTCTCCAAATTGCCCTTGTTTTATGTATAGTATGGGTGGGATGTAGATATGGTTGGGAAGCTTGTCAGAAGGGATTACCATAATGTGATGAAATAGCTGTGGGACTGCAGAGCCTAAGACTAAGTGGCAGTCACAGCCAGACCCCTGAAAAGTCATAGCACCAAAGGACCTGAGGAGAACCAAGACAGCCAGGCAGCTCCACATAGTGCCCTTCCAGGAGAGTCCCAGATTACAAATTATCCCGGCCTCAGAACCAAAGCCAGCAGGGCAAGCTAGAAGCAAGGAGCCAGGAAGCGTGGCCCTGAGGTTGGCAGATGAGACGATGCCTTTACTCATTCTCTTGAATTTCAACTGAGCAAGAAAAATAGGTGAAAGGAGAGAATATCTGAGCAAATAAAAAAGCAAAATTTCCCAAAAGGATTGTTGAAATCCACAGTCAGCAAACTATACGGCTGGTGGCCAAATCCAGCTACTGTCTAATTTTTAAATAATATTTTACTGGAAAACAGCCAAACTCACCCTTTTATGTATTGTCTATGACTGCTTTTGTGCTACAATGACAGAGTTGAGTAGTTGCAACATAGACTGTATATTAGGGTTTCCCACAGAAACAGAGCCAATAAGATATATATATAAATACACCTTACGTATTATGTATCATTATATACGATACAAAACATTTCAAAAACATATTTTATAAACGTAGAAGATAGATATAAATAGGAGGGGATTAACTAAAGGAGTTGGCTTATGTGATTATGGGGGGCTGAAATCCCACAGTATGAGGTCCACAAGCTGGAGAATCAGGGAAACCAATAGTGTGGCTCAGACCAAGTACAAAGCCTGAGAACCAGGGAGTGGACCGTGTAACTCTCAGTCCGAGGCTGAAGGCCTGAAAACTGGTAGAGAGGGAACTGGCGCAAGCCCTGGAGTCTGAAGGCTAGAGATCCTGGAGTTCTGATGCCCAAGAGCAGGAGAAGCTGAATGTCTCAGCTCCAGAAGGGGGGGCGGGGGGGAGGAGAGAGAGAGAGAGAGAGAGAGAGAGAGAGAGAGAGAGAGAGAGAGAGAATTCTTCTTTCCTCTACTTTTTGTTCTGTCTGGACCTTCAGCAAATTTGTTAGTACCCAGTCACATTGGTGAAAGCAGATCTTCCTTACTGAGTCCACTGATCAAAAGTCAGTCTCTTCTGAAAACACCCTCAAAACAGACATCCCCATAAATAATGCTTTACCATCTATCTGGTTATCCCTTAATCCCATTAAGTTAACATCTGAAATTAACCATTACAAACTGAATGGCCCACAAAGCCTAAAATATTTGCTCTCTGGCCCTCTGTAGAAAGTTTGCAATTGCTGGTTTATAGCATCAGGTAAAATTTATTTTAAAGTGTAATGTGCATTTGTTTATTTATTGTTTCATAATATTTGAGGCTCAAGTAGAAGGCCAGAGTAGTTTTAAACAAGAAACTCTATATTTTCAATTTACATGCCTGTTAAATCTGCATTAAACTAGGTGCCCCGTGGTATTTGTATTTACATAAGTATCACAGCTAACCACAGAACAGGTACAATATTTGGTTTTTGATTTATATAGTTTGCATCGAGACCATTAATTTTTTTCTATTTTTTTTTCAAAGCAACCATATAGCTTACACATTTATTAGCAGACAATGTAGTATTTGGGATGCATTTTGTTGAGACCAAAGATGGAATGAGACAGATAGGAAACAAAAATACAATGCCTTCCCTTTACTCAATAAAGACAGAGCTGAATGTGCTATCTGGGAAGGAGAACCAGGCGACGGGGCCATGGACTTGGAGAAGCACTGTTTCTTTCTCTTGAATGAGCTCCAAGATTTCTCTCCTAAACTGTAATGTCAGGTAACTGGGAGCCACAATATATTCCTTTAGCTTTAAATAGTCCCTGAAAGACACTTGATATCTTGCTGAGGACATTTTCTCAGTCCAGCTCCAGAAAACAAAAAGTCTTCAATCTAGCTAATGCCTAATTATTAAGGTAAAATCGTGATCGGAATAGCAACACAATTATTTAGTCCACAGCAATGTTTAGTCTGAGATCCTGAAACTTTTTGAAGTCAGCCACCCCTTTGGAATAGATGAATGCTTTAGAATCTGATGACTTTTTTTCTAAATGCACATATATGAAATGGATTGCATTGAATTTCAAGGAGCTTTGGTTTGTGATGTTTTCTAGGTCATCAGTTTAGGACTTCAGAACTGGTGTGTATTGAAAAAGTCTTTGAGTTTACTATTATTTACTTTCTAACTGTGCATTCTTATCTTCCCTCATTTATTTTCGTCTTCTTCAACCTTTCTAATCTAGTCACACTTTCTCAGTTCACTTTATTGTTTCTTTCCCTGGTTCCAAATAAAAGCACGATGAACTGGGGACAAACAAGACCAAATGTGTGTATTTTGTTAATCGTGGTGATAGTGAGCCTCTTAGAGACCCCTGTGTCTATTTCTGCCAGAAGAAAAATCCTGGTAGGTATTGCCTCTTCATTCTCTGCCTGCAAGTATTGCTATACTTAACTGGTGAAAGATGACTGTATCAATCTATAATCTTATCCAGTAGGGATGCTTATTTTTAGGTGTAATTTACTTCTTTCTTATTATAATTTGCCATCATTTAATTTGATTCTGTCCCCATGTAGATGGAAAACATCTGTTCATTTTACAGCACTTTTTACATGCTTGAAAACGGTTATTAACAACCCTCAGTTCACATTTCTTTAATAATAATCTAAGCTTCTTTAGCATCTCTATAATAATGTGCTGCCCGTAAATATAAAGCTGGAATTGTGAGGACATTAATTTTGAGTCATTTTACAGGAGTGGTGAAAAGTTTGTATTTATTTACTCACATCTCTTTAATGTGTTGCTTGTGGATTTTTAAGGTAGTGCTTGAAGTGGTCTGTGACTGCAAAACCCGTGAGGGAATTACTTGGCCACAGGATTGCATATTTCCTGTCTCAACCAGTAGAGCAAATTCTTCATTTTAGAAATCCTAAATACTACTTCTATTTCTCTTAATCTTGATTCATATAGTAAAATTTCACATTCCTTTTATAAAACTAAATAACAATCAACACAAATAAATTATTAACTATTTTGTTTTGCAAAATGGTTTAATAGAAAATTTTAATGACAACAATATGGCTATCACATTTAATGTATAAACCTTTTTTTTTTTTTTTTTTTTTTTTTTTTTTTTTTTTTTTTTTTTTGAGATGGAGTCTGGCTCTGCCGCCCCAGGCTGGAGGCAGTGGCCGAATCTTCAGCTCACATGCAAGCTCCACCTCCCGGGTTCCGGGCCAGTTCTCTCTGCCTCAGCCTCCCGAGTAGCTGGGAACTACAGGCGCCCGCCACCGTCGCCCGGCTAGTTTTTTGTATTTTTTTTAAGTAGAGACAGGGTTTCCACCTGTTAGCACAGGATGGTCTCGATCTCCTGACCTCGTGATCCGCCGTCTCGCTCACCAAACTCCCAAAGTGCTGGGATTACAGGCTTGAGCCACCGTGCCAGGCCTAATGTAAAACTTAAAACTCTTTTAGCAATGCTGTAAGAAGATAGCAACAGATCTTAGAAGATAGACAATATTAGAGAAAACAAAAGAAAATTTGTGTGATTTTTTCTTTTAAATGTCCATAATACATTTTGAATTATCTTATTTATCATATTGTAAATATAAAAGATCAGATGTTTCATCTTGCCAAATTCATACCTTTATAAGACAGATGTAAGAATATTTTATCTGATAAAATAGTCACCAGTTTTTTTTTCTTTTTTGTTGTTGAATAGATTTTAAATGAAGCAAGAGCATGAATCAAGGAAACCTCTAGTTAATAGAGAGACTGAGAAAAGAACATACTGAAGTCCCAATTCTTGCCATGGAAGAGGCAAGGTCATATGATTATGTGTGATACATTCTTCAGCTTATCCAAGAAATATGATTAGTCGTGAACTTTATGTTGAGTACTGTTCAAATTGCTGTTGAACAGCAGGTAAAGAAGATGGAAAAGTTCTCTTCTCTCATGTAGCTAACATTTTGGCAGAGGATGGCAGACAAAACAAACACAAGTAAGTAAGACAATATCAGTTAAGGCAAGTACTTTGAGGAAAATAAAATAAGGCATAATTCTACAGAGAGACTAGTGACTACACAAGTAAGATGATACAGGGATTCTTAAGGCAAGACATAAATGACAAGTGGAAGCCAGCACCTCATCTCAAGAAAAATCAGCAGAGAGGGACTTAGGAAAATGGAAAAATGCCATTGTGACTGGACAGAATAATGTGTGTCTGTGTCTGTCTCATATACTATTTCTCACAAGAAATGCATTTTCTGGCCTTTTCCACAAGCCCAAATTCAAACCTCTCATTTTCTACAAATCCTCCTCTAAATCCATAAAACCATTCATTTTGACTCCAGCCTTATAAAATGTTTCTGTTTTAAATTTTTTTCAATGGTACAGGGAACCTTCCACCTAATTCTCTGTTATGTAAATGTTGGTACATGGCTCTCTTATGTCCTCAGAGTATACAGTGCTCCCTTCAAGATTGAGAACCCTATCTCTTTATTTTGTCCTCCATAGTGCCAGTCTTTTTGGACAAATTAGAATTTTGTGCATGTTTATCAATGTATTGCACAGACAATCTTTTGTTTTGATGAAGAACCTGCTTGTTTGCTGCTACTTGTCAACCTTAACCTTTTAGTGTTTGTCCAGTTTTTTTTTTTTTTCAATAAGAGGCTTCCTTTCCTCCTTCTCTTGACTTTTGGCAGCAATCTCTAAACACTGGTGGTATGATGTAGAAACCCACACTCTACTAAGACCCTAATTTTCAAGAAAGGGGCAAAAATTTACAGGGGTCAAGTATCTAATAAACTAAACATCTCTCAGTGTGGTAGTGATGCTTTCCAAAAAGATATAACAACAATCACCTGAAACTGTATTCAGACCCATAATCATTACTAAGCATTTTGGCAAGAATAAAATGATACGAAAATGTATATGGTGGTAAATGGCAATGTTTCCAAGAAAAATGTTAAAAGAAATCTTTCATTCAATTATCTCACACAGATTACAATGGACTGAATGTTTGTGTCCTACTCTCCCAAATTTATATGTTGAAATCCTGACCCCAGTGTTTTGGTATTAGGAGGTCAGGATTTGGGGAATTCATTAGGTCTGAGAATGGAGCCCCCCTCCCATAAATAGAATTAGGGCCTTGTGATAAGGATCCCAGAAAACTCTTTCCACCATGTGAGGATGCAAACAGAAGAGATCCTTCACCAGAACCTGACCAAGCTCACACCCTGATCCTGAACTTCCAGCCCCTGGAGCTCTTAGAAATAAATTTCTGTTGTTTAAGTCCCTTAGTCTACTATAATTTGTTACAGTAACCTGAACTAAGACACTGGTGTTTGAAGGAAATACATTCTACCACAAGAATTGTCAAATAGTAGTGAACCACAAAAGGTCTTAGATATTACATCAGACAAATCCTTTACTCTGTTAGGTATTTCAAGACGAGGGTAGGATGGTGTTTCAGGACACTTGACTAACTTAAGGGTTAGGATGAATGAAGGGAACCAAGAGTAGAAATCCCATGAGGTGATGGAAAGTCTTGGATAAGGTAGAGGGATTCAAAGGTTTGCTGCATGGGCCCTTTCTAAAGCTGCTATTTAGAATTTTTACATACTTAAGGTTGAAGATATCACTATTTTGTTTTTATCCTGCTCTAGAAAAATAAGTCATGCATTAAGATAAAATAACCTTGGTATGCACAGAGCAGCAACAAAAGCAAAATGTTTGTGGGCCATAAGTGGAGGAGCTTGAAGGAGTCTAGATTACAGGAGGAGGAAGAGCGTCTCAGACAACTATTGTGTCTCATTTCACCATTCTCTAAGCCTTACTGGGAACTCCAGCCACTGTTTCTGTGGTGTGATGGCCTCCATTCGGTCCTCCACTAGCTGTGGCAGTTGGAACCCAACAGTGCCTTTCCTTGGGCTACAAACCAACTGCTTACTGCCTTGCGTATAGAACATTATTGAGCTCCTGCAACGTACTCATGCATGAGCAACCCAGAAGAGCACGGCAGTTAATGGCTGAGGAGTCAGTCTTATCCAAACGAGGGTTGGAACTGACAGATAAATGTTTTCATCTATCATCCTCCAGGAAAACGGCCCTGGAGCCTCCTCAGAATGTGCAATGAGCTTGAGTCTCAGTCATGTGTTTGGCTGCCAACTTGAAAATGCATTTTGGAATCAGTTATCGCTCCTTTTCATTTTCACTTGACCTGTTCTGCACTTCTGTTTCTTAGGATTGTATGCTCCTCCAAATGACTGGCAATCAAGTCTTTGTCTCAGGCCCTTTTTTCAAAAGTACTACAGCTAAAACAGTGAGAATGTAGGGGAAAGGGTTGGNGGGGAAGCAGAATGAGTGAACTACATGTTGTCCTCAAAAGAGTAGACAGTTACTTCATTTATGTACTAAATCACTGTTATGAGTAACTTAGAGAAAGTGGGACAGTTTGTTTTATCACCGGAATTTTCTTTGAATATCTACTTGACTCAGAACACAATCCCCAAATGTCTCATTCTCCAGGATTTAAAATGTGTTGCATGAATGGAGAGTTAGAAAAAGATATTTCTTTCTAATCTCAGGACAGTGGCTCTTTTGTCATTATTATATACTTTATTGATTTTTATTAACTTATGAAGATATCACAGGAAAACCATTGTTTTCAACCTAGAAGGCAATGATTCTAAGTGACAGTAACATTATTTTCTTATTTTATTACTATTCAATAACACGTGTGTGTGTGTGTGTGTGTGTGTGTGAGAAAGGGATTTTATTCTGGTTGAACTAGCTCTAACTAGCTCATTAGCTATTCTTTTGAAAGAAAAACAAGAATAGTTTGATTTTGATATATTGTTGTACATAATCCTAACTTATTAATATGGGTATTTTTTTTCAGTTTATGGTTAGAATAAATCCCTGCTGTTAACATTAAATCTTATTTATAACTTATTTTAAACTTCGATTAGAGTCAAACTTGGGTTTCTGCATTTATCAAATAAAACATTTAACTCTAAGCATGACAACATCAATTTGACCTACTGTACACATTATAAACTACATATACTTAGCAACCTCATGAGATTTGGATTGAAACTCAGTTTTCCTGAATTATTTCACATCACCAACTTACAGATAAGAAATGTTTCAAATAGCAAAGTGAATATGAGCTTCTTATTATGCTGTCTATGCACATTTCCTTTTCTGAAATATTATATTTATAATTTCATTAGACTTTTCAAAACATATCAGAATGCAAGCATTTTTCAGTATCTAATTCAGTTAGAACTGCAAATGAGTCCTATTTGTTTTCAGGGTTGGTTTTATTTCATTAAGTCAGAATGACTTGTTTTATAATTACACGTGAAATAAATAACCTGTTCACAGGCTAATGAGGGAAATCACTCACTCAAGTTTTCTCCAAATTTCTTTGGTTGGCAAAATTAACCTCTCACTCATCTTTGCCATAAGAAATTAATTTACCTTTCTTTTCAAAAGGAGAAAAAATTGTTTCTTCAAATTTCACCAAATGAGTCAAAATAATAAACAATTTTAAGGAGCAAAAGAGAGAAATTTGGTAAACACACAGCATTCAAAAGAGATTTGAATATGAGAGAAACAAAGTCTTAATCATAATGCCAAAGTACTTTAGAACAGTTCTTCAATTTAAAAAAACCTAAAGAGAGAAAGACTTACATTTAAAATGATTATGCACATCTCCAATAAATAAAACTTTTTTCCTGAAAGATAAATCTAATTCTGATCTTCAGTCGAGACCTCCCCAACACAAAACAAAACACTATCAGCAACAAAGCCACCCCCTCCACACCTAGCAATAATGAAAAATAAATTATTACTTTCTAAGAATTATGATTGTTTCATTTAATTTATACCTGAGATTCAGTTAGTACTTACTATGTGTCATAACTATGCTGAGTTCTTTATTTGCACAATTTCACTGAACTCTCAAATAACCTTATCCTCCATGATAATGACATGATTTTACTGTATTTAATTGGGAAATGAATGTAAAATACAACTGAAATCATCAGCCCAGCTTACTTTGAAGTTAGAATTAAAATCAGCATATTTGCTTCATATTCATCAGAATTTATGTAGGCAATATTAAATCGCCCATCAGCAGATTAGTTACTCACTGCTTGGTAAGTCACTGTAGTGGACCCTGTAGGGCATCACCCAGCTCCCTCCTTCAGGTTTCCCCAGTTGCTGGGCATGTTGACTGCTGACGATATATATAAAGAAGAGAATGTCAGCTCACTTTTATTCCACATACGTGCTTCTACTCCCTTCTGTTCAGACCTAGTAGCATCTGTACCCATATGCCATGCTTTCCTGCCTGTTGCCACAGACAGGATAAGCTTTATTCCTATGAGAACCAATCCCTTGATTTGTACAGTAAGTCCCATCACCTTGTGACTAATAAAAAAAATTGAGCCCTGTTCTATCATCATTTTTTTTTCACTTTCTATGGGATTATTCCCATCACAATACAAAGATGTCTCTCATCTTAAAAGAAGTCATCAAACTTCTCTTGACTCCATGTCCCTGCCATCTACTGATTCACTCCTGTATTTCACTTTGCAGCAAAACTCTCTGAACTAGTGGTCTACATGTTCACTTTCTTCACTTTTTCTACTTCTATTCCTATTACATACATTCTAATTGGCCACTTTCCCTTGCTACTTCATGAAACTCTTCTATTTCCCAAGTTTAATGGTCAATTCTCAGTCTTCATCTTATTCACTCTTCCTTTACTTATGAATGGTATTTGATGTAATTGCTTTCTTCCCTTGTCCTTCATAAACTTTCTGCTCTTAGGTCAAGATACCACCTTCTCTTAGTTTTCTCCCTTTCTGGTCACTCTTTCTCTGCTCCATTCTTGGTAATGCCCATTCTTCTTTAGCAGTCAAGGTTCAGGTGTCCCAGAGCTTAGTACCTGGTTCACATACCCAATTTTGTTCTACATATATGTGCAAAGTTACCAATTATGTATTTCCAGAGTAGATCACTCCTGAACTCTAGATTCATATATCAAGATGCCTACTTGATCCTTCCATTTGAATTTCCCACAGACATCTCAAATTCATTAAAAATCATCAAATAAAGCTCATCAAATCTAGAATTTGTTTTCAGATAAAAGAAAAATTGAAATTCAATGTTCTACTCAGTCTTCTCCACTTGTTTCTTTCTCTATCTTACCCGATGGCAATTTCATCCTTTCAGTTGCTCAAGCTATAATCTTGGTATATATGGTGGACTCCATTCCTTCTCTTGCATGTGTACCCAATTAGCAGGAAATCCAGTTGGCTCTATCTTCAACTTATATTTATAGTTTTGCCTTTAATGACTTCTCTGACCTCTTCTTCTTTCCTCTCTTTTCCCCCAATTCTCTAGTCATTCCTTGATGACCACAATGGCTTCCATGTAGCATCTTGAGCACAGTAGCACTCTCCACCCTAGGTCATGTACAAGCTATTGTCTCTACCTGGAGCACTCTTCTCTCCTACACTTTTGTTCAAATGTTACCTTCTCAATGAGGCCCACAGATTTCAAGTTGCAAACTACTCTCCTCTACTTGGCACCCTCCAAATTCCTTACTCTACTCTTTTTATTATCTGTAGTACTTTTGAGATCATTATTTACTTATTTATGTGGCTTCTACTAAAATAGAAACTACAAGAGGACAGAAAATCTTGTCTACTTGGCTCATCTGTAGTGTCCCACATGTCTAGACAGTTTCTGGCACATGGTAAGTGCTTCATAAATATTTGTTGAGGGAATGAATGAATAATTAGTTTGGTGCCTGGTACATGTAAATGATTGATAAACATTCGCTATATTTACAATTTCCGTATTACCCCTCCACCTCTTGATGCTGCAAGTGGAGGCAGAAGATCTTATGATATTACAGTTGTTTCCTTCTTTGCATCTTTGCTCATTGCTAGCTCTATTGATGTCTACACATATTTGCCATCAAGTTGGCCCAGGCATTTGATTTAGACATTTTCAAGATCTTTATTATTACTTTCAATTTTCAAGATTTGAGGATACACAGTTGCTTATTAGGAATTAAGGTTCACATACAATAACTTCCAGTCCCAGAAATAGTCTTTAAATTATTCTTAATTACATTGCTTCTCTCAAACTTAAAATAACCATTTTACATTTTCAGGAATTTATTTTAGGAAATCTCAGTAATGAAAGCATTTAATCAGTGAGTAAGAAGTTACAAAGTTAATGTACAGTCAACCCTCCGTATCCATGGGTTCTGCATCCATGGATTCAACTGACTGTGGATTGAAAATATATATTTTTTAAATGTGTCTGTACTGAACATCTACAGACGTTTTTTCCTTATCATTATTCCCTAAATGATACAGTATGACAACCATTCACTTAGCATTTACATGGTGTTGGGTATTATAAGTAATCTAAAGATGAATTAAAGTGTATGGGAGGATAAGCAGGGGTTATATACAAATAGTACAATGTATGCAATGACAAAAAAACTACACCATTTTATATCAGACACTTGAGCATGCATAGATTTTGGTATCAGTGGGAGATCCTGAAACCAAGCCCCAAGGGATACTGAGGGACAACTATGGAGTGCAACATACATTTATCAGCCTTTTACTAATAAGTATCACATTTTGTCCAAATATCACATTTAAAAAAATAGTATAGGAAATATTTTATTTTCTTCAACCAATGGCATTCCAGAATTAATGGCTCTTACTTTCTGATAAAAGTAAAAGATCAAAGGCAAAATGATAAACTTCTAATTTTAACCTTCAATTTAAAAAACAGATTGTTCACAGTAAAAATTTGCGGCTCCTGTGAGGAACTCAGAGCAGCATATTGGCATTTTAAATACAGTTATATATAACATTATTAAGAAAAAATATAAAAGATATTTTAAATGCTGTATTATACTAGTAAGACAATGTTTGAACAACCGACAATGCACAGACTATGCCAACATTACTATGCTTCTCCGGTCTAACATTACATTATCATATTTAACTGTCCTGGCAGTATAATTACCTCAAAGGTTTCAGTCATTAAGCCTGTCACTTATATGACATTCTTTAACATTAAAAGTACAGGCCCGGCGCGGTGGCTCAAGCCTGTAATCCCAGCACTTTGGGAGGCCGAGAGGGGCGGATCACGAGGTCAGGAGATCCAGACCATCCTGGCTAATACGGTGAAACCCCGTCTCTACTAGAAAATACAAAAAACTAGCCGGGCGACGAGGCGGGCCCCTGTAGTCCCAGCTACTCGGGAGGCTGAGACAGGAGAATGGCGTGAACCCGGGAGGCGGAGCTTGCAGTGAGCTGAGAGCCGGCCACTGCACTCCAGCCTGGGCGGCAGAGCAAGACTCCGTCTCAAAAAAATAAAAAATGAAAAATAAAATAAAATAAAATAAAAGTACAGAAGATCTCATTTTCTTTTCTTTTTTTTTTTATTGTTTCTGAAGCCAGTGAATTGTGTGCGTGCTCTCTCTTTCGTTTAAAAATTTTTTACTTTTATTCTGGATTATATCCTTTTGAAATTAATTTCTGAGTAATTCCTGGGGCTGAATCACCATACGTTCTTGGGGAATTTTATTACACACTCAAAACCACAAGCTGAAGCTAGAATTTAGTAGCTAATTCTCAGACTTTTGTCTGACAGGAAAAATATACTTAATAATATAAAAACAAGGCCAGGTGTGATGCCTCACACCTGTAATCCCAGCACTCTGGGAGGTCGAGGCTGGTGGATTACTTGAGGTCAAGAGTTCAAGACCAGCCTGGGCAATATGGCAAAACCTGTCTGGACTAAAAATACAAAAATTAACCAGGCATAATGGTATGCAACTGTAACCCCAGCTACTCGGGAGGCTGAGGCACAAGAATCGCTTGAGCCTGGGAGGTGGAGGTTGAAGTGAGCTGAGATCACGCCACTGCACTCCAGCCTGGGTGACAGATGACAGAGCAAGACTCAGTTTTAAATCCACAAGCGACAGTCAGTTGCTGAAAATCCAAGTTTGGCTTTAGCTATATTATGAAAATATAAAGGTCATTGCATTGGGTTGGGTCTTTTTTTTTTTTTTTCTTTGCCTTAGGTTAATTGCTATAATAAAGTAGAGATTACTTTTTATCTTTATCACTGCATTGAGACGGAGTCTTATTCTGTCACCCAGGCTGGAGTGCAGTGGTGGGATCTTGGCTCACTGCAACCTCCACTTCCCTGGTTCAAGCAGTTCCCCTGCCTCAGCCTCCCGAGTAGCTAGGATTACAGGTGCCCACCACCACGCCCGGCTAATTTTGTATTTTTAGTAGAGATGGGGTTTCTCCATGTTGGTCAGGCTGGTCTCGAACTCCCGACCTCAGGTGATCCACTGGCCTTGGCCTCCCAAAGTGCTGGGATTACAGGTGTGAACCACCATGCCCGGTCCGTGAGTCAACTCTTTAGTTGTCCTCTCCTGTGAATTTTCTCTCTCATCATTTAGTGAATCTGAGACAAAGATTTACATCACCCTAAATGATTTTACTTTATACTGACCCATTTTGTCTTGTGATTCTAATTGCCCCATGAGATTTCTTTGGAGAATTCCTCTAGCCCATCTCTGACTAATAGAAATTCCTTTGATGATGGAAATGTTCTACATGGGTGCTGTTTCATACGGAAACCACTAGCCATACATGGCTATTGAACATCTGAAATATGGCTAGTGTGACCAAGAAACAAACTTTTAAATTTTACTTAACTTTATGTAGTTTTGTAAACCAAAAATAAAATTCTAAGCGCCCCCAACCAACCGAATGGACCCCTCCTCTTGGCCAAGGGCATTCTACAAAAACCCCGAAACACTAGTTCAGGCCGTGATGGGAATGGGTGGTCAGACATGCCTCATTTTACCTTCCTTTCTTTGGAATTTGAGCATAGCTGACCAACATTGACATTAAAATGGAG
The DNA here is from genome assembly GCF_001698545.2 of Rhinopithecus bieti. Taxonomy (NCBI): domain Eukaryota; kingdom Metazoa; phylum Chordata; class Mammalia; order Primates; family Cercopithecidae; genus Rhinopithecus; species Rhinopithecus bieti. Next base: position 822,881 of record NW_016808492.1, on the reverse strand, counting down.
ATCTTAAGACTGACAGAGCAGACTCTTCAGGTCTGATAAGAAACCTTTACAGTCTATCCTCTCTGAAGCCTGCTACCTGGAATAATAAGAACCTTGATTTCCAAAACTGTTTATCTTAACCCAGAAACTCCCTTCTATTGATTCCAGGTCTTTAGAGAAACTCTTTCATCCAATTGCCAATCAGAAAATATTTGAATACACCTAAGACCTGCAGAGTCAACCCCCACCCCAGTGTAGAATTGCACTGCAGTTCTGCATCCTGAACCCATGCACATTTCACGTGTATTGATTGATGTCATATGTCTCCCTAAAATGTATAAAGTCAAACTGTAGCCTGACCACCTTGGGCATATGTTGTCAGGATCCCCTGAGATTGTGTCACAGGCGTGTCATTAACCTTGGCAAAATAAACTCCTGAGACTTGTCTCAGGTACTTTTTGGTTTACAATTTAAATTTAAATAGCCACATATGGAAATTCTGGTTTTAGCTACAATATGTAAAGTGCTTAGCTGGGCACAGTGGCTTGTGCCTGTAATCCTAGCTACTCAAGAGGCTGAAAAGGGAGGAATACTTGAGGTCTGGTGTTAAAAGAGAAACTTCAGCCAAATTAAACTTAAAGGAGTTTAATAGAGCAATGAATGATTCATGAATCAGGCAATCCCCAGAATCACAGCAGATTCAGCGAGACTCCAGGGATGCTTCGTGGTCAGAACTAATTTATAGACAAAAAAAGGAAGTGATATATGGAAATCGGCAGTAAGGTATAGAAACAGCTGGACTGGTTACAGGTTGGCGTTTGCCTTATTTCAACACTATTTGAACACTTAGCAATCTGTGAGTGGTTGAGTATAGCCACTGGGATTGGCCAAGGCTCAGCTCAGCTATTGTTACAAGCACATACTCTTGTTAAGTTTTCAATCTTGTCTGCCTATTAAGCTAGGTTACAGTTCGTCCACAAGAACTCAAATATCGAAGTATGAAGTCCTTCTCAGGCCATATTTAGTTTGCTTTAACACTGGTAAACAGAGCAAGATTCCCTTTCTCCAAAAAAAACCCAAAAAACATAAAGCAAAAAAAAAAAAAGAGCTTGGAAGTAGTTACTGCTATCTTTGAAACAAGGAAACAGAAGAACAACTTGTAATAAATCACTTTTCTTTGAGCCATAAACTGGTAGGAACATTTAAATTAGTAACTTTCATGAATTGTTGAAGCTGATTGTGAACTAGCATGAGAGTGAGAAACTTGTAATTTTCTTCAGTTCACATCAACTGATACACTACTTCTGGCTTTCAACAAAAAATTACAAGGGAGTAGAATAGTAGTTACTAGAGACTGCAAAGGGTAAGATTACAGTTAGATGGGGAAGTGTAAGTTCTGACATTCATGGTCTGTAGGTTAACTATGGGTCACAATAATATAGTATATTTTCCAATAGCTAGAAGAGAGGATTTCGAATGTTTCCAACACAAGGAAATTATAAGTCTGTATTTGAAGTGATAGATATGCTAATTACTCTGATTTGACACATAACATACATACTGAAATATTATGCTGTATTCCATAAATATGTACAATTATTACATGTCAAGTAAAAATATCAATAAAAATCAGAGGAATGCTAAAAGACAACAACAACATAACATGTTTTGAAGAGAAAAAGCACGTATCAGAACTAGACTCAGATATGACACAGATTTTGGAATTAACAGACAGAATTTAAAATAGCAATGATGAATATGTTAAGGGCTCTCTGGAAAACATGCAAAAAAAGATAAGAAATGTAAGCAAAAAAATGAAAGTGCTAAGAAGGAATAAAGACGAAATGGTAAAGATCAAAACCACTGCAATAGAAATGAAAAAAATGCCTTTGACGGGTTCATCAGTAGACTGGACACAGATAAGGAAAGAATCAATGAGTTTGAAGATATGTCATTAGAAATTTCCCAAACTGAAATGCAAAGAGAAAAAAAGAATGAGAAAGAAACAGAACAGAATATCCAAGAACTACAGAACAATCTCACACAGAATGACATATGCATACTTGAAATATCAGAGGAAGTAAGAGAAAACAAAGAGGAAGAAACTTTTGAAGTAATAATGATTAAGATATTTTTGAAATTAATAACAAAAATCAAACCACAGATTCAGGAAGATCAGAGCACAACAAATAAGATAAAATGTCAGCAATTTTATATCTAGGCAGTTTATATATTCGAACTACAGAAAGTCAAAGACAGAACAAAAAGTCTTGAAAGAAGGCAGAGTGAGTAAAAACTGCCTACAAAATTCCTACTTTGAATATAAGGACTCAGCTAGTTTAAAAGTAAAGGGATGCACAAATACATACTATGCTAATTGTAATTAAAAGAAGGCTGGAAAAGCTATCTTAATTTCAGAAACAGAGTACTTCAGAAAAAGAAAAAATATCAGGGAAAAGGATAAACATTATATAATGATAAATGTTCAACTGCCCAAGAAGCTAAATAACAATCCTTAATGTCTGTGTGCCTAACAATAAATGAGTATCAAAATACATGAGATAGTAACTGATAGAACTGCAGAGAGAACTAGACAAATCCATGTTTGTAGTTGGAGACTTCAACACTCTTGTTTCAATAATTGGTATATCAAGCAGGCAGAAAATCAGTAAAAATATAGTTGACCTGAATAGCACCATAAATAGCTGTGTGTGGCTAATGGCGCCTGTATTGACCCTACTTTCTTGCAATTCAATGTATGGTCTTTGGAACAGCAGCATTGTTTTTCTTTTGAGTGTGTTAGAAATCCAGAATCTCAGGTCACACCCCAGACCTACTGAATCAGAATTTTCATCTTTAGCAAAACGCCCAGTTAATTTGTATGCATATTAAAGTTTCAAAACATTGTACTAGATCATCAGGAAAACAAAACATTCTCCAAAATTAGACTGAAATGTCTACCACTACTATCTTTTGACTCTGATTATTAGCACTGGCTACTGCTAAATATCCTTGGATCGTATCTGGAGACAGGAAATAAAAACAGCATGGTGGTAATTGGCATCCCCCAGAAGCTGAAAGAGAAGCAACACATTTTTAATTCTCAGGACAGTCATTCTCCAAGCTCCTAAACACACTTTCCACCAAACACCACCTATGACTGTGTCTACAGCAGATTATGAACAGATTGTATACGCACTCTTCTTGTTCAAACCATAAATTTTATGTGTGGTAGTGCCTCAAATATATGGAGTGTGTCTTATGGATAATTTCATATATCCAGAAAAGCACCAGAATCAGAGAAGAGATATAGGCTGTAAGGCAGTGAAAAAATAGCCATCAGTGTATAAGAGATTATTCATATAATCTAGAAATGTAAAATAATGGATGGCCCAAATAATATACATGTGACATCAATGGGCAATTTTGCCTTAAAAAGGTGACTGATTCTTACTAAAATGCCAAGCCCTTCAGTGAGAAGAACGATAAGAGATAAGGAGTAGGGATCATAAGAGATAAACAGTAGGAAAAACGTAAAGAAATTGTGGCATTTAGCTTTTCCTAACAGGTAACAGTCACAACTACAGGAAAGAATGGGAAGCAGACACAGTGAAGAAAAGAGGTGGAAGCAGACATGAGAAAACTTGAAAAGTTTTGCAGTAGAGCAAATTGTCTGGTCAACCCCAGCAAACATTTTCAGGGGAATGGTAGAATCTTAGACCCAACATTCTGCCATACCCAAAGGCCCCTGAAAATATGTGGTGAAATAAGCAAACTACATTCTATAACTTGACTTGCCTCAGTGTACACTTAGCAAAACCCAGTGGACTCCCCAGCAATCCAGAGGTGCTGACTTTTTCCCCTGGTGAACAGACCAAAAAGCACCCTCATCTTTGACATACTGTCACAAGTTTTACCAAAAATTTTAATAAACAAATAACTTTGACTAAACCATGAGCCTATTTCAGTGGGTCTTGATGGCTCTTGTATTTGACATTGAGACTTTCCATAATGTGTTGAATGTACCTGCTAAGACACTATTACCAAATGATGATACTACAGAATTATATTAAGGATTATTACACACAACTTGTTTCTGAACACAACATCCCTGAATAGCAGTATAATGCCAAAGACTCTTTCTAGTCTAGAAAAAAATCTGTAAACATTCTACCTTAGCAAAGATCTGTGAATCAATTGTTGGTTTAAGCAGAAGGATTAGTTGACTTTTAGCATGCTAATACTGTTTGTCATCAAAGAAAACATTTGACTAGAAACATTTTATTATGCTGGATGTTTTGCATATTTTATCTGAAGTATGGTAGATACAAGCAAATAATTTGAAAGATAAGGACACTGCTTTCTAACTGATATTGCCAGTATTTCTGTCCCCCAGTAAAAGAGTCTGTAAGTAGAATGCTCTTATTCTACGTTAGCAAGGCCACTCTTGCTGCGTACATGATGAACTTGCCCCAAGGAGGTAATGCTAGTACTTTGTGATATTTCACTATCTTGCTGTATCTCATCATTGTCTGGGCTGTGGATCTGGATGTTTCAGAGAATATGTAGTGCTGTTACAAAGAGATTTAATAAGAAATGCAACTCATTATGCAGATAACATACAAAAATTTAGGGCATTGAAGGTATAATCTTGAAATATTGTTTGTACCTGGGATTCTGCCTAAAGTCAAGTATTAAGAAAAGTCTGGAGAATCTTTTGATCTCTTAGGATGTCAAGAAAATTGGCCCTTTTATGATTAAGACAGTGGACAATTGCAAGAAAAAATGCAGAATTTCAAAATTGGAATGTGTGAAAAAGGAACCAAATGAATATTCTAGAAGTGAGAATATACTGCCTGAAATTAAAAACTCGTCTGATGGGCTTAAGAGCAAACTGTGTTTGGAGCAGTGTTTGGAGGTGTGAACCCAAAAGTATCTGAGACAGATCTCAACCAATTTAGAAAGTTTACTTTGTCAAAGTTAAGGATGTACCCGTGACACAGCCTTGGGAGTTCCTGCAAATCTGTGCCCAATGTGGTTGGGGCACAGCTTGGAAGAAAATCAGTAAAATTATAGTTGACCTGAATAGCACCATAAATAGCTATGTGTGGCTAATGGTGCCATTTTAGGGAGACATGAGACATCAATCAAATACACTTAATCTGTACATTGGTTCAGGTCTTGAAAGGAGACAACTCGAGGCAGGGGGGCTTCCAGGTTATAGGTAGATATTAAAATTTTCTTACTGGCAATTGGTTGAAAGAGTTATTATCAGTAGAAAGGAATGTCTGAGTTATAATAAGAGGTTGTGGAGACCAAAGTTTTATCATGCAGATGAAACCTCCAGGTAGCAGGATTCAGAGAGACTAGCTTGCCAATGTTTCTTATCTTACTTATGGTCTACGTTTATGTTAAATGCTGATCAGTTTTCCTGAATTCCAAAACAGAGGAGAACATGAGGCATGGCCCACCCTCTATCATCCCGCCATTGCCTGAGCCAACTTTTCAGGTTAAATTTGGAATACGCTGGCTGAGAGGAGGGAGTCCATTCAGATGGTTGTAGTGGGGCTCAGAATTTTATTTTCAATTTACAGAGGAAAGAAGTCAAAATCCACTAGTACAAATTATTGGAATGGTGATTATCACTTCTTCACATCCCATGGTAAAAGGCAAAGTGAAGTGGGTGTATTTTTTTGGATATCTAGTGCTCACATATTAATAATGCAGAAGTTATAGGTACTGATTTAAATATCTACATAATGTATAATACAGTTTTTATTGAACAGAAAATGTAAATTCAGAGAATAAAGGTGTGAAACTGTATTTTAGATCCCTTAAGTATTTGTGTGGTCTGTAGATATTCACATCCACATTCAGGCAGTCACCTCTAACACTGAAACTATTTATATTCTTCAAAAGATGTCAAAACCAACCTGGTTATCTATCTATCATCTATCTATCTATCTATCTATCTATCTATCTATCTATCTATCTATCTATCTATCTGTCTCTAGCTATATCTATATTTATCTGTATCTATATTTCCGTCTTAGTCCATTCAGGCTGTTACAACAACATATAATAAACTGTGTGGCTTATGAAAAACAAATATTTATTCCTCACCGCTCTGAAGGCTGGGAAGTCCAAGATTAAGGTGTTGGCAGATTTGGTGTCTGGAGAATGCCTGATCCTCACAGAGGACATCTTCTAGCTGTGTCCACTCATAGTTGGAGGGGCCAATGATATCCCTTGAGCCTCTTTTATAAAGGCACTTATCCCATCCAGGAGAGCTCTGTACTTATGATCTAATCACCCACTAAAGACCCCATCTATTAATATCATCACATTTGGGATTAAGTTTTGACATAAAAATTTGGGGTGGATATAACATTCAGATGATAGCAAATTTCTAGCTATAAAGTCTTTTCCTTGAGTTTGGTCTTGTGCCAATTACTGTTTCTACTCTGGTATTACAAAATGAATCCAGATTTTCCTCTACTGAGGAATATAACCCCTCTTAATTTACCCTATAGAAGTAGATGGAAGTTATCTAGTAATTACAATTCACCTTTTCATAATCATAGTTTAAAAACAGAATATTGTCTTTCATTATTTTTCTCTGTCAGCCATACACTCTCTCAATCATTAGCACCTTCTCATTATTATTATTTCTACTACTTTAAGTACATAATAAACAATAGTAAAGAAAAATCCAAATGTGATAATTTTGTTTTGTAAAAAGTTTATATATTAATCAATATGAATTTATACATAGGGCTGCATTTTCATTTATCCATGTTATCACCAAAGTCTATTTCCATAGATAAGAGCTAGTTATCTATGATAATGAATTTGTGAAAGTCATCAATATCTATTATTAGCCTCTCTTTTCCATGTTTTTTGACTTATTTGGAACAATTTAGTGAATCATCAAGTTGGATAAATTTTTTATCATTCTATATAACAATTTAATAAATAATGCCTTGAGTTTTTATAGCACTTACTTTTTAAAAAGCGTTCATACATATTATTTCAACTACACTTACCAATTGTTTCACTCCGGATTGACCAGAGTGACTATTCTACAAATCAGGTAAAGCAAGTCTTTGTTATTCAAATAGAGGCACAGTTAATAATGGAAATCAAAGCTATTTATTCTGCAAACCCAGGCAGCATAACTGTGGTATTTTTCATCAGCACAAATTATGAGGTGCTGAAAGGACTGGGCAATCGAGAACTGTACTCACAGTTTCCTCCCCACTCTTTCCCCCGACTCTTCAACAGAGCCACAATTCCATCATGGACACAGATTTCAGAATTCCCAGTTTTTATTCAGTGTGCCAAAACTAAATAAGTGTTTTAAGCTTTGAGCCATCTTTAAGTTGGAAACACAGGGAACGGCAGTGTTTTTAAAAGCTTAATCAAAATGTCTGTATGGGCAAAAGTCTAAAACATTTTATCTTAATGTAACTAACAAGTGTCCTGATAATTCTTCTATCCTCTGATTTTATCTGTCAGCCTAATTTCTTGTTTCTTTGATAATATAAATTTAAGCTAATGAAAAATCATATTCAAGGTAGAATCAATGAATATAAAGTAGGATAGCAGAAAGTAGCTGTGGCCATAACTAAAAGTTGACATGGTTAACTTTATCACTAATAAAGCATGGATCAGTGATGCAGTTTATCAGGACAATTTATTATATCTACTGCTAAAATAATCAATGTGTTTAGAATCCTGTTGATATAAGACTCATATATAAAATTATAATGCTTGATTCATTCAATCATGTTTAACAGTTACTAAATACCATACTAAGGACTAAAATGGGAGAAAAATGAATGGAACTTGGATCCTGGCTCCAGCAGAAACAGTGTAAAGCATGAAGGGTGCTTTGAAACACCACAGGCAGACCTTACATGAGTGAAAGAAAACAAGTCAAAAAGATTTAATCAGTGTAATTAGCCTGGTTCCCAAAGCTTATTTTGGGAGATATTTCTACAAATTACACATTTTTAAATCATTTTACAGACATATAGGTCTACCAACACATTTGGTCTTGTAGAACCCATCTTAATAATTTATGTTCTAATTTCTCATGTCTTATTTCATTCTTTGATTTTTGGAAGGAAGTTATAGAGAAAAGATGCTTTTAATTTTTTTTTCTTTGGCTCAACTTAGTAGTATATCATCATTTAGAGGGATCAACATCAATCCCTGCATCCCTGTGGTTGATGGGATCAACATTTTTTTTCTCTGTTGATTCAAAAATCACTTGTCTTCAAACCTACTCCTGTCTTTTCTTTAGAGACAGGCTCATTTTTGCTTAATGATACGATGCAAATGAAAGGAATACATTTGTAAAATATGATTTTCTAGCTATTTATTTTCTCTAACTCTAAAGTTTTGCTTGTAAACATCGATTTTATTATCTAATCTTTAAGAATCACTAATAGAGGCCGGGCACGGTGGCTCAAGCCTGTAATCCCAGCCCTTTGGGAGGCCGAGACGGGCGGATCACGAGGTCAGGAGATCGTGATCACCATCCTGGCTAACACGGTGAAATCCCGTCTCTACTAAAAATAACAAAAAAAAAAAAATTAGCCGGGCGTGGCGGGCGCCTGTAGTCCCAGCTACTCTGGAGACTGAAGCAGGAGAACGGCGTGGAGCTTGCAGTGAGCCGGGATCGCGCCACTGCACTCTAGCCTGGGCGACAGAGAGAGACTCTGTCTCAAAAAAAAAAAAAAAAAAAA
>NW_016808492.1:811559-813792 GCF_001698545.2 Rhinopithecus bieti | reverse complement strand
AAAAAAAAAAATTAGCCGGGCGTGGCGGGCGCCTGTAGTCCCAGCTACTCTGGAGACTGAAGCAGGAGAACGGCGTGGAGCTTGCAGTGAGCCGGGATCGCGCCACTGCACTCTAGCCTGGGCGACAGAGAGAGACTCTGTCTCAAAAAAAAAAAAAAAAAAAGAATCACTAATAGAATAAGCATTATTAGAAAAGATAACTAGATAAGGCCTCAACAATGATGACTTTTAATTAGCACTTTCGCAGCATGATGTTCTGAAGAAAATATGATTAGTGGTTACTGTAATGTTTACAACGTCATTTACCTGAACATTGACCTTTACCTTTACATTGATCAACATCACTCCCATCAACAACAGGAATGCAGCAGACAATCTACAAGAAAGTGCTTAAAAATAATTTAACAAATGATGTTAAAGTTCTGAGGATTCAAGCCTAAGAGGTTGATTCAGGAAAAAGAAACGAGAGTTTGAATTTTAGTCATTGATGGTATAGAAGAAAGTCATAGGCAATTTGGGTGATGAAGCAACAAATCTAATGTTATGGAAGCGGAAAAGGTGATTGGAGATTCTTTAAGTCTCCCCAGAATACTTGATTATTAAAAGAACAGAGCACATTTCTTATTTGAAAGCTGATTAATGAGTGTCTGTCCCTAGAATTATTGAAGGAGTGATTAAGAAATTAGGAGATATACCTAATGTAAATGACGAATTAATGGGTGCAGCACACCAACATGGCACATGTATGCATATGTCACAAAACTGCACGTTGTGCACATGTACCCTAGAACTTAAAGTATAATAAAAAAGAAAAAAAATAGAAATTAGGGACCAATCTGTTTTGCCCTGTTGCAAAATAGTTTCCATCTGAAAGAAGTTAATAACTCCCTTGATCAAATCATAAATTCAAATAGATTAATATTTGATATTTCATAAAATGCTCCTGAAGAATAACTTGTCTTAATAAAATATCTTAGTCTCAGGAAATACACACACACATACACACACATATCATATATATTATAGAAAATTTAACTTACTTTGTATAGTGTTTATTGCTTTAATATCATACACCTACACAGTGGGGAAAATCCTTCTCCGCCATCTGTCCATTATGATATGAAGATGAATTAAAGACCATTAAACCATCACCTTGCTTTAAAAAATATAAATCAGAAATGGAATCTTTGAGACTGTGTCCCTTTATTTATCTACAAAAATGACACAAATGTAAAGTTCAGGTAAATTACATTGTAAACATTATCGTAACCACTAATCATATTTTCTTCAGAACATCATATTTCAAAAGTGCTAATTAAAAGTCATCATTGTTGAGGCCTTATCTGATTTTCTTTTCTAATAATGCTTGTTCTATTAGTGATTCTTAAAGACTGGATAATATAATTGATATTTACAAGTAAAATTATAGAGTTAGAGAAAAAAAAAGAGCTAGAGAAATCATATTTTCACAAATGTATTCCTTTCATTTGCATTGTATCATTAAGCAAAAATGAGCCTGTCTCTAAAGAAAAGACAGGAGTAGGTTTGAGGACAAGTGATTTTTGAATCAACAGAGAAAAAAATGCAAGGCAATGTTGCTCTATATTCATATGATATTGATTCAAATTATAATTGCAAGACTGAGTAGTTCCTACTGAGGAGTGGTTTCATTCCTGTTTTATAAAACATTTATATAAATAGATCAAATACAATTTTGAAATCATTAACTGAATTAGTTTTATAGTCTTCACTGGCATTTCTGAGTTTTAAATGTTTAAATTTTTCTACATTGTTTTTTGCTTGATTGAGAGAACCATTAAAACCATGGTTGCCTTTAAATGTCGTTATTTGTCTAGAATAAACTTTGTTGTCTTTTTTTTAAATTATACTTTATGTTCTATGGCACATGTGCACAATGTGCAGGTTTGTTACATGTGAATACATGTGCCATGTTGGTGTGTTGCACGATTAACTCATCATTTACATAGGTATGTCTCCTAATGCTATTCCTCCCCACTCCCCCCACCCCACAACAGGCCCCAGTGTGTGATGTTTCCCTTTCTGTGTCCAAGTGTTCTCATTGTTTGATTCCCACCTATGAGTGAAAACATGCAGTGTTTTGTTTTCTGTTCTTGCAATAGTTTGCTGAGAATGACAGTTTGCAGCTGCATCCATGTCCCCACAAAGGACATGAACTCATCCTTTTTTATAGCTGCATAGTATTTCATGGTGT
>NW_016808492.1:796403-807427 GCF_001698545.2 Rhinopithecus bieti | reverse complement strand
AGTGGGGTGTTAAAGTCTCCCATTATTATTGTGTGGGAGTCTAAGTCTCTTTGTAAGTCTCTAAGGACTTGCTTTATGAATCTGGGTGCTCCTGTATTGGGTGCATATATGTTTAGGATAGTTAGCTCTTCTTGTTGAATTGATCCCTTTACCATTATGTAATGGCCTTCTTTGTCTCTTTTGATCTTTGTTGGTTTAAAGTCTGTTTTATCAGAGACTAGGATAGCAACCCCTGCCTTTTCTTTGTTTTCCATTTGCTTGGTAGATGTTCCTCCATCCCTTTATTTTGAATCTATGTGTGTCTCTGCACGTGAGATGGGTCTCCTGAATACAGCAAACTGAGGGGTCTTGACTCTTTATCCAATTTGCCAGTCTGTGTCCTTTAATTGGAGCATTTAGCCCATTTACATTTAAGGTTAATATTGTTATGTGTGAACTTGATCCTGTCATTATGATGTTAGCTGGTTATTTTGCTCGTTAATTGATGCAGTTTCTTCCTAGCATGGATGGTCTTTACTTTTTGCCATGTTTTTGCAGTGGCTGGTACTGGTTGTTCCTTTCCATGTTTAGTGCTTCCTTCAGGAGCTCTTGTAGGGCAGGCCTGGTGGTGACAAAATCTCTCAGCATTTGCTTATCTGTAAAGGATTTTATTTCTCCTTTACTTATGAAACTTTGTTTGGCTGGATATGAAATTCTGGGTTGAAAATTCTTTTCTTTAAGAATGTTGAATATTGGCCCCCACTCTCTTCTGGATTGTAGAGTTTCTGCTGAGAGATCCACTGTTAGTCTGATGGCCTTCCCTTCTTGGGTAACCTGAACTTTCTCTCTGGCTGCCCTTAACATTTTTTTTCCTTCATTTCAACTTTGGTGAATGTGACAATCATGTGTCTTGGAGTTGCTCTTCTCAAGGAGTATCTTTGTGGCATGTTCTGTATTTCCTGAATTTGAATGTTGACTTGCCTTGCTAGGTTGGGGAACTTCTCCTGGATAATATCCTGCAGAGTGTTTCCCAACCTGCTTCCATTTTTCCCGTCACTTTCATGTACACCAATCAGATGTAGATTTGGTCTTTTCACATAGTCTCATATTTCTTGGAGGTCTTGTTCATTTCTTTTTACTCTTTTTTCTCTAAACTTCTCTTCTCACTTCATTTTTTTCATTTGCTTTTCATCACTGATACCCTTTCTTCCAGTTGATTGAGTTGGTTACTGAAGCTTGTGCATTTGTCACTCAGTTCTCGTGTCATGGTTTTCACCTCTATCAGGTTGTTTAAGGACTTCTCTACATTGGTTATTCTAGTTAGCCATTCATCAAATCTTTTTTCAAGGTTTTTAGTTTCTTTGCACTGGGTTCATAATTCCTCCTTTAGCTCGGAGAAGTTTGATTCTCTGAAGCCTTCTTCTCTAAACTCGTCAAAATTACTCTCCGTCCACCTTTGTTCCATTGCTGGCAAGAAGCTGCGTTCCTTTGGAGGGCAAGAGGCACTCTGAATTTTAGAATTTCCAGCTTTTCTGTACTGCTTTTCCCCATCTTTGTGGTGTTACCTACCTTTGGTCTTTGATGATGGTGACGTACAGATGGGGTTTTGATGTGGATGTCCTTTCTGTNTTTAAGGACTTCTCTGCATTGGTTATTCTAGTTAGCCATTCATCAAATCTTTTTTCAAGGTTTTTAGTTTCTTTGCACTGGGTTCATAATTCCTCCTTTAGCTCGGAGAAGTTTGATTCTCTGAAGCCTTCTTCTCTAAACTCGTCAAAATTACTCTCCGTCCACCTTTGTTCCATTGCTGGCAAGAAGCTGCGTTCCTTTGGAGGGCAAGAGGCACTCTGAATTTTAGAATTTCCAGCTTTTCTGTACTGCTTTTTCCCCATCTTTGTGGTGTTACCTACCTTTGGTCTTTGATGATGGTGACGTACAGATGGGGTTTTGATGTGGATGTCCTTTCTGTTTGTTATTTTTTCTTCTAACAGTCAGGACCCTCAGCTGCAGGTCTGTTGGAGTTTGCTCGAGGTCAACTCCAGACCCTGTTTGCCTGGGTATCAGCAGCAGAGGCTGCAGAAGAGTGAATATTGCTGAACAGCAAATGTTACTGTCTGATCGTTCCTCCGGAAGTTTCATCTCAGAGGTATACCCGGCTGTGTGAGGTGTGAGGTGTCAGTCTGCTCCTAGTGGGGGATGTCTTCCAGTTAGGCTACTCGGGGATCAGGGACCCACTTGAGCAGGCAGTCTGTCTGTTCTCAGATCTCAACCTCCATGCTAGGAGAACCACTACTCTAGAATAAATTCTAAACTGCAGCTTCCTTTATAACTAAAAGAAACACTCCCAAATCCAGGAATATTGTTCACTCTGATTCAGCATGCATTACGAAACTCATTTTATTAGGCATTCTCTTCCAAAGGAAAACACAAAAATAAGCTCACTAGAATAATAAAAAGATTATGAAAAGACTCAGATTCTCTACACTTTATCACATTTAATACTTATTTAACACATTCTGAGGAGCTCAAGGTCCTCTTTTGTGATGTTTTCAGTGACTTTGGTAACAGACCCTGAGGTATCACGGGCAGAATTGTCACACTCATTTCACAATTACAAGAAACAATGAAAGTGAAGGTACTAATCATATTGTATTATATAGGCTCAAAGAATATAAGAGGAAATCCTAGAAAAACACACATCTTGGTTAGGCTTTTCAGCCAGTCATAATTTCATGTCTTTCTCTGGGGCTAGATACAGTTAACTCAGTTCCTTTGGGGATAAGTTTCTAGGCAAAAGCATTGCACTTTATTTCTTTCTCTTTCCTCTAACAAAGAACCAACCCAAATTTAATAGGAGCAGAGGGGAAAAAGAAAATTTCAAACTCACATTGCCTGCCTATTATTTTACTTAATGGTAACATATTTCTGTTTTTTATATATAGGCAGTCATAATTTGTATATTTGAGTTCCAAACCTCAGCACACATTAAAAGGAGATATTTCTTTTATACATTGTAAGAACTGGATTTATGGTGAAATAAAATGAAAAGAGATAGCGCTTAGAAAAACAACAATGAAAAATGTTCAAAACTACTAGAAGGAGTTAGCCAGCTTGCTTTAGGCAGACACTAAGGGAAGGGTCCCTGAAGAACATCTGACCTGACCTGACCCACAAGCACCTATACCAGATATTTTGTGCAGATAAGGGAACTTGCACAGGGGCTTGCCTAAACATGCCTGGAGAAGATTAAGTGTCCACATGCATACTGGGGTGAATGGGGCCGAGCCACCTGGAATTTGTGCCTTATACAAATAGGGAATCCAGCTCCATCAGCTTACATATATAAAAGCCCTTGTACTGTGAAGGGCAACTAGCAACCTGCTTTCAGGATGCCCCTTTTTGGGACATCCCTTATTGGGAAAAGGTAGTTATCTTTTACTTAATCTAAGACATTCTCTTTATAATTGGACAGTATTATAGGAAGATGTGATACTTACAAATGCAATCATTCTTTGCAGGCACAAAAAAAAGTTAAGCCACAGAATGAAGCTTTTCATGGAATAAAAAAGAGCCAATAGAATTATAAAAAATTGAGTGACTTGATCAGACTATACCCAGAGTCCACTAACCTCTGACCTCTTAAGTTAATACATTTACTTTCCTTAAGAGAGTTTAAGATGTACATTCTGTCTCACACAATCTTACTTTACAAAAAAGTAAAACATGTTTACTTTTATACCTTACAATTTTCAACTAACAAGTAAAAGTGACTAAGTACTGTTTGTTTGCTTTTATATTACTACTGGAATCTAAGAAAATCATAATTTTGAAAATAAAATTTGACCAGATAATTTGACTATATAGATGACTAAAGGGAATAAGAAGAACAAAAACTCAACACTAACAGAGGATCACCATTTGTGAAGATGACTATGCTGCTCTGTGTTCATGTATTTCTATCACTTTTGCTAATATCCAACTTTAAGATGCACAATGAATATTATTAATTGGATACTATAAAACATGTGTTGAACTCTGATTTAAAGAGTAATATAAACTACCATCACCCATTGTGTGGAAGCAAATGTTGTGTCAAACAAATTAACTATTGGATCGAAAGCATCTCTTGTACTTTTTCCTCTCACTCATTGAAAACTACTGCTAAAATAAGGTTAATGTGGCAGAAACATACAGTCTGATGATCAAATGCAGAAACAAAAGACAAATATAGTAGCTCCCCCTCCAGGAGAATTAAGATTTTGATCATTTCCTCTCCAGATTGAGATTGGCTGCTAGCCATTACTTAGCAAAAGAAATGTCTCTGAAAGGGACAGGAAATTAAAATGCAAATGGTATAAAGAAATAAAGACATTCTATTTTTTTAAATGACAGCAGTGATTCTAGCATTCGTAATTGAAAACTATAAGGAAACTGGAGAAGTGAGATTCAAGACAAAGTGATAAATGAGGGACCTCGGGAAATGGGTAGTATTTCCCATAGTCTCATTTAACAAATTACTGTTTTTGTTCTGCCTGACTGAAGACCTTTGTAAAGGTCTGAGATTTAATGGTCATTATCTTGATTCAGATACCATTGTAGCAGAAATCATAGGATTTGTATTTTATTAGCTAAATTCAGTCTGACTCTGACTTTTCAGGATATTTCTCAATTTCATACTTGGAAAGAGACCTGAGAAGTATTTATAACTTTTTCTCACATTGTCTACTCAGGGGAATCCTGCACACTTAGAAGAAATGTCAGTTTTCCAGTATCCCCAAATATAAATTAATGCAAGGCATCAGTTAATGTCTAATGTCCTTTTGTGATTTTAAGGACAGGAGGACAGGGAAAAATGAAGCAGCTGGCTCAGGGAGGGGCAGAGAGCACATCCCAGATGAGTTGAAGGGAATCCAGTCCCAGATGGTCTGATATGCTCTTCAATTTTTGATGTTCTTCAAAAGTTGTTTATATGTATTTCTTTACCAAATTTGGATTCTTAAAAATGTATCTTGCCAATTACCTATGACAATTAAATACTTTTGTAAGTACCCCAATTTTATATCTACTTATTAAACAGGAGACACAGAAGGGCTTTTAAAGGCACTTTATTACTTTTACTGATGAGAAGAATTACTGGTTTCTCTATCATACCTAAACATTCTGAGTCCATTGAAGACTGTTCCTAATTGGATTTCTATAGTTTTCCCAGAAGGTTCCCAGATGCAGTTTGCCTATCCTCTGTGAGGCAAAGCTCAGCTTTCACTGAACCGTGTTCATTGGAATGCAAGTGCTTTTTATGTTATGCTTCTCAGGTATTACTTTTAACATATATGCATTTTTAGCAACTTTCTTCTGAAAAGCAATAATTATCTATTTACAACTTTATCAACTGAATGGTCAGTCATATTAAAGTATTTGTACTTGGCAGAATATTCATAGGCAAAGTCATACAACAAATCATAGTCCAAAATGCCTACACAGTGAATCAGTGTGCTGTGACCCTAAGTAGACAGGCACTTAAGTAAGTCCTAATGCAGTCCCTTCATCTTAAATGGCAGAGGCTGGAGAGCAGATTGCATTAGAAGGACATTTTATAAAATTATAATTATCCAGAATTTTTCAAGCCCCACTCCAGTGATTCACTTATTTAAAAAACATTTATTGAACAGTTGCTATGTACCAGGAGAAAGGCTTTTAATTTTGAACAAAACAGACCTCACCCTGACCTTCCCAGTGCTTTTGGTCCAGTGGAGGAGATAAGCAGTGACATAAGCACTTAGAACTCAATACAAGGAGTGCTATGAGTGGGGACAGGGTGCTCTAGAAGACAGGACAGGTGCCAGATGCCTGTGGGAGGGATATCCACATATATATCTAGGTCATCACACAAATCTTCATATCTGAACCTCAGGGATTAGGTCTGGGCTGAATTTTTAGATTTGGATGTTAGCAGCATATACAGCGTGTAACAGGTAAAACTATAACAGAGTAAGAGATGACCCATTAGATGAGCCTATGACCAAAGACAGAATCCTGGGTAGCACCAGACTTTAAAAGACAGGCTCCTTCCCTATGGTTTCTCAAAATATAATGCTGATCTCTCCCTATGTAAAAATGGGAACAGTTTCAATGACACTAAATATATCTCTGATTTTTTTCTGTAAGCCTTGGCATCAAGTGGACCTGTGAATAGATGCGTCCTCTGATCCCATTTTGAATGCTTCTCTACTTCAATAATGTCCTTGATGGTATGTCTTCAAGATTGCCATTGTTTTCTATCCCAAATTATGGAGCTTGAGAAATCGTTTTATGGTAAGAAGCAGGCTCTGGTGATTAAAAATAGTTTCAAAGCTCACAGTTATGTCTTGCTTATATAACTCCTTTTATACTGGATCGTTGCTTCCTGGAGAAAGAGAAAGGGTAAAATATTCCTTAGGTTCAAAATATCCTAGCTGAAACCCAAAGCTCATGAGATATATGGATAGTGAATCTGAATATAACAAAACTCAGCTCACAGCTTTGTGTAACTGGTCTCTTGAGAATTGAGGGGAGTTTTGTTCTGCAAAACTTTGGACAAGGATGCTTTCCAGTGAACTAGCACATAGATGTGCTCTGAAGCCGTTTGCAGTGCCCTGAAGCAAGGAGGAAGGCAGAACTGATGTCTTTACCTGATAAAATCTTTAAGGAAGGCTGGTCCCTTAAAGTATGTCTGCACTTGGCCTGATAACAGGAAAACAATTTCATTTCACTTTAGGCACCAAAGACAAGAAAGGCAAGTACAATTTCTTCATTCTCTTTGACAGATTTTCATTTCTCTCTGCTAAAATGTGATTATCTTCTTCAGATATTGTAATGTATTTTGGAAAAAAAATTCTATTAGATATAATTACAATGGCTTGGCCCATAGAATGAGGCTCATATTGAAGTAGAAGTTACCCTAAAGATAACCCACTATCAAGTTTAATCAAAGAATTAAAGCCTCAAGCAGGGTTCTCCTCACTTTCCCTTTCAGTTTAAATTTAACATCTATTTTAGCCTTCAAAATGACTTCAGGTTAAAACATTTTTCTTGCTGTTACCTACTCTGCTAAGTTTGCAAATCATATTTCCAAAGTATCAATTAGCATTCTCTTTGCTATCTGCAAATCTAAATTGTGGAATCACATTTTTCCTTTCCGTAGCCACGTTGATAAAGATAATTAGAAAGCTTATATCAGTGATACAGCACAAATGTCAAGACAAATCAAGTAACTTGCCATTATAAAACTTCAAAAGCTAAAACAGGAACAAAGTAGGAGTGTAAGAGTGTTATACCGCCTTTACCCCCAGTCCTAGGGAATGATATAAACCTTTTATTATAATTATCCCTATCAGGTCAGCTCCACACAGCTCATGCAATAGGTTTTAACTGTTCACAGATCCATGGTATTCTGGAAAGATGTGGACAGTCTTCAGATTGGTGCTGCAGGTGGAACACAGGACAATCTTCAGTGGCACGTGGGTTAGTCTCTACTGCAACTGTGCCTTTTCTCCACTTTAAGGAATTGTTGAGCCTGAGCTGGCATCACCTCCTTCAATCCATCCTACACACTGCTGTCAGAATAAATCTCCAAAAGCACAGCTCTGGTTCTGTCATTCTCCTTCTTAAAACCCTCTATACCTGGTCCAAGTCTGATGATTGAAGTGCACGTCAGGCCTCCAAAGCTTTACACCATCTAGCCCCTCACAGCCCATTACTCTCTTTCACACACTATAGGCTCAGAAAGATCAAGTCCTCTTTTCAGTTGGTGCCTCACACCTCCTTCTCCCCTTGCTTTTTCCTTGGAATGCTGGATTCATCACCCTCCCCACTAATTTCCATATTTTGAAGTCCAGGTCTATCAAAAATACCACTTTGTTTACAATGACTTCCCTGATTCCTAATTGCTCCAGCTGGAATGTCTCCCTCCTGCTGAATTCTAATGTCATTTTATCTGAAACTGACACTATTTAGTATAGCACACCAAGTATAATATAGCACCATACTACTGACACCATTTTCTCTTTCTGTATTCTATTCTTGGACATGACTTATCCCTCCTAAGAGAATCAAGACCCAGGGAGGCAGAGTTTATCTTTTGCTCTAGAAGTATAATTATTACAAATTATAGAGAATAGAATGATGGTTACCACAGGCTGGGAAGGGTAATGGAGAAGGGGCATAAGGATGGTAGGGTTAATTAGTACAAAAACACAATTAGATAGAGTACAATTTAGTGTTTGGTGGCATAATAGGGTGACTATAGTTAACAATAACTTAGTGTATATTTCAAAATAACTAAAAGAGTGGAATTGAAATGTTCCTAACACAAAGAAATGATAAAAGCTTAAGGCGATGGATACCTCAATTGCCCTGATTTGATCATTACACATTGTATACTGTATCCAAACATCACATATATATAAATACATACAACTACTATATATCCACAATAATTATAAATAAAACAATATTTAAAAATTCAGGCAAAGTAACGCTTGCTTTTTATGGAATGCACAGATATATTTTTTCTCATAATGTTCATGTTTCAATAAGGTTTTTTCTCAGCTTTGCTGACAATTACAAATAATTGAGTTTTGTTTGATGTTGATAATACACACCCACCTGATCTAAGGCAACGGGAGTTCTGTGATTTAGTGAAATTACAGGACTTCTTTAGAAGGGTTATACTAAGAAAACATTTGTTTCAGGTTTTAAAATTATTCACTCACTTGGGCTAAAAGGGATGAAGGAATGAATTTTAAGTTAATATTTTCATTTTATCCCCAAAAGTATTCCATTGTGGTTTCTAATAGAGATGTTTTTTGTTTTTTGTCTGCCTTAAACTTGGTTACATGTCATCTAAATTAGTAATCATGTTCCTCATTTAAAAAAAATGCTCTCTGGTGATAGAAGAATTAAATTTAATTCAACAAAATTGCATGGAATACTGACTCTGTACATAATAAAAGCAGTCTATTATTTTCAAGTAGTTCAAAATCTTGATTTTTTTTTTTTTTATTTTTTGAGACCAAGTCTTACTGTGTTGCCCAGGCTGTGGTGCAGTGGCACGATCTTGGCTCATGGCTTACTGCAACCTCTGCTTCCCAAGTTCAAGCAATTCTGCTGCCTCAGCCTCCTGAGTAGCTGGGATTACAGACACATGCCACCACACCTGGCTAATTTTTGTATTTTTAGTTGGAGACAAGGTTTCGCCATACTGGCCAAGCTGGTCTCGAACTCCTGACCTCAGGTGATCTGTCCACTTCAGCCTCCCAAAGTGCTGGGATTACAGGTGTGAGCCACCGTGCCTGACCTCAAGTAGTTCAAAATCTAACAGCCCACATTTTAAGACAGGGTCACGTAAGACTAGTCAGAGAACACTTTGCTGGGATTTGCGTGCATGTACAGACTCAGAATAGAGACAATACATTTGGTTAGATTTTCATGTATTTACACTACTATAGGAGTGGCCACTTTTTAAAAAATTTTACTGTCTTTTCAACCCTATTACAAAATATATACTATCTGGAGCAATGTAAACCTCAGGCAGTACAAAATTGTTACAACTTGAGCTTCTCCAGGGCCACTCCAGGCTTTGGAATATTTAAGTGTTTTGATAGGGTCAATGAAAGTATCAAGAACTCAGGAATCAATAGCCTTCAGAGCACATTTCCACAGCTGGACTGATTATACTGTGTAATTTTTACTGAAAGCAAAACTGTAAATTTGAAAAAGCCAGCAATCTGAATCCGCTTCGATGCACTACAGAGTACTCACTCATTTTAATTATCCACCTTAATGGAGAGACTTGCTTGATAATTAAATTCCCCAGAGCTCCATGGAGCTGTTAGAATCAAATAGTTGTGGAGATAGGAGGGACTTTGGCAATCTTTCTAGACCAAATTTCCTATTCTCTAGGTTAGAATCTGAGACCCTGAGTGGTAGTTAATTACTCAAGATCACTTAATCAACTAGAACTTAGATTTTTACATTCCTAGAATAGTGATAAGTCTATTGCACTAAACAGTTGGAAAGATTTTTAGTTACCATCAGCTTTGTGAGATATTTGGTGTGTCAGAAAGGGCTTTTAAGGAGGGATTGGACTTCAATTAATTGCACATGGGCTGCCCAGTTTCAACATTTTTTTTTTCTTTCCAACATAAATGTTGCTTTTAAAGTCTTTGCTTTGTAGTGTTTCTAAAACTAATCTTCACTTCGGTACTCTTTATCCCATGTTCAGTGGTTCTTTTACCTTAATCTCTGATGTAGAACCATATCAAATGCACTTTCTTTTTTTCTGGAATATTAACTATATTGTAGTCCCAGATCATCTTTTATCTAGTGTGGCTGTGATATATTCAAAGAACCCCTGCGGATTATTTTTACAAGCCTGAATCCGTCGTGGCTGGTTATCATCAAGTGATGCTTTAGCACTCTGTATGAGATTTTTTGAAAAACCCCTGAGGTCTTCATCATTCAATTAGCATGGAAAGGATGAAGAGTTAAGAAATCTTCACTCTAGATCCTACTAGTGGCAAATGTTCACATTGCTTCGAAATATATGAAGAAGACTTACTTCTTTCTTTGGGTTTAATAATTACAGTTATAAGCATCCTGAAGCTTAAGTTTTCTCAGAAAACACACCAATCGCTTTGGTATTTTTATTTTCCACAGTTGCTCATCTTTTTCTTTTGCTTTAGGACAAACATGAAGATAATGAAGATTTGGGGCCAGGCGCAGTGACCTGTAATCCCAGCATTTTGGGAGGCTGAGGCAGGCGGATCATCTGAAGTCAGGAGTTCCAGACCAGCCCGGCCAATATGGTGAAACCCCACCCCACCCCGTCCACTAAAAATGCCAAAATTAGCCAGGTATGGTGGTGTGCACCTGTAATCCCAGCTGCTTGGAAGCTGAGGCAGGAGAATTGCTTGAACCCAGAAGGTGGAGGTTACAGTGAGCCGAAATCAGGCCACTGCACTCTAGCCTGGGTGACACAGTCAGACTCTATCTCAAAAAAGAAAAAA
>NW_016808492.1:791215-796115 GCF_001698545.2 Rhinopithecus bieti | reverse complement strand
AAAAAAAAAAAAAAAAAATTGGGCAAGTAAGGAGAAAAAGATCATGCTACTATGATATTGCATGACAAAAGTGGGGAGAGTTGCTTTATCTTGCATGTGAGAAGGTAATTGTGTTTGCATTGATTGTTACTCTTGGCCTGTTAATTCTTTGCTTTCTATTTAATTTCTGAAAGAGAAGCATTTGTGTGTGAGGTATTTTATACTTCATTATGATGTAATAAAGGAGCTAAAGCAAGCTTGATTAAATTACAGCTATTCAAAGACAGGGAATTTTCAGTTCCAAATCTGGTGTTGTACAACTGGGCTTGTCAATTAGCAGCAATAAAACCTTGGCTTGAGCAGACCCATGAGCATATTTAGCTGGCTCCTGGATTCATCCTTTGAAATAAATTTAAACTGCACTTTACCATTTTACAATAAAACAAAACTTTCACCAAGCAGTAATACTGTTTTATGGTAATATGGAAAAGAATGAGAAGGTGCATAAAATAAGAATTTGGAGATATCCCTTTGCCTTCTTTCTGTGACAAAGTGGCACTCCAGAATTAATTCATTTCTCTTTAAATGTAGTTCTAAAAAGGAAAAGCAAAGAACATTTACCATATGTATGATGAATAAAATATTTTTTAACTTACCAAATTATTCAATTCTTAGGAAGTACAGGCATTTACACTGGACTAAAAAGATGTAACCCCTCAGATTTTCCTTTGTAGTTTGCAAATTTTTTATTTTTATGATGAAATTGGGCCCACATTAAAAGGTAACCAGCATCATTAATAAACACTTTCCAGGATTAACTGTGTACTAAATTATAAAACAGATAAAAGGTTCTTGAGCTATCTGCAACCCAGTAGATAGAATAGGATACCACTAAGATAATTTTTACAAAGCTGCATGGCCCAGAGAAGCCCCTGCAGTTGAGAAGCTCGTGTCTGATAAAATAAGGTAGATCATGTCTCTTCTGTTCAGTGCTACCACTCCTTCCCATCTCAATTTGGAGTCAAAATTTGGCCAGGTGTGGTAGCTCATGCCTATAATCCCAACACTCTGGGAGGTTTAGGTGGGGTCCCTTGAGCCCAGGAGTTCGAGACCAGTCCTGGCAACATAATGAGACTATCTACAAATAATTAGTGGGAATGGTGGCATGTGCTTGTAGTCCCAGACACTTGGGAAACTGAGGCAGGAGGATCACTTGAACCTGGGAGGTTGAGGCTGCAATGAGCAGTGGTCATGCCACTGCATGCCTGCCTGGGTGACAGAGTGAGACCTTGCCTCAAAAAACTAAAATACAATGAAGTAAAATAAATTAAAATAGAAGTCAAAATCCTTACTGTGGCGTTGTGACCTACATACAACCTGTAAGGGCCTTCTCCCCAGCACCTGCCTAGATGTACTCTATCAACATCATTTCTTGCTGTTGCTCAAACAAGCCATGCACAGCCTGCCTCAGGCCTTTGCATATCTGTCTAGAGGCTTTATTAAGATATCAACATTGTCAGCTCCTTCACTTCATTCAAATCTTTACTCAAGTTTCCACAATGAGGCCTTCTTTGACCATCATCTCAAAAAAAAAACTCACCCTTCCACTTCATATTTATCTTCTTTAGCATTCATTGCCATCCAATATACTATACATTGTACTTATTTATCTTTTACATTGTCCCTTTTCAAACAGAATGCAAGATTCTTGATGGTAGGAAATTTTATCTCTTTCATTCTCTGCTGTATCTCCTGTGCCTGAAACACTGGCTGCCACATAGTAGCTGCTCGGTAAATGTCTGTTTAATGGATGAATAAATAATAAAATAAAAAGGAGGTGTCTACTAATAGCTATGATATAATAAAGAAATTAAATAGTATAAACGGAGAATGAATACAGTTCTTAAGTTATGAGACATTACATATCTGTGTTTCAGCAAGTGATATTCAATTTGCTTTCTTCTCAGTAAAATGGGCTTATGTGGTTAGCAAAATACCTCTCTCTCCCATAAATACTGAAGTTACAGTGTTGCTTTTTCTTTAGATTCCTTTCACTTTAAAGTGAAACTAAGAATATATCTATTCTTAGAGTAATTGTTAAAATGCATCTTTAATTGTTATGAATAATTCCACTTAAAATATGCAATGTTTGACAATAAATCCTAAAGATGAAATCAATTTCTTATTTTCTTTTATAATTAGCCTCTTCCCATTTGGAATCTTAATAGCTGAAATCACAGAGATCCATGGTGTTTTTAATCAAATTAGCAAGCAGATTTCCTCCTTTATTGCCCTTCCATAAAAATCTGTTTAGCACAAAATGAGGATGCTGTAGCATTTCCAGGCAATATTTGATTATGTACAGACTTAAATGCTTTCAATTCTATCCAATTATTGGAGGGTGCATCTAATTATATCTTCACTTTTAATTCAGCAATCTGTTTTTCCAGTTGTTTCAATCTGGAATATCACTCTTTTCTCCTATCAGCACAAAAGAGATATAATGGCCCTGTATAGCATTGATCAAGCAATTTCCTTAAATGAATAACTACTCTTCTTTATGGGCAACACTGGAAGCTGCTAACAAATACCATCATTTGTTCAATTAATTGGAAAAAAAAATCACTAAGGAAGAAAGAGGATTTAGAAACTAACTTCTCCCAAAAGCAGGAGTCACAGATGATATAATAAACAAGTTTGCATTACTCTACGTGTATGTGTGTGTGCAGCTGAAGGCTCCATGTTGAGAAAACATATCCAGGACAAAGTACTGAACAACAGCAGGGTAAACAGGAGAACCAGTTTGGAGAGGAAGAGCACAGGGATTAAGGGGGACAGTTCACTATTTTATCTGGGAAGACTCATCTCTTCACTTGCTGAATTGGGGCTTTCTAAGTATATAACCAGAGTTATCTATTTCCAAGTGGTAAAAATTAAAAGCAGTTGGGTGGTGTGGAATAAGCAAGGGCAATCTGTTTAAATTATTTAAATGGACATTTCTCTATCCTCTGTTATATGACTCCCTCCTAGCAACCGTTTTCAGGGTAGTACATTCCCAGTTACCTTTGACAAAAATACAGTGACTCGGCCATCTTATCTAAAATTTCAATCCACCCAGTGATTTTATATTTTATATTTTAAAATAACCTGAATGGACAAATACTGGTAGTAAACAGTTCCAAATGACCCTGTGCCTAACACACATGTATTGAGGATGCGGTATTTCTGATAATTGGGGGGTGAGATATGGGGAAAGAGTATATTAAAAACCAGGAGAAGGAAAGGACAAAAAGGAGGGATGGGAGGAAAGGATAGAGAGAGATAAAGAAGGAGGAGGAGATGAAAGGTAGAAAGGATGGAAGGAAAAAAGGAAAGAAGGAATGAATGAAGGAAGGAACCTTATTTAACTATTAGTTTCTATCTTATGGGTCCTTATCATCCTTACTCTCTAGCCATACTGAAAGACAGTTTTCAAGCACACTAAAGTGGTTCCTGTTTCATTCCATTCATTGCCTCTGCTCATATTCCTCCCTATCTGAAATGCCACATTCTAGGAAATCATTTCTAAACCTCTAGAACTTTCCTGACCACCACTGTGTTTGATGCCTACACCACTGTTTCTTACTTAGTGATTGAAATGCTTTTGGCAAATATTAGTTTGTATGAGTACTTGCCTTCCTTGGGCCAGAAACCACTCCAAGCAAGGAGCTATACCTTTATGCTCTGGGTTTTTTAGGACCTGGCACAGTGCCTGGCATAATGAATGACATAAAGAAAGACTCAATGAATGCTTATGGAACGAATGTCTGTGAAGGAATCCCCAGCTTCTCAATATTTTTTTCCTCCGACTGCATAGAAGAAATAACATCACACATAGCATTTACGTGTGATTCATGAGTCACACAGGAATAGCATTCATGTGTGATTCAGGCTTCTGATTCCTTATATTATTTATCCTTATCACAAAACTTACAAGGCCAATGGTATTAGTATCAGCATTTTCCAGGTAGAGAGCTAAAATATAGAGAGGTTAAGTAACTCGTCCAAGGTCATACAACCACATGAATACAGAGAATTTGATCTGAAAGAGATAGTAGGTAAGAACACATTAATCTTTAAAGTTAAAATTCTCTTGGCTTCATTTCTAGCCATGACATTGATGAGTTATGTACTAAGCAAAAAACTCCCGTCTTAGTTCTTTTGGACTGTGTAACAAGCACCATAAACTGAGTGTCTTATAAACAACAAAAATTTAGGTCTCTTCATTTTGGAAGCAGGGAAGTCCAAGATCAAGGTGCCAACAGATTAGGTATCTGGTGAGGGCCATCTTCTCACTGTGTCGTCACATGGCAGAAAGGGGTGAGTCAGCTCTTTAGGGCTTCTTTTATAAGGACTCTAATACCAGTAACAAGGGTTCCTCCCTCCTGACCTAATCTCCTCTTCTACCTAATTCTATAGCATTGGTGATTAGGTTTTCAACATAGGAATTTTGGGAGGGCCACAAACATTCAGACTACAGCAACCCTAAAGTTCACTAAGATTTTATTTCTCTTTATTTCTGAAATGTAGACAAAATATCTACCTTATCAAAACCACAGGCTTTTTATGAAGATAATATGATACAATCAATGTAAAATAGTTTTAAAATTATATGTTGTTATGACTTTATTTTATAATTATAACAAAATCTTGATTATCCTATGTATATTCTCCCCTATAACTATGCTCTTTCTTAGGTTAAAAAAATAAGAAACCAATTAATTCAAGACGAATTAGAGACTTAAATTTAGACCTAATACCATAAAAACCCTAGAAGAAAACCTAGGTAATACCATTCAGGACATAGGCATGGGCAAGGACTTCATGTCTAAAACACCAAAAGCAACGGCAACAAAAGCCAAAATTGACAAATGGGATCTCA
>NW_016808492.1:771520-787439 GCF_001698545.2 Rhinopithecus bieti | reverse complement strand
TGACGAGTTGATGGGTGCTGACGAGTTGATGGGTGCTGACGAGTTGATGGGTGCAGCACACCAACATGGCACAGGTATACATATGTAACAAACCTGCACTTTGTGCACATGTACCCTAGAACTTAAAGTATGATGATTAAAAAAAAGAGAGAGAGAAAAAGAATAAGAAAACTATATTAGCATAAAATACAGTGTCAAAAAGTGTTTATATGTAAATACCATTCTGTATGCATAGTACATGTATTTTAAAAATATTTTTGAGCATGCATAAACAAAATAATATATCATGATCTTTCTGTTAGCTATTTCTCTCTGAAAATTTTGCTAACAACCTATAATACTGACCTCATAGTAGACCTGCATACGGAAAAAAAATGAACTTGTCAGGTGGAGGTGGGACTCACACAAAAGAGAGTGAAGAGACAGCCTCTGATGTAGGATTATATTCACTTAGTTGTGTTATCTTAGTTAATGATGAACCTTTGAACAGCACTTCATCGAAGTCTGTCCTGATTCTGATCATTTTCTTCTTTTATAGATCTTCTGGTATTTGGCCTCTTGTTCACTTTTGGCAAGATGCACCAGCTTTGTCTCTCCAGGTTACTACCTTAGATCTGACATTGACATAGCCCAGACCTCTGCTGGCCAGGACCAGTATTCATAACTGGATTGTGCTTCATTTGTTTTCCATTTATAGCCAGAAGGAATAAAATTGAGTATTTCTCAAGATATGAGATTAATCTTATCTTTAGTATCACTTATCACTTGTTAATATAAGAAGCAGCTGTACTGATGAACTTCAGGACCTAGAAATTTGCCTTAGGACTAGAAAATGTAAATGGGATTGATTTTCTTTGCCATATTTCTATACCCTGTTCAACCTCTGAAATTATTAGGTTTTAAAAGAATTGTACAGTTTCTTAGCAATATTCACAAGCAAAACATCCCAGTGTGTAAGCTGTTGGTCTTACTACTGACACTGCCATTAAAATATATTTTCACCAATATACATATATTTTATAGGTGTGTTTGGACTAAGTAATCACTTCACAGGGCTGGGATGTAAAATGGAGAAGGGATAAAATTAAAATTGGAAGATGAGTATACAGCAGACAAGAAGAGAGAAATTATAAACTGTAGTCAAGAAAAGTAGCCAAGCAATCGCTAGGAAAATCTCAAAGGCAACAGCTAGAATCTGGAGAAGTAGTAGCGTGCCAGTGGGATAAGTCCTAGCAAGGACTTGCTTATCACTGTCACATTCCCCAGATCTCCCACAATCCCTGGATTCTCAGCTTGCAACATAATTCTTGAGTTCTCTTTAAAATTTTGAAGTGAGTTAATTCATTATGTTTCCTATTCCCACTGTTCTAGTTCATTACACAAAGTGCAAGCCTCTGTGAATATCTGCCCTCTCCTTTCCGTTCAGCCTTATACTGCTATGCTGCTCTATCTTCCTCCCTTTTGACTTAAACCCCAGCTTCCCTGATGCCCCTGGAACCCTCCACTTTCTTGCTTTAATTTCCTCATTCTTCCTTGAGGCTTTTCATTCTCCGGCATCCCACCTGATTCAGAGTCTTTTTTACACGACTTACCAGAACATTTTGTATGCTAATAGAAAGATACAGAGAAGACTGTAATAGGAAACATTTCTGAAACTTATTTGTTCATGGAATGCCTTTTCTTTATTCATAGAATAGTCAATAAAATCTCTGATTACTAGTAGTATTCCAAACTTTGGAAAATGATACAAAAGCCTATATATTCTGTCTAGATTTTACCATTAAGATTAAAATTATAAAAGTATAAAACAGTAATAAAATACATTTCAGAAGAAACTTATCATTAAAGGATAGTTTCCATATTGCATTATAGATAACTTGTCATAAACATAATGTCTTTGAGATAATTTCAAAAATCTCATTAATTTTAATCAAATAAATGAAAACAATCACATGTCTGGCTATATTAGCAAAAATGGAATATTCTATCAAAACTCCTCTTTACACACCAGAAGCTGAAGTGTTTGTTTTAATTATTACCTAGTTCTAAGGTCAATACAACATAAAACAAATGTTTATCATTCAAATGTAACTGCATTTCTGTGAAGATTTTAGGTATGTAATACATGACATACTTTAGATATTTGAACGTTATGATTGAAGAATATGAGTATTCTCAGTGGTGACAGTAGATCATAATCTCAGCATGTCATGGGGGGGACACAGTAGGAGGTAACTGAGGTAATTGAATCATAAGGATGGGTTTTCCTGTGCTGTTCTTGTGACAGCAAATAAGTCTCATGAGATCTGATGGTTTTATAAAGGGCAGTTCCTTTGCATACGTTCTTTTGCCTGCTGCCATGTAAGATGTGCCTTTGCTCTTCCTTCACCTTCTGCCATGTTTGTAAGGCCTCCTCAGCCATGTGGAACTATAAGTTGATTAAACTTCTTTTTCTTTATAATTACCCAGTCTCAGGTATTTCTTCACAGCAGTATGAAAATGGACTAATACAGTAAATTGGTACTGGTTAGTGAGGTGCTCTTATAAAGATACCTGAAAATGTGGAAGCGACTTTGGAACTGGGTAACAGGAAGAGGTTGGAATAGTTTGGAGGTCTCAGAAGAAGACAGGAAGATGTTAGAAAATTTGTAACGTCCTGTAGACTTGGAAGGCTCAGAAGACAGTAAGATGTGGGAAAGTTTGAGACTTCCTAGAGACTTAAATGACTTTGACCAAAATTCTGAATAGTGATATGGACAATAAAGTCCAGGCTGAGGTGGTCTCAGATGGAGATGAGGAACTTGTTGGGAACTGGAATAAAGGTCACTCTTGCTACGCAAAGATACTGGTGGTATTTTGCCCCTGTCCTAGAGATCTGTAGAACTTTGAACTTAAGAGAGATAATTTAGGGTATCTGGAGGAGGAAATTTCTAGGTGGCAAAACATGCAAGAGGAAGTAGAGCATAAAAGTTTGAAAAATTCACAGCCTGATAATGTGATAGAAAATAAAACTCCATTTTGGGGGGAGAAATTCAAGCTAGCTGCATAAATTTGCACAAGTAATGAGAAGCCAAATGTTAATCACTAAGACAACAATGTCTTCAGGGCATGTCAGAGACCTTCACAGCAGCCCCTCCCACCACAAGCTTGTAGGCCCCACTCTATGCAGCCTTGGGACATGGTGCCCCCTGTGCTGTGTCTCAGTGGCTTCAGCACCAACCATGGTTAAAAGAGGGCAGTGTACAGCTCAGGCTGTTACTTCAGAGAGTGCAAGCTCCAAACCTTGGCAGCTTACACATGACGCTGAGCCTATAGGTGCACAGAAGTCAATAACTTAAGGTTAGGAACCTCCAACTAGATTTCAGAGGATGTATGGAAATGCCTGGATGTCCAGGCAGCAGTTTGCTGCAGGGGCAGAGCCCTCATGGAGAACTTCCACTAGGATAATGAAGAAGAAAAATGTGGGGTGATAGACGGGCGCGGTGGCTCAAGCCTGTAATCCTAGAACTTTGGGAGGCCGAGACGGGCGGATCACAAGGTCAGGAGATCCAGACCATCCTGGCTAACACAGTGAAACCCCGTCTCTACTAAAAATACAGAAAAACTAGCCGGGCGAGGTGGCGGGCGCCTGTAGTCCCAGCTACTCCGGAGGCTGAGGCAGGAGAATGGCCTAAACCCGGGAGGCGGAGCTTGCAGTGAGCTGAGATCCGGCCACTGCACTCCAGCCTGGGAGACAGAGTGAGACTCCGTCTCAAAAAAAAAAAAAAAGAAAAAGAAAAAAAAAAAAAGAAAAATGTGGGGTGAGAACCCCCACAAAGTGTCCCCACTGGGGCACTGCCTAGTGGAGCTGTGAGAAGGAAGCCACCTTCCTCCAGACTCCAGAAGAATAGATACATTAACAGTGTGCACCACATGGCTGGAAAAGCTGCAGGCACTCAACACCAGAGCATGAAAACAGCCAGGAGGGGGTCTGTACCCTACAAAGACACAGGGACACAGCTTCCCAAGACCATGAGAACCTACCTCTTGCATCAGCATGACCTGGATTTGAGACATGGGGTCAAAGGAAGTCTTTTGAAGCTTTAAGATTTGACTGCCCTGTTGAATTTCAGAATTGCATGGGGCCTGCAGGCCCTTCATTTTGGCCATTTTCTCCCACTTGGAACAGGTATATTTACACAATGCCTGTACCCCCGTTTTATCTAGGAAGTACCTAGCTTGCCTTCTCCTTATAAATTACCCAGTCTCTGGTATTGCTTCATAGCAGTATGAAAATGGACTAATACACACCCGTAATGTTAATTTCTATCTGCTGGTCATTTTTTTAAGACATGGAGATTAAATTGAGATTTGCATTATCTGCATTTAAGGCAATCAATAAGTAGTAGATACATTTTTCCAAAAGGGTGATCTCTGCCTTACTAATGTCAAACACTTTTTGTTGGAGAGTTTTACCTGAAAGCTCCATACTAAGTGTAAGTAGAAGTTTAAGAGAAACTTCTACTTTAGAAGAAATAACACATGCTGCAGAAAAGATAAGCTTTTGGGATCAAATTCATTTGCAGATACTTAAAAAAACCTGTTGTAGTGACAAGTGACATGAGAGTTAGACAGAAGGGAAATGAAAGGATGCCTTATTAATAAAGCCAATTCAGTCCTGGATGCTGCTGCCCAGCTTCGGAGTTGCTGACAGACTACACAATGATATAATTTCAGACTGTTAATTGTGTCCTCAACCTTGTTGCTAACCATCTGTGCTAAGAGTTTTTGCTCTCTTTTTTTTGCATGAAGAAGTGCCATTTTTAATTTCACTTTCCCTGCAAAATCGAAGTGTCAAAAAAGAGGAAGGAACACATAGGTGCTTGTGCTTTTTATTCACGAATATTCCTGCACATATCCTCTTTTGGAAAGTCATACTTTTCTTTGTCAGCATTCTGATCTGTTTTATAATAAAACAAAGAAAAAAATAGATGTGCATAAAAGAAAGAGTAAAACTAAAATCAAGCAAAATTGCCCTTCACCTTTGCTAAGATCATCCTGACTCATTCATCCAAAAACTTTAATTTCTCTTTCCTTGTCTACAAAGTCATTTTCTCCAGAGATATAGAAAACCCAGCTTTGTATTGGAAAACCATTGCTGCCCTATTTTTTAATCAAGAGAGGGCACGAGTAACTCAGAACTAAGGTTTATGCCTTTTAGTAGCTTGTCACTGAAAGAAGCAATATGAATGTAGGAAAGTATGTACAATGTCCATCAAAATAATAAACAGGGAACCATACAGCAATTCAACAGATGAGCAGTTATGAGCACAAAGAGACAGGTTTGCCTTCTTTTAGTCATAAGTGGGATGCTCCATAGGCCCTCTTAGACTAAACCTTCAGGTATCTCTTAATATGTTAAACTTTTAAATAAACTTTAAATTTCAGAATAGTTTTAGATGTACAGGAAATTTAAAAGAGAGTAGAGAAAGTTGTTGTATATTCCAAATCCAGTTTCCCTATTTTAACTTCTTATATTACTATGGTTCTTTCATCAAAACTAATGAGTCAATATTAATATATTATTATTCACTAAACCCAATATTTTATTCGTATTTTCTTTTTTGCTTATTTTCTTAGTTTTATTTTTCCCTCTGTTTTATGTTGCTAGAAAAAGGAGGTGAAATGTCATTCTCATCACATCATATCAAGTTATTATTGGCTATTAATACACCTTACCACTCTTGGTGTTAACTTTTATCTCCTTGCTGAGGCAATGTTTACCAGGTTTCTCCACTATAAAGTTTCTCTTTTTCTCCATTTCTATACTGTACTATTTGGGAGGAGATTATTATGTGCAGCTCACAATTATGGACTTCAAATTTATGCTTCTTCTACTTGAGGGTGAAGTATCCACATAAATTGTTGGGAATTCTTCTGTATGACACATCTGTCTTTCTCCCTCATTTATGTATTTAATCATTTATTTATATAACTATGCACTCAAGGATATTCATTTTCTACACTGGAGTATAACATAATACTACAATATTTATTTTGTTTATCAAATTACTCTATTATGTGTTACTCAAAATTGGCCATTGGGGATCTTTTGGTTGGCTCATATTTTTTTTCTTTTGCTGGGCTCTCATTCTTTTGCTTTTTTAAACACTTCACTGTTGTGTCTTATGGTTTCCATGCCTTACAGCACCTCACAATATGCCTGGAATTAATAAGTTCTTGATAAATATTTGCTGATAGATCTCAGATAACCATGAATCTAAATTTTTATTTGATATGTATATAGAAAAGAAGAAAAGGTAAATGTCAAAGATTTGTAAACTCTGTCTAAAGGTTTCCATTTTCTCATACCCAGTTCTATTTGGGGAGATGCAGCCTGCATGCTGTAAATATCAAGTCTGATTCATAAGTCATTAAAAGTTGATATTCATAAGGGATACTAAACGTTATATCGAATTTGTTATTTGTGAAATTTGAGAATGGCATTTTGTTTGAGAGTAGCCTCGCAATTATTTTTTTTTTTCTGCTATTGTTTTAAATCCAACAATGCTGCTACTCTCTCAAACACAGAGCTTTACCACATTTATGACTACATTTCTTTGGAATAAAATTTGCTCTCTTCTGTGCATAAAAAGCATTGTGATAACATACAAATGCTGTGAAGAAGATATTGCTAAGTATAATGTAAATCTTTCTGTATCTGCTGATCACTTAATGGATACATAGTATTCAAAAGGATTGCCAGTGTTAGGTACATTAAAATGTTTATTATAATTAAAATATAAAGATAAAATATAATAAACATAAATTATTTCATAACTGCAAGAAGGATGATCTGACTTAAGCATAATGAGTTCATTTCTTAATAAAATTAAGTCAAAACTTTTAATTGTATCTGTCAAGATTTTCAGGAAGCATTCAGAACCTCTTTAGATAGTTTTGAATACTGAGATATTTCTCACTGAATCCAGCTTCTGGTGCTCCATCACATATCAACATACCATGCTCAAAGCTAAAATGTTAAATGATTCTACTCACTCAAGTATTAGGAAGTCAAGACAAATCACTTTCTAATTACTCTTGGTGACACTTTACTCAAATGCATTTCTCAATCATCTAATGCAGTATATGGATGTGATTTTTAAATATGCCCACTGATACCCTATCAATATATTTCTCAGGCAAGTAGGAGATAAAGACAATCTTTAAGGATTGGAAAAAATCAATCTATAAGCCATCAGTTCTTTTACCTGACTTCCTTTTGATCTTGTTAAGGAATTCTATCACCTTCATCTCAGAAAAGTCATTTCTTTGGCAATGGGTAATTGATTCAGGCTATACTAAATATCGAACGTATCACTAAGATATGCTGCTTGAGAAAGCCACTGGAAATCACAGAGATGACAGTGCTGGTCTTGGAAAGAAATGTTTGTTTCCCACTTTCTCATATCAAAAGTACCTTTCCTTTTACTTTACATTTTAAAAAATTGTGGTAAGAACATGTAATAAGATCTAACCTTTATCAGATTTTTAAGTGCACAATATAGTATTTGTTCACTATTAGCAAAATGTTGTACACCAAATATCTAGAACTCATTCATCTTCTATAACAGAAACTTGACACCCATTGAACAGCAACTCTCCTCCCACTTCCCTCTCCCCCGGAACCTTTTTTTACTGCAACTGGCAGTTTTGCATTTGCTGTGCATCCATGATATTATTATATTCCAAATGCTCATTATTTCCTTTTATGTTGAATCATGGTGAGGAATAATTAAATTGGCTGGCCAACTGGTTACCAGTCTAAAGCAGTTTGAGTATTGGCACTAAGGTGAAAACTTTGCCATTCCCTCCTTAACACCTTTCCCTTGGGGCCAATAAGTGGTGCTCATTCATTTCTAATTCCAGTAGGGCATTGTCTGAGGCTACAATATTGTTCAAAATAATAATAAGCAGGCCGGGCGCAGTGGCTCAAGCCTGTAATCCAGGCACTTTGGGAGGCCAAGGTGGGCGGATCACGAGGTCAGGAGATCAAGACCATCCTGGCTAACATGGTGAAACCCCGTCTCTACTAAAAAAAAAAAAAAAAAAAAAAAAAAAAAAAAAAAAAACTAGCCGGGCGAGGTGGCGGGCGCCTGTAGTCCCAGCTACTCAGGAAGCTGAGGCAGGAGAATGGCCTAAACCCAGGAGGCAGAGCTTGCAGTGAGCTGAGATCCGGCCACTGCACTCCAGCCTGGGCGACAGAGCGAGACTCCATTCTTTAGATATAAAGAAATATATCTACTGGCACAAATTTTTGGTGAACAAAATGTCCCTCATGTATATATACATGTGTGTATATAGATAGATATTTATGTACTATACATATACTAACATTTGATTATACTATACATACTCGAGCTTTTGTAATATTGTAGAGAAAAAAATGTCATCCATAATACTCATGATAATTTCTCTTTCACATTGTCTCCCATTCGCATTATATGACATTCAATAAAGTCATTGATAGAGTAATTTTCTTTCCAAGCAACATATTAGTCCTTAACTTTGTAATGAATATTTGTAGCAATACAGCAACCTGCACCTTTTTGAAATGCCATGTAATTTGAATGTGTCATGCAGCTACTTGACAAGATTACATATTAGACAATTCATGGGGGACCAAGGACAAATAAGGTGAAATTGGTCCTGCAAAGTATAATTTAGACTATTCATCAAAAAATAATTTAAATTATCTGGAAACTAAGTAAGAATAATAAAAAAATTAAAATATTCAAACTATACTGCACGACAGAAGTAGTATAGTGTGGTGGTTATACACATGAGTTTTGGAGTCTGTTGTTCCTGGTTATAATTCCTGCTTTCTATGGACTTTTGGCAAATTATTCAACTTTATTAATTTTCAGTTGCCCTATTTGGTAAAATGTAGTGAATGATGTATCTCTTTCATCGGATTATTGTAATAATTATTGTAATAATCCCATGAAATGGTGTATATAAAACTTTCAACACTGTAATTGTCAAATAGTGTTCAGTAATTGGTGACTACTTTTATGAACTGAAGGAGAAATTTATCATATTGAAATATTTGGAGAAGGATACAGAGAGTTTTATAAAATAATAGAGCATTGTTCGCAATTTCTAAATATCAGATGTTAGATAAATGTTCCTGAATAAGTAATTGGTTAAAAAATTATGGTCCAAACAAAGAATGGAATATTATACTGCTCTTAAAAACAATACTATTGACTTACATGTCTTGACATAGAAAACATCCATGATATAGTCACAGCACAAAAGGAACTTATAAAATTATGTATGGTATGATTTCATTTTGTGAAAAAAATGTTATTAGCTGTATATGTGCACAACAAATGCATTTGAAACATATACATCTAAATAGTAATATTGTTTAATTTATCTTTGGCTATTACCTAAATTTTTATAATGAACATGTATTAATTCCATAATAGGAAACTATTTTATTAACTGTTTCTTTTCTGTTTGTTCACATATCTTCTTTTATTTTCCTCATTTAACTCATTCCAAAACTCTTATCTCTGAAAACTTTGTTATCATATTTTGTGGGCTTCTATACTTAGGAGTCAAAAAAAGAAGTACTTAAGGATATGTCTTTGAAATCATTAGAAAAATTATGCCTACTTACTTTAACTATTAACATCCTACAGTAAAACATTAAACAAAGTGAAACTATCCTCATCCAATAGTTAGAAAACCATAAGACCTCTATCCTGGCTAACACGGTGAAACCCCGTCTCTACTAAAAAATACAAAAAACTAGTCGGGCGAGGTGGCGGGCGCCTGTAGTCCCAGCTACTCGGGAGGCTGAGGCAGGAGAATGGCGTGAACCCGGGAGGCGGAGCTTGCAGTGAGCTGAGATCCGGCCACTGCACTCCAGCCCGGGGCGACAGAGCGAGACTCCGTCTCAAAAAAAAAAAAAAAAAAAAAGAAAACCATAAGACCTTACAAATAAATAATGCATCTTTGAAGATAAAAAAGCAAAATTTGTTATTTACTTGAGAGACTACTAATTTAGCAAGTAATTTTAGCAAAGTATAAACTTACAAACATACAAAACAAAAACACTTTAGGGTAGTCTGTAAATTAACACTTTGTGATGCCTCCGGTAGAGGTGTTAACTGAATAGTTTACAGTCATTGAAAATTTATTCCATGTCGGGCAGTAAGTTCAATGTATGAATTACACACCTTAATTTAGTTAACTGCCTGAGGTAGTTTCATCCTCATTTTATAGATGAGAATGTGGAGCCTAGTGTGGTCAGGGTTCCTTAACCAACAAGTTGTAGAGCTGAGATCTGAACCCAATGTTTGTTAGCTGAATTATAATAACTAATTGATCACTCAGATGTTCACAATGATTTCACTACTGTTTTCCGTTTTTTTTTTTTTTTTGGTTTTACTTCATCCCTGTATTCTACTCCTAGCCGCTTTCAGTGATGTAAGTGAAGCATCACAGAAGTGGCTTCTGGTTATGGAAAAGTTTCTTAAAAGTTCCACCTCTCTAGAGCTATTTTTTTTTTTATTGGCAATGACAATTAGTTTAGACCAACAGTAAGAAATAAATTTTATGTTATTACCTGGTACACACACATATAAATGGTCCACACCTTCCCTAAAAGACAAGAATATTATTATTATTTTTTAAAAAGTGCTCTGGGGACTCCAGGGAAAGGGTGGGAGGGGAATTGAGGGTAAAAGACTACACACTGGGTACAGTGTACACCACTCAGGTGATGGGTGCGCCAAGGTCTCATAAATCACCACTAAAGAACATATCCATGTAACCAAACACCACCAGTTCCCCCAAAACCTATTGGAAATAAATAAATAAATAAACAAATGGCTATAGATACATCAAGTCCTCTGAAGTGAAAGCTAAGCCCTAGAAGTGTGGTAAAATTTAAAGAATAATATGCTTTTTGTGTATTTGCTTTGAAAGTTACACTAAAAGTCTGCAAACAGTTTTTTGCTTGGGCGATTATACTTCATAAAGGTTTTAAGAAAGCTTATAGGAACTGATATATGCTCTTTACATTTTAGCACAAATTCCATTACAGTATATCAAAACACATTGTAGAATATTTTCTCATATAAAAAATGAGTGTGTCTAAATCACCAAAAACAGAACATAACGAAACATAATACAGATGAATACCTGTAAATGTCTGGCAAAATGTACGTAGCTTAGTGCTAACAAGTCCACCAAAACTGTCACCCTTTCTCTTTTGGTGTCAGTCCAGGGACAAATTTTCAGCTTTTTTGTGAAGAAAAATATTCCTTTATATTATGTACTTACTACAGTCGAATTAACCTTCCTCTGTTATCCAAACCCTCATGATTCTGCTGTGGAATGCATGCTTACACACAGTAATGACTAACCTGCCACTGAAACCAGAGAGGATACATTCTACTGGGGGCAGAAATACTGATATTTCGCTCATTTTCAGGAGCAGCTTATAAAGGCTTTTAGAAATGGAACAGCAGATATGTATGTTCTTTCAACCTTTGTTTTTCAGTCAGTTGTCTCGAATGATGTTGAGTACTAATAAAAAGTTTCATGGAGCGGAAAAGAATTCCTGTCTCCCATAAAATATTAGCATTTATAAAAAAACAAACAAACAAACAAACAAAAAAAACAAATGACTTTTGGATTCATTCCCATATCTAGTGATGTAAATGTTAGAATGAGAAAACACAATGTATCATGAGTAACATGGGAATTTTGTAGGGCGACAGGAAGAAATGCAATTGATAAGTGGCACCATTTGCACCTGCTGCATTTCATGCTGGGACTCAAAAATCTCTAACTTCTCTGAGACTCATTCATATGAGAAATGAAGACTATAATATCCTCTCCATAGAACTGTAATGATAGGAAAAGTAACTGTTGTAATTTACTGACATGTTTTAGGCAATTTAGTAAATTTTAGCTTACCTTCCGTTCCCTAATTCCTCTTCACATAGTAGAGAAATGGTTTACCTGTTTGAGAAGAGGCAAGAAATTTGTTGTATACCAGGTGAAGAAAAAAGGATACTTCTTTTGGTTCCTATAATGTCTGCAAAGTTATAGGAAATCTTTTCTCAGTCTCAATTTCTTTGGGGTACTTATGAGAATGACTCCCAGAGGAATCACTGAATGAATGTGGAAGCTGGGATTCCCTAAAGCATCCTGAGGTTAAGGAACAACCACATATCTCCTTTGAAGGTTTGGAAGCAGTAGAATGCGAATAAGCTCTCTATAAAACTTTCTTCTCAGAGATAGGGATTTGTAGCCTGAATTCCTCCTTTTGCTTACACAATTATGATTAAGGTTAACAATGATTGTGTGTGTTCGTGTGTATGTGTGTGTTTGGAGGAGTATGACAGCAGTACATTTGTAGTCTGGATAACTGCATTGTTCAGTGCTGGCAACCACTTACAATAGAAATATGGAAAGAGAAGGAAAGAAAAAATAAGCTGAAAATGAGAAAAATCAAGCTACTCTTCAAGGTGTTAGTTGTACAATGTTAGATAGTTGAATTTTCGGAAACAGTCATTCATAATACATTCTATTTTTTTTCACCTTTCTTCATGCAGGTGGTTACCATAACATTTATTTTGGAATATAAGTAATGTATAGCCTATTGTCATGATAATTTAGAGTAAAAGAGAAACAGGAACTCATGGAAGAAAAAATCATGCTAGCAGTACTTATTTAGAAAGGGCTGCTCCATACAAGCCAGGTACTGGGTCCTGCACATAACAAATACACACCATCCTGTGTCATTCTCAAACCAACAGTGTAGTTGGTAATATTATTAACCCAGTTTTAAAAGCAGGGATGACCACCATGGTATATTGACTCCTCAAAAAGGATCAGGAGAAAATGTTAAATTTTGAAGAATTTCTAAAATAATTTGATTTCAGAAATGGCTGCAGAGTAGAAAGCAACAAGTTTGTACTGCCATGGTAAAGAGAAAAGCAAAGCTCCAAGAGTTTCCTCTCACACTGTAAGAATTTTAGAATGAGTCAGAAAAATAATGATCATGTTTTCTACTGCCACACTAAGTTGGAAAACATGTGTGTGTAGCTCAATTAAAATTGTGTCAAAGAAAGCAAATTTTACTGTATTATCTTGAATGGGGAAAAAGAATTACTTTTGTATCCTTTAAATCAATATGTAAAAACAGGTTGGATATTCATAATTGTAGCAACAATTAAAGTGCTTGAAAGTTTCACTCAGGCTCATGAATTGCAGTCAATCGACAGAATTTCCTTAATGTACAAGAACAATCTCTCTGCTTTTTAGAGAGATATTTTCCCAAAAGGAAGGGAGTTTAATTTTTCAAGCACTAAGTGGAGACCATGTTATTGTGTTACTGAGATGTTCAAGATGATGGTGGAGAGAGAATATAACTAATGGCATTATTAATGCGATGATAGCATTCACTCCAGGTTTCGTTTTTACTCCATCTTATTTAATACATGAAGACAGGTTAAGTTTCTTATAATATTTATAAAATTACATAAAAACTATCTCTCATAGCAGAGAAAGTCAAATTTCATTTTCTTTTCCTTTTCCTTTTTTAAATTTATTTTAAAATTAATTTTCTCATACTTCTTTGTCTAAGATTCTTTTCTTTTACTTGTCAAATTAAAAAAAAATACTTCTCAAATATAAAGTTAAAAAAATGGTCTCCCAAAACCATGCTGAGATTCGTACCCCTTTCCCACCTCTCAATGTTGTTTTATTGAGGAGGTTCTGATTATTTGTTTCCAACTGATGCCCAATCTACGTAAAATTTTGATTCTAGCCAAAGCTAAGCCCTAGAAGTGTGGTAAAATTTAAACAGAAAAAATGTTCAAAAATGCCCACTCTTCAGAACACTATCACTAATTGACTGATAATTCATCAAATATTTTCTGAAAACATTTACTTACTTCAGTTATACTACCTGTATTTGCCTGACTTATAAGAAGTATAAAAGTAATAGAAGAATTTATTTTTATTATTAAAATGTAAATAATTTAAGTGTATATAAAATAAATAACACCAAAGTTTAGTATCAAATACCAAATTAATACTAATTGCCACTCTTTCAACCCATTCTCTTCCCCAAGAGGTAACCACTTTTGTTTCAGTGTGTCCTATATCCTTTTAGAACTTTTTCAAAACTTTATACACATTTGTATATATTTAGATATATTTATACATATATATGATTTTTAAGAGATAATTGAGACTCTTCTATTTTATTCTGAGGCTTGCTTTTTGCTTTTGATAGTGAATAGTTTGAAGCTGTTTTATTTTTTATTTTTATTTTTTGAGACAGGGTATCACTCTGTCACCCAAGTTGGAGTGTGGTAGCACAATTGCAACTTACTTCAGCCTCAAACTTTCTGGGCTCAGGTGACTTCCTCCCACCTCTGCTTCCCAGATAACTGGGACCACAGGCACATGCCACCATGCCTAGCTATTTGTATTTTTTGTAGAGAT
Source organism: Rhinopithecus bieti (assembly GCF_001698545.2). Taxonomy (NCBI): domain Eukaryota; kingdom Metazoa; phylum Chordata; class Mammalia; order Primates; family Cercopithecidae; genus Rhinopithecus; species Rhinopithecus bieti. The sequence goes on along the minus strand of NW_016808492.1, from coordinate 772,922 downwards.
GTTTCACCATGTTGCGCAGGCTGATCTTGAACTCCTGGGCTCGAGAGATCCTTCCCTACTCAGCCTTTCAAAGTGCTGGGATTACAGGTGTGAGCCACTGTGCCTGGCCCTTCAGTTTGATACTTTAATCTGTCTTTATATACTCACCAAGCTATTTTCAATGGTTGCTTAGCACTGACTGGTAAGAATATATTATTACATATTTTAGTTTTCTTCTATTGATGGGCATTTTGATTGTTTTTAATACTTTGCATTCTAAATTTGCAATAAACATTTTGGTGAAGGCTTCTTAGTGGTGAATACGAGTGGTTTGGATGAATAAATAACCACAGGTAGAATTACTGGGTCAAACAATATATGTTTTCAAAATTTTTGTAAGTATCACCAGTATGCTATCCAAATGGGCCCAACTTGCTTGACTTGGAATCAAATTTTCCACACACTTAATAACGATGAATGTTATGAACTAATTAATACAGTGTAAATGAAAAAATTCCCTATTAGACCACAAAATTGGGTTTGTCAGTTCATTAATTGGTAAAGTTGGACATTATTGTCTTTATTGGGATAATTTTTATTTCCTTTGTGAAATGACTATTCGTACTTTATTTGCATCTTTTATTATGTCATTTTGCATAATTAATTTGTGAACAGTCTTTACATATTACAAAATTGAGCCTTTGTCTAATTTGGGGGGGGAACATTTTCTCTCAGGTTTTTAAATTTAAAGACAAAATAAATTTTGTTTATAGTATCTTTTGTTGTTATACCGAAGTTTTGATAATCAGGTAGTTGAATCTATTACTTTAAAAGTTTATTGCTCGTTAAATTTGGCTTTAAAAGCTCTTTACAATTTTCTTTTTTAAAAGAGTAGTTTCAAAAATTGACAAATGGAATCTAATTAAAATAAAAAGCTTCTACACAGCAAAAGAAACTATCAGCAAAGTAAACATAAAATCTGAAGAATAGGAGAAAAAGACACATGTACACGTATGTTCATTGCAGCACTATTCACAATAGCAAAGACTTGGAATCAACGCAAATATCCATCAGTGACAGACTGGATTAAGAAAATGTGGCACGACCTTGGCCTCCCAAAGTGCTGTGATTACAAGCGTGAGCCACCGCACCTAGTCTCTCATTCTTAAAGTGTGAAGAAGTGGCCGAATAGGAACAGCTCCAGTCTCCAACTCCCAGCGTGAGCGACACAGAAGACCGGTGATTTCTGCATTTTCAACTGAGGTACTGGGGTCATCTCACTAGGGAGTGCCGGACAATCGGTGCTGGTCAGCTGCTGCAGCCTGACCAGCGAGAGCTGAAGCAGGGCGAGGCATCGCCTCACCTGGAAGCGCAAGGGGGAAGGGGATCCGTTTTCCTAGCCAGGGGAACTGAGACACACAAC
>NW_016808492.1:742338-769093 GCF_001698545.2 Rhinopithecus bieti | reverse complement strand
AAAAAAAAAGAAAATGTGGCACATACACATCACGGAATACTATGCAGCCATAAAAAAGGATGAGTTCCTGTCCTTTGTAGGGAAATGGATGCAGCTGGAAACCATCATTCTCAGCAAACTATCACAAGAACAGAAAACCAAACACCGCATGTTCTCACTCACAGGTGGGAATTGAACAATGGGATCACTTGGACACAGGAAGGGGAACATCACACACTGGGACCTATTGTGGGGAGTGGGGAGAGAGGAGGGATAGCATTAGGAGATATACCTAATGTAAATGGTGAGTTAATGGGTGCAGCACATCAACATGGCGCATGTATGCATATGTAACAAACCTGCATGTTGTGCACATGTACCCTAGAACTTAAAGTATAATAAAAAAAAAAGTATGCATCTGATAAAGGTCTAATATCCAGAATCTCTAAGAACTTAAATCAACAGGCAAAAAATAAACAACCCCTTTATAAGTGGGCAAAGGACATGAACATAGACTTTTCAAAAGAAGACATATACATGGCCAATAAACATATGAAAAAAATGCTCAACATCACATTAGAGAAATGCAAATTAAAACTGCCATGAGATACCATCTCATACCAATCAGAATGACTGCTATTAAAAAGTCAAAAAATAACAGAGGCTGACAAAGTTGAGGAGAAAAGAGAACACTTATACACTGCTGATGGGAATGTAAATTAGTTCAGCCATTATTGAAAGCAGTTTGGGGATCTCTCAAAAAAGTTAAAATTACCATTAGGGCCAGCAATCCCGTTATTGGATATATAACTAAAGAAAGATAAATCATTCTACCATGAAGGCATATGAACACGTATGTTCACTGCAGCACTATTCACAATAGCAAAGACACAGAATAAGCCTAAAAGCCCATCAATGATAGACTGGATAAAGAAAATGTGATACATATGCACCATGGAATACTATGCAGTCATAAAAAAGAATGAGATTATGTCCTCTGCAGCAACATGGATGGAACTGAAAGCTATTATCCTAAGAAACTAATGCAAGAACAAGAAAATAAGTATCATGTATTCTCACTTACAAGTGGGACCTAAACATTGAGTACACATGTACACAAAGAAGGGAACAACAGCCAGCCACTGGGGCCTACATGAGGGTGGAAGGTAGGAGGAGGGTGAGGATTGAAAAACTACCTTTTGGATACTATGTTTATTACCTAGGTAAAGAAATAATCTGTCCATCAAATCCTTGAGACATGCAATTTACCTATCTAACAAACCTGCACATGTACACCTGAACCTCAAATAAACGTTTTAAAAAAAGTAGTTTTTAGCAAAAGAGATTATTAATCCTCAGACCAATATTAACATGAAACCGCTCCTAATAACAATTTTTCATGAATTATTTTGGTTGATAAGCTTTGATACTTAGATTGAAATTTTCTGCTCAATTATTTAATATTATTACAGATGGTTCATTTCCATTTTAATCATCACTTTATATTTCTCATTCACTGCCTGGCCATGCTATAATCTCCACAGGAAAGTTAAAGAATACAGAAATGATATTGCCTCTACCTCCATTGAACTTATTTAGGTGAAAGAAGTATGTTTATAATAGTAAATAACATGAATTAAAGTGTAGTTTGGATTTACAATCCTGTGTATATAAAGACCAACTCAATCTCTTCGTCTGAAGCACAGGCAGAGAATCCTTTGCTTTAAAATGCACTGAAGCCTAACAACTCATTGCATGTAACTGATAATTTGCAATATGTCCTGGATCTACAGAAGAGCATAACTATGGTATAAATACTTTTCTACTTTGTTGAGTGAGTGCTTTGAAGACCTAAAAACTTTAGGGAAGCAAAGAATAACATCTTGTTGGAGGTGGGGCCTGAAGGGAAGTGTTTTGGTCATGGGGGCAGATCTCTCATGAACGGTTTGGTGCCTTCCTGGCAGTAATGTGTGACTTCTTGCTCTAGAGCTGGTTGTTTAAAACAGCCCGGCACCCCTTCTTCTTGCTTGCTCCCTCTCTTGCCATGTGACACACTGGCTCCCCTTGCCTTTCTCCATGAGTAAAAGCTTCCTGAGACCTCACTGGAAGCTGAGAAGATACTGGTGTCATGGTTCTTGAACAGCCTGCCATACCATAAATTTCTTTTCTTCATCAATTACCCTATCTCAGGTATTCCTTTATAGCAATGTAAAACAGACTAATGAAACATCCAGAGGCTGTGGACGAGTTTTAGCCTGTGCCAATATGAGAGAGGCTTCAGCACTATTGGAGGCAGAAGAGGAGGGAGGCACATCAACCCTGAAGACAGCACAAAGAGGGAGGAAAAACAGGAACTGAGGTCAACCTTCACTCGTTGAAAAGCTTAAATATCGTGTGTATGTGTTTTTAATTGCCTAGAGCACTTGGTGGAGAACCTGACAGTAAAATTACAAAAGAGAAGCATGAATTAATGACATAGAAAAGAAAGCAGCTATAATGAAAATAAATGAAGGCACAATCTAGCTCTATAATGCCTTTAGGAGAGTTAACAGGAGCCTTTGAAAATGAGCTGGGTAGCAATGGAGCATGGTTCAAGTAGTGGCCAAGGAGTATTTTTAATGAAAGGTACTGAATGCATTTGATCATTCACTGTTGCATGGGGCTCTGAGGGTGCAGGTGGAGGTTCAGAAGACTTCAATTCTAGCCCTGTTGCCTCCCACCTATGTAACCTTGACACAACTACTTCATCTTTCTGAGCTGTAGCTCCTTCACATAAACATTATAAACAATATTAGTCCCTGTTACATAATTATAAAGACTGAGCTTACATTTATTAAGTGCCAGCACACAGTGACTTACAGATAAACAACACCAGATTTACAAATGCTAACAGTTATTGCTATTATAATAATTAAGAACTTTTGTAATCAATATCACATTTCAATTTGCCATTGTCACAATGTAATTAAGGTAGAGAAGGAATTATTATTATCCCTAAATGAATAAGATGAGATAAACTGACTTCCCTCATAAGACGACAAAGACATTGAGCTTTTGACACTAGGCCTCATGGATCTTCTGGTTGTGCAATTTGAAAGAGCAGTTAACATAGTAAGATATAATAAGGAATAAACACAAGATTTAATAATTATGTAGCTCCTCCTGGGTAGAAAGAGTATGCTATTTATATGTTTTCTCTACATGATTTCTTTATATCATCATTACCATCCCATGTACTAGAATTCCTATTTTACAGATAAAGGAGGTGAGATCCCTATAGCTTAAATTACTCATGTAAGATTACATCAGCCAGTAAATGGTAAAAATAGGAGTCTCTTGTTATTCTGTCTGAACCTAGAATGCAAGCTCTTTTCATGAGGTCAGGCTGAAATGAGTCATCTGTTGATGGTGCTGGAATAGGTTGTAGGACAGTAAGACAGAATGCAAGATAGAGACATCATTTGGAATGAGTTAACCAGGACTTATGTCACTAACACATTTCTCAAAATAAAAAATTATATATCTTTTGGAAAGTTTGGCCAAAAGAAGAGAAAAGAAGAGTTATTTTTTGCATAGTGAAAGAATGGGGGTGGATGTATAATGAGAGAAGCCAATATTTCAGAAACTGAATGTCATTTAAAAAAAGAAAAGGAGGTGTTCAAAATTGTTGACTATGGGGGAGAGCAAAATTCAGGAGGATGAGAGTCAGAAAAAAATTTAGAAGTGGCAGGGTCAGCCTTCTGGAAGGAGACTGGGAGCCATTCTAGAATGGAACATAAGCAAGTAAGAACACAATTTACATTAAAGCGAGAGAAAATGCAAAAATAAATAAATAAATAAATAAATAAATAAATAAATAAATAAAAGATTACCAAGTAATCTATATAAGTATGAATTTAGAGAAAAGTAGCCTTAAGAACTAAAAGTTTAATAAAAGACATTTGTGATCCCACAAAATGTGTAATTATATGATTTCTTGACAATAAAATAAGAAATAAGTTTTCTTTAACAATTTAACTAACTTACATAAAATGTGCTTACCTTTCCATCCTAGTTCTATTCTTCTTTTCAATGGGTACTACCTTTCCACATCTGTTTCACTGTTGGATACGGCTTTAATACTTCTCAAGCAGAAGAAGATTACATTAAAACAAATTTCTAGTTATTTCCCCTCTTCCTCATGAAAGGCCCTTGGCATTTTCCATCATTTCCTCTGTGATTTTTTTCTCATAAGTTATTTCAACTATAGCTTGAGAATAAAATGTCCCCACACTCCTAGGAAATGATTGATATTTTTCTGTAGCTATGGTAGCAAGTAGTCACCAGAAGTGGTTTTAAAATTGCTGAATCAATGACAGCTCCAGAAACTATCAGAACTGATTTTCCACAAAGTTGAAGAATTAATGACTCTGCATCCCAGTGAACATGCATTTGCAAGTCAACCAACTAGTTATAACCCTAACTTCCTAAAGTCAGTTAATCCGAAAAATATAGTAACCTAAACTATAGTTTCTGCATTTGAGAGTTCCAGCCACCCATCCAAGATTGTATTGGAAATTCCAATGTCCCATAAGATTTCTGAGAATTAAAGGAGTTCCAGAAACTCATGATTATTTAGGGTCCTAAACTTCTACACTAGAGATTTCCAAATTCTATTCATGTATTATCTACCATAAATGTTCCTTTTTCTCTGATTGCTTTGACCTGGATGTGAAAGTGAGTCTCTTTAATTTCCCCTAAATTTTCACACAAGGCACATGTAATGTTAGCAGGAGTTTTAGATGGAGAGCTGTTATATTACAGCAAAGTGCACAAGCTAATATTGAACACAGTCCATCACTTTACTAAAATTCTTTTGGCTACCCAGCACATCTCATCTTCTCCTCCTTGAAGACTTACTGATAGTTTCCCTCACTTTATCACATAAAGCAGCTTCCCATCTTCAGTGTAAGCTCTGAGTATAATGAAGATTTGATCTTGTGCTCTCATAAAATCAAGAGGCGTATACTAAGTTTTACCCTTTAGCAACATAGAGATTTATTTTAAGGCAGATTATATTTCAAACATAAAAGTGGATGAATCACTATATTCATTTGGGGGATTTACATGACATGAATTCAAAGTCACAAATTTTAAATTAGCATCCTACTGTGTTTAGAGTACAAAAGTGATATGAATTAAAAAGGAATGGTGGAACATACAAAGTAAAAGAGAAGATTAATTTTTTAATATGAAGAGATAAAATAAAGATAGTTTAAAATAAACTGAAATTAAAATTCAAAAACCTATAGGGTGATAATTGACTTTATAAGGATAGCAAGAAAGCCCACAGGATTAATATGCATGGTTTTAAATAAAAGTTTAGGGTATTTTTATCTGTCTCTACTTATTCTAACTATTTGGTAACATAAATATTCACTCCACAGTGTTTTTCCTAGGGGGGGTAGTTCCCTTTGAAGTATTTTTTTTTTTTTTTTTGTCTCTTTGTAGAGTAGCTATAGGGAAATGATAGTCTCTAAAAATAAAATTTAAGAACAATTTGAAAATAATAAATTCAGATTTTCTTGACATCTTTGTTGACTAATTCTTTCCCCAAAGCATGTAATTTGAAGCATTGACTTAGAACTGCTTATATATGCATATTGAAAGTAAGGATATATCATTATAAGGGATAAGAAAAGAATTTAAAGTAGTCACTATTATAGGCAGTCTTCCATAGACATTGATTTTGACCCTACTATCAAGGCGAAAGTAAACTAACGTTAATTTTTTAGTTACCAAAATAAAATAGTATGTTCTCCTGGGTTCAGAGGGTGAAAATACTCTATCCTCAATTTTCTCTGAAATTATTGGAGTTCCACAGGATTCTATATTACCAAGTATGTTCCTTAGTTCCTAGAAACAAGTAAGGATAAAATACTGTCCAAGCTACACACTGTCCATGGTATGGAAGATATTGGACGGTATGTGTGAGAACAATCCAACTATTTGTCCATCTATTTGTCCTGCTCCATCCACCCATGCATCCATCTATACTCCATCTACTTCTCTTTGTGGAGGAGACAGATTTGAGACACCACCAAGACTCATTTTATGTTGCATATAGAATGGTCATCACAAACAGTGGAGCTCTGGAGCATCTCCTATATGTGATTTCTCCCAGGCTACCCCAATTAATCCTAAAATTAACTGAAAAAAAAAATGTGCTTACTGTTATTTTGTTTAGATGTCAATATTGCAAATATTTTAAGTACCTGTTTTTCACCAGGCATAATAGTAGAAAGTCTTAGTACAAAAAAAAAATAGGTGATCTTGGCAGAGTACGGTGGCTCACGCCTGTAATCCCAGCACTTTGGAAGGCCGAGGCAGGCGGATCATGAGGTCAGGAGATCTAGATCAACCTGGCTAACATGGTGAAACCCCATCTCTATTAAAATTTAAAAAAAAATTAAAAAAGAAAATTAGCCGGGTGTGGTGGCAGGCGCCTGTAGTCCCAGCTACTGGGGAGGCTGAGGCAGGAGAATGGCGTGAACCTGGGAGGCGGAGCTTGCAGTGAGCCTAGATCGCACTACTGCACTCCAGTCTGGGCAACACAGCGAGACTCCGTTCCCCAACGCCCAAGAAAAGGTGGTCTCATAAAAGGAACTCTTCTGAATAGTCTTTTAAACAAAATAAAACAAGCAAATAAAACAGATAAAATAGAATTTTACTATGGTAGAAGGACTTTAAAACAGAAAAAAATAAAATACTGAGAATTCTGAACATTAAATTTGGTAGAAAATTCAAATAGATTTGATAATATTCTTTTCAAAACATATTTATGCATTGTAACAGATAACAAATGAGGTTTAAATATATAATGGATCACACTGATTTTGCATTTGTCTCCTATACCTACTACACCATTGTTTGAAGGTATAGAAATTGTTTCTCTATTGGGTGTATCTTCTTTTATTGTTAATAATCCCCTCATATTCAAGAAGGTCCTCAAATAGCCTAATAAAGTATGTTCAAATTACCTAATAAAATAAGCTCCCTTAGAAGTCATCATTGTGATTGGAAAGCAATAGAGAGAAAGCTTGATTTATTGATTAGTAAGAGTATGCTATAAATTTTCTCCATATTAAAATTGTGTGGATTATGAGATCACACTTACTTACAGAAATTGCAGCAGATGGGCATAGTGATGAAGATATTAAAGGAAAGGATCACAGGTTAGCTTGTCTTTATAAAATGACTTTATTTCCTCTGAGATACTATGTATAAATCTAACAAAATTGCAGCAGGGAAGATTGTTATCTAAGAAAATACATGATGAATGCTTTTGTGAGACGTAATTATTTTGCAGGAAAAAACACTTTATGTACAGTCATGTGTCACTTAAAGATAGGAATACGTTCTGAGAAATATGATGTTAGGTGATTTCATTTTTGTGCAAACATTAGAGAGTGTACTTACACAAACCTAGATGGTATTGCCTGCTACACACTTAGGCTATTGTTTCTAGGCTACAAACCTACAGCATGTTACTATACTGAATACTGTAGGAAATTTTAACACAATGGTACTCGTATAGCTAAACATAGAAAAGGTACAGTAAAAATACAGTATAAAACAGAAAAATGGCACACCGGTGCAAAGCACTTACCATGAATGGGGCTTGCAGGACTGGAAGTTGCACTGGGTGAGTCAGTGAGTGAGTGGTGAGTGAATATGAAAGCCTAGGACATTATTGTACACTACAGTAGACTTCATAAACACTGTACAAATGCTATATTAAAACTATAAAAAGATTTTTCTGTCTTCAATAATTTAACCTTAGCTTATTGTAATTTTTTTTACTTTATAAACTTTAAAAGTATTTTTAACTCTTCGAGGTTTTTTGTAATAACACAGCTTAAAACACAAACACATTGTATAGCTGTACAAAATAATTTCTTTAATCCTTATTCTATAAGCTTTTTTCTATTTTTAAATATTTTTATTTTTTATTTTACCTTTTAAACTTGTAAAAACTAAGATACAAACCCACACATTAGCCTAGGTCTACACAGAGTGAAGATCGTCAATATCACTGTCTTCTACCTCCATATCTTGTCTCACTGGAAGGTCTTCAGGGACAATAACATGCCTGGAGCTCTCATTTCCTATTATAACAATCCCTTCTTCTGGTATACCTCCTGAAAGACCTGCCTGAGGCTGTTTAATAATTAAGTTTTTTTAATAAGTAGAAGTACACTCAAATGATAAAATACAGTAAATACATAAACCCTAACATAATCATTGATTATCATTGTTATGTACCTTATGGAATTATACAGTATGTACTACACTTTTATACAACTGGAAGTGCAAAAGGTTTGTTTATACCAGCTTCATCAAAAACATGTGAGTTGTGTGAGGCTAAGTTCTGATGGCTACAAAGTTACAGGCAAATAAGAATTTTTCAGCTCTATTGTAATCTTAGGGGACCACTGTTGTATATGTGGTCAATGATTGACTGCAATGTTATGCAGTGCATGATTGTATTTTGTAATTTTTTTTTTTTTTTGGTTCTTGCATAGGATTTCATTAAAGCAAAAGCATATGTGTGTCAATGACAGAAATAAATTAGCAATAATAATTTCCCAGTCTAGTAGGACTTTCTTTCCTTCTTTTTTTTTTTTTTTTGAAACAGACTTTTATTCTGTTGGCCAGGCTGGACTGCAGTGGCACAATCTAGGCTAAGTGCCAACTCCACCTCCTGTGCTCAAGTGATTCTCCTGCCTCAGCCTCCCCAGTAGCTGGGACTATAGGTGTACACCATCACACCCGCTGATTTTTGTATTTTTAGTAGAGATGAGTTTTCATTGTGTTGGCCAGGCCAGTCTTGAACTCCTGACCTCAAGTGATCCGCTTGCCTCAGCCTCCCAATGTGATGGGATTGCAGGAGTGAGCCCACTGTGCCTGGCCTCTAGATGGGACTTTGAAACTCAACAGGAAACAGACATATCAGGTACAAATTTTGAATTTAAATGTGAACAATAGTTTTTTAATGATATAAAATTTGACAGAATTTTATTTAAATTCAGGAAAAGAGCTTGATTATTTCTGGAAATTAAAACAAATAATTCAATAAATAAGAATATTTCCATATAGTGTAGGCTTCTTGATGTGGTACAAAAGCTAAGATTAAGAATGAGGTAAGATTTGTTCTATGTAGATGCTCCATCCTTTACAAGTTGCTGATTCCAGGCCAGTCACTTAAACCCTCAGAGACTTTTTTTGTGTTTAAATAAAGAATGCTACTTGAATTTCCTACATTCCATGCTCACTCTAAGATTGAAGCTTTATGATGTATACACAGAAACCTCTAAACTCTGAGCATGAAACTAAAATTTAGGCATGAGGTATGCTCATTGCTAATGTGGTATCACTGCTTCTAGAGCTTTTCAGTAGATAGAGCTAATAAATGTTATGTATGTAGACCCATTTCTGTATCTATGTATTTTAAAATAAGAATGGGTTCACAAATTAATATCTACATCTCTAATCTAGCAATACAAGGCTAATTTTAGCCATCTCTCCTTGCTAATTATGACTTCTTTCTCTAGCAATATGAAACCTATCTCCCAATATCTATAATTTATTTACTTATGCATTCCACCCTAATATACATGCAAAGTACTTTCATAATTGCTAACCTGTGCTCCTTTGAAAAAAAAAAATCAACTAAAATACAATGTCTATGTATAGTTCTTTTTATAGTTAGCCTCATCCTTTGCAGGTTTTGTCCTTTCAAAATACTGTTTTCCAAAATATAGGCTAGATCCTTTGACTGCCACACCTTCAGTAAGCTTATGCATTACATTTGTAAGATGGTAAGGTTCACTTGTCACTTTTCCACCCCATTTCGGGATATTACATCCTATTCATTTTCTTTCTTTCTTTCTTTCTTTCTTTCTTTCTTTCTTTCTTTCTTTTTTAATGTGCATGCTGCAGAGATTACTCATTGTGTTGTACAGTTCTATGGGTTTTGACGAGCACAGTAATTTGTCCAGCACCACGAACAGTTCCATTGCCATTAAAATTTCCTCATGTAATCAATGATTTTGTAGTCAACCCTCCTATATCTCTAACTCAATATATCTCTAATTTGGGCAACCATTGATCTATTTCCCATCTTTATGTTTTGGCTTTTCCAGAGTTTAAGATACCATGAATTATATATCTTAAATATGTAGTCATTTGGGCTTTCCTTCTGTCACTTAGCAAGACACACTAAAACGTTCATCCATGATGTGCATACATCAATAATTCTCTTTTTAAAATATTTGAATAGTATTCTCTTTTATAGATTTACCACAGTCTGTTCATTCATTTACCAGCTGAAGATAACATATTAGTTATTTCCACATTTTCGCAATTGAAGTCAAAGTTTCTGTAAATATTCCCGTATTGTTTTCTGTGTCAAAATGTTTTCAATTCACTTGGGTAAATACTTAGGAGTGGGATCACTGAATCATATATTAAGCAAGCATCTGACTTCATAGGAAACTTGCACACACGTTTTTCAAAGTGGCGGTACCATTTTGAATTGTCAACAGTAGTGAAAGTAGTGAATGAGAGTCTCCGTGGCTCTGCATGCTTACGAATATTTGATATTGTTAGACTTTTAATTCATTTATCCATTTTTAACAGGTATGTTCTGGCACCTTATTGTGGTTTTCATTTGTATCTCCCTAGTGAAAATCTCCTCTTATTCTTATTAGTCATCCATACATCTTCTTTGGTAAAGCTCAGATATTTTACCAGGAAAATTGGATTTACTTTCTTATTAAGTTTTAAGAGGTTTTTAAATATATTATGGATATAAATCTTTTATCAGATACGTGATTCACAAGTCTGATGCCCATATTTTCATTCTTTTAAGGAAGTGTTTGATGGAACAATTTTTTTAAATGTTAGATTTTTTTTTTCTATTGATTTACTCCTTGTAATGAGGAGGGCTGTGATCAGTAAATTACTTTAGTTACAACAAAGCAAGTACACAGAAGCTAATAAAAAGCCCCCAAATTCCAACATGTATTATAGCTTAGAAGTACACATTTGGTATATTTTCTTCTCTATAATTTCTCAAAAACACGGGATTCTATAAAACTCCATTTTAAGTAATAAGTTTAGGGTTTGACTTTTTTCTTCATTGAAATTTTAAAGTCATGCTCCTTTGATGTGGTCTGAAGTTGGCCTTCAAAATTCCTGTTAGGTAACAGAACCAAGTATTATATCAGTGATCCTCTGGAGTAGAGTTTCCAGTATGGAAGCTACCAGCCACGAGACAGCTGAGCACTTGAAATACAGCTAGCGTCATTGAGAAGATGACTATCAATTTAAATTTAAAGGTTGACACTTGATTTAGTTATTGGAACATTTTTAAACATTTGTAGGACAATTTGTGTTTGTGAATCTACTTTTTCAAATGTAAATTTTATTAAGTCTAAGTATAGATCAAGTATATTCAAGAAAACTTTAGTATCCGAATTGAGATGTTCTGTAAGTACACACTGGATTGCAAGGACTTAGTGTGAAAAAAGAATGCATAGTGTCTCGTTCTTTTCTTTACATTAGTCATATGATAAAATAACTATATTTGGAATGTACAGGGCTAAATAAATAAAATATATCATTAAGACTCATTTCACCTGCTTCTTTTTACTTTTAAAAGTGTGGCCATAAGAAAAATTTAAATAACATATGCAGTTCACGTTACAGTTTTATTAGATAGCACTGCTATAGAATATGATAATATGTATTAAATCATATTTTGTGTTGCAATGCACTCAGAGTTCTGAAACGGGGATGTTAATAACTTATCCACCACCGCCTCCAATTCTCTGACAGCTTTATATCCTCAGATAGGAGCTTAGCAAAACAAGGGCTGAAGAGAATAGAAAGACTTGAGAAAGGATTTTAGGTCTGACGATATTAGGTGTTGTTAAGGAACAGCATCTCCTGATGCCCTAAACATGCCATAAATTGTAGGGACACTACTGATACCTGATGGGCTCCAGTTCATAGCTTGCTTTCACCCAGGGAAAAGGGACTGGGCTGTTTTATTTCTTTCTTATTGACATGAGTAACACTTATTGCTTCGTAGTATCTCTTAACTCAAAAACAAAGCACAGTATCCCAGAATTGTACTTCCTTCCTTATTTTTAATAATGTGAAATGAACAGTAAGAGGTTCACATCTGTGTAAAGACTACTTTTCTTTTTTTCATTTAACTTATTAAATAAGTTACATATATATGAATGTATATACTCAATGTATTCTTATATTCATATATAAGAATTATTTAGTGGTATAGGCATTATCTACCCCAATTAAAATCCATTTTCAAAAGATAACTAATATAAAAGAAATTAACCTAAATTTAAAATTAGATTGCAAATTATATTGAGAACATAAAATTTTCCATGTCTAATATTTATTTACAGTTTTCTAGAAAACACAAGAGTATAGAAATTTTAACTGTAAGATTTATTTTAAAATGATTAGACATGATTGATATATTATCTTACCTACCATGACAGAAAATTATTTTAAACTTTTACTTTGATAGAATGTTAAAACTAAGTTTATAGAAGATCTCCTGATAGAAGCTAACCTTCTGAAATTATTCTGTAGCTTGGATGGGTTTTAGTTCATAATTTTCTGAAACAATATAAATCATCTATAAGTTCTAACTGAACAATTTCTCCCACAGTCAAGCTAGATGAAGAAAGTAAATATATACTTACAATATAGAGAACATATCATGGGAAGCACATAGACAGTTGTTATACTACTTCACTGTATTATCAAATCCTTGAGTTATTACATTCTAAACCTGATGAGAAAGAGAAATAAAGAAGTATGTTAGTTAAACGCACTGGATGTACTATATATGTAGCTAGATAACCAAAAAAAAAAAAAAAAAAAAAAAAAAAAAAAAATCTAAAAGAAATAATCTATGATAAAAACAAAAATCTTTCTGTATTATTGCGTTCTTTGCTGATATCTATTTGTGATTTCTGTTAAATGTTTAAAAAATGTTATTGATGGCCGGGCACAGTGGCTCATGCCTGTAATCCCAGCACTTTGGGAGGCCGAGACAGGTGAATCACTTGAGGTCAGGAGTTCAAGACCAGCCTGGCCAACATGGTGAAATCCTGTCTCTCCTAAAAATATAAAAATTATCTGGGCATGGTGGCAGGCACCTGTAATCCCAGCTACTGGGGAGGCTGAGGCAGGAGAATCACTTGACCCTGGGAAATGGAGGTTGCAATGAGTTGAGGTCACACCACTGCACTCCAGCCACAGTGACAGAGCAAGACTCTGTCTCAAAAAAAAAAAAAAAAAAAAGTTATTGAATACCTTAAATTGTTACAATATATAAGGGAAATATCATTAAAAAGAATGAATGATCTAGGTTATAGTTGAAACTCTAAGAAAGTGAGTATAAGGTACCTTCATAATTAAATATATATAAAATTTCTCATTTACAGAATAAATTGTGCCCATGGCACAAAAAACAAACTAACAAAAAACATTGCTAAATCATCTGGATGTATACAACTATCCGAATGCTTATAAAAATAAAGATCAAACAATTCGCTGATTTGCCTAAACATTTGTCATTTTAACGGTGATGTGTGTCAGCCAACATACATGATTAGTACAAACAGAGGTAACCTTTCAAATTGTATTGAATTAAGTACTCTATAATGAATAAGGATTAGATTTAATACAAAGTGTGAAACTGACCCACTGGCATTCACTTACCGCAATCAAGAACAAATATTTTTAAACTATGGAATAACTTAAAGTATATAAAGGGCAGATTCAGTTTTCTCTTTAAGATAATGCCCCCGCAAGTATGTTATATAAACTTATCCCCTGTCAAAAAATGCATTTTTGCTATAGAACAGACCCAAGGGAATTTGTACACTTAGCACTAACCAAAAATACTTAAGTATCTTGTACTCATTGCATACACCCCTGTGCACACGCTTGCACAAACACACAAACACGTTTTGCTCTGATTTTATGTCCCTCAAACACTTGCATTTTTTTCTTTCCTAAAGCAGTCAATTTTAAAACAAAATTCAATCTGATTTCCTTGTGGATTTCCACATAGCCTTGGATTATGCTTGAAAGAAAAATAATTTAATTTTCCACTGAATTTAGTACCTTTTCCCTCTTATACTTTGATATTGGATTCAAACACATTTAAAGATAATACAAATATGAAGAAATTGATCTATCTTGTCTTTAAAAAGTCAACTATCACCTAATTGTTCTTTTTTCAAATGTGTAACAGTTTGTAAATGAATAAGTTTGTCTATATTTTGTAACATTTGTTTAGTGTTTTTATGGATGTGTGTGATTGTCATATAATTATCAAAGCATTATTGTAAGGTAAGTTTTAGTTTTCTCATTTTGAAAAGTTCTGATAACTCAGACAACTGGTACATATTAAGAAGCTGGAAGGTATTGTAGCTGTGGGTCAAATCCAAACCTAACTTCAAAATGTCTCCTCTTTCTTAGTATAATCTTCACTTGCACATGGCTTCCGGATGTTGTTTGTAGGGCTATTCTGCTTAACTATCTACTTTCAATACTATTAGAGGTCCCAATTAGAAAAAAATAATAAAATGCTTTATAGAGTAAATTAATTTCTTTGTTGAAACTGTGTATAGCTGTCTTAGGACTGTTAAATGAGTAAAACCACAAACACAATTATTGCATATAAAGTGTATTGGTTATAATTCTTCACATAAAAGATCAAAATACTCAATCACTTAATGAAAACTAGAAAAGAGGCATAAACATCCATACAAATTGGCTCCCAAACATCTGATATATATATATATATATACACATAAAACTATTTGCTGTCACAACATTTGCTTTCATTGTACCACTGTTTTCTTGTTTGTGTTTTTGTTTTTACCATCCAACATCTGATTCAATGCTTTCAAAAAGACCTTGGCTGAGAAGTCAGAAGAATCAAACATTTAGAATTATTTCTAGAATGAGAGCAAATAATGAGGACCAGGAAGTGGCCTGAGTTCTTTTATCTATTTGGTAACTCAGATTTGTGTGTGTGTGTGTGTATGTGTGTTTCCCAAATCATGGTTATAATTTAAAGGCTCAGCATGCTGAATAAACCACACTTAAGTAATTGAGCTACTCTTTTAATTACTTTTGTTGATAATGTTTTATTTGAACTTAGTTTTATTATCTCTATCTCCCTTTTCTGTTATGTGTAGGGAGAAAATCATTTTCTCCATTCCCTATATTTGTGTCCAAGCCAGTCAAATAATTATAGTGCATTTTTCTCTTTTGCTTTTCTACATATCTTTCTTCCTACAATGGTAAGGCATCTACCTGCCATGGGGTAGAGGTGGGAAAGAGATACTCAATTTCTGTTTTTTAAGGCATTATTTAATGTAGAGTTTAACATCAGTCTTTAGAAAGCCCTTCAGTTTCTTCCTCCATATCAAGACCAGGCTTGATGGGTTAGTCTATTATTTGGATGTTTTGCCAAGACCCAGATGCTTAGTAAGTTAAAGATGAAGCATTAAGATGATTCACTAAGTGTTTTTACTTTTCATCTTGATGTTTGTCAACAAACATAAATGAGTGGGTTTGCATGGAATTTTATATAAAGGAGTTTCAAGTCATGTAGAAAGAACAGGCCAAGCACAGTTGCTCAGGCCTGTAATCCCAGTACTTTGGGAGGCCCAGGCAAGAGGACCTCGTAAGGGCAGGAGTTTCAGACCAGTTTGGCTAACATAATTAGACCCTGTTTCTACCAAAAAAAAAAAAAGTTTAAAAACAAAATAGGCAGGCACATTTGTGCACACCTGTAGTCTCAGCTATTCAGGAAGCTGATGTGGGAAGATTGCTTGAGTCCAGGAGTTTGAGGTGATAGACCATCATGCCACTGCACTCCAGCCTTGGTAATAGAATGAGACCCTTAAGAAAGGCACAATAGGAAAAAAGCCCTCAGGCATTCTTTTGAGGAATGCAAGAATAGGTGGAGAGAAAGAGTGCAGTGGTAGAGAAAAGTGGCTGCCACAGCTCTTGTCTGTTCTTCCCAGCTTCTCGAGGTCAATCCTCTAGGGGATGTATCTTTCGAAATTCTTAATTACATTGACGGGATGCTCAGGGTTTTTGCTTTCAAGTTTTGGAGGACATTACTGTGCTGAGTAATCCCAAGTTACCATGCAGACCCCAAGTAGTAGTCAAGGAGGCCCTGTGGCATGACAGACTCACTTTGCAATCCCAAGTTTACTTTGGCTATCATGCAATATGGATAATAAGTTGAGGGGGATAAATGGGCCTTCTGTGAGCAAAATGGCTCAGCCAAGAAGGTTTATGAGGTTCGCAGCTTTAACCAGGTGTCAGAAGAGAAAAGTAGTAGAGACTCTGAGGAATCTGAGCATCAAGATCAAGGGCAGGCTGAATTAGCAAGGCCATTAGAAGAGACAGAGCTCAGAAAGAACTGACTGTGACAGGTGCCAGAAGAGAAGCAGTCAGAAAAGGAAGGTTTCATGAAGGAGGTCATGTTTGTGTTGAAGACAATGACTCACCCTTATATTCAAGATCTAGCATTACAAGGAGAGTAGACACAAAGTGCAGAGGCCCAGGACAGTAACAAGCACTGCATGTTCAAACAAAAAAGAAAAACACCCCAGTATACCTGTAGCTATAGTTACCCAGGACACTATGGGTGGGGTGGGTGTGAGGGGAAGGGTAAGACAGCCAGGCAGCAGCAGGTCTTGATGGGCCTCAAAGGCCATTGTAAAGAGTTTAGACTTTATAGTGCAATGGATACAAGAGGGTTTTGGCTGGGGACTAGCATGATCTGAATACAATTTTAAATGATCACTTCAGCTGTCCTGTTGACAATAGAGGCGCAAGCCTGGAAGCAGTAGCCAGTTCAAAGGCGATTACTGTCCTTGAATTGAGAGACAATGTTGGTTGTTAGGTTTGGTGGAAATAAGTGTTTGGATTTGGAATACATTTGATATATTTGAATAAAGTATTAAATCCAATTCATTGGTATGGTCATTTCACAAACACAAATGCATCGTTGAGTCATCATTTTTGAATCACTGTTGAGTAATTTTTTTTTGTAGAGAAAGGTCAGTTTAAATAATAAAAATTAGATCTTTATTCAAGATACTTTAGTAAATTTGGGGGAAAATTCACCAAAGGTAAAAAATATGGAGACACACTAGTTTTATATAATTGTTTTCAGTTGCTGTTGAATTAAAGATAGTGCAAATGATTAAGAAAAACACTACACAATCTATAAATATAAAAGAACAAGGAAATGGTCAAATGGAGCATTATTTATTTAAAAAGAAGCTTCAGAGAACTCTGAAAGATGTTGTTAGAAATACCTCAGATATATTGAAAACTTAATTCCAATAATAGGAGCAAACTTCTTAATTCAGCTGACCAGATGAGATTAAAGGACATTGAATTTTGAAAAATAATGACAAGTACTATGTGCTGTTTATAATAAGTGAGCGTTGCTGCCAAGAGAGGTCATGAAGCCAAATCCTGTGACTATACTTTAAGTAGAATTTTATGACTTCAAAATTTTATGACTGAGTCTTTAAGCTTTTTTTAATTCAACATACATTTTCTAAATGTCTTCTATGTAACAGAGAGTTGCCAGGTGTTATGGCCATAAGGGTTCCTAAGACACTCTCTCTGCCCTTGAAATCTTCACAGTCTAGAAGCGGAAGGGGAAAAACAGAAATGAACTGTGTGTGTACAAAAGAACTGTATGTGTGTATCTGGCTTCGGTTACACATGTAGTAGCATTCTATTTTACAAGGTGGAAGCTTAATAGAAAATAGGCTATGCAAAGTGAATGCAGAATAATGACAAGACACTGCAGCATGAATAAAGAGAAGCATAGCAAGGATAATATCATTTTGGGACTAAAAAGTAATATGGTCTCTGTGGAACAGAGTGTAATGGTAAAGAGTGTAATGGAAGACATGCACAAAGCAGTAGAGGTGAGTTGGAGAGCCCCTGGGTCATGCTGAGAGCTTGATTCTCATTAACGCTAATAATAACACCTGTTCACTATATACAGGCTCAATTTTAAGAGTCTATACATATATGTTCTCATTCAGTCTTGTCAATGAGTTTATGAAGTAGTACTATTCCAGTTTTAGAGATGAGAAATATGATGCACAGAAAGGTTAAGCAATTTGTCCAAGTTCATTCAACTTGTAAGTGGTACAGCTGGACTGGAACCCAGACAGATTGATTCCGGAGTCCCATTCGTGATGTGATATGTCTGCCTTTTCCATACAGCATGGGATGATTTGGCTCTAAAGAATTCCTTTTTCATAAATGTACATGGAAAAGAAAATTTTCCTGCTCACAGTCCAAAAAATGTTGGTTGGCTGTTTACATTAGGTAGAAATATGAATAAGAATCCTAGACTGAAAAAAACAAAGCCAAGTGAGAATGAACGAGAAGAAGAGAAGGAAATAACGAACATTTCTTAAGCATTTTATTGTGGAACAAATTTAGGGCTAGATGATTTAAAGGTCATCTCCCAGGTCCATATCTTTGCAGTATATGAGCAAAGAAAAAGAAAAAAGAATGGCCATGAGAGACATGCATGATTTGTACTTGCTTCTACAGCTCTTGTTTATTTTCTTTATCTGAAATCTTTCAAGGGTTGTGCTTTCTTCTTATTCCTTCTCTCTCACTTAGCCAGCTTGAATGATCTGTTTTGACTCTATAGTTAAAGGGAGTAGGATGTAGATCCTCATGAGTTGAACAGGGTTGGATGTTCTGTAGAAGGCTAGCCTTGAATGATACAGCCTGTTCTATGTGTGGAGTTGTTGCAGGCGACAGAATTAGTAACACTTAGGACCACTGACAAACATCAATGTCTTAAGAACTTAAAATACACTAATGCTTGGCATACAGATTAGTAATTATCATAACAGATGTTTGAAATAGATTTGTCCAAATTTATACATATATTTTATCAATAGAAATATTTTCAACACATATTTTGAGGAAGGGAAAGCTGCTTTGTTCTTTTGAAACTTGCACACTTCCAGAAAAATTCTTGAGCTTCTTCCCCTGAGCTTTAAGCAGCACTAGAAACCTCATTGTACATTCTTCCTAAAGCATCTATTTTATTCAAAGATTGGAGAAAATGAAATTTATTCTAAAATAGAGAGACAGTATATAATAAATAAAATGCAGAATGTACATATATTTTTAAAGACTTATTTAATCAAAACACTTATGGAATCCCTATTATGATAGGTGCTGCTGTGGTTGTTGGGAATAAGGCTGTTGTTCCTACATATTTATGATTGTCTCATGCTAGGTGGTATGAAAATAAAATATGCAAGTTTTAAGACATGTATGAATAATTTTTTATGGAATACAGTGGATGCATATTTTGCCTTCAGATGCTGGAGAAAATAAATTATGACTGTTTTGATTTAAACTAGAGGTTAGCAAAGCTATGCACTAGAGATCTATACGGTAAACATTTTAGGCATTGCAGGCCAGGAGACAAAGTCAAAGATGTCCTCTAGGTACCCGTATATTATACAATTTATGTTTCATCTGCTCCACTCTGCTTTTGTACTATGAAGGCAGACATAAATAATGTACTATAGTTTACAAAATTCTGGTTTGGACCAAAATGAATTTTTTTATTTTTTTAATTTCACTGAGACATATGTCTGAAAAATGGTTTGATACTTTGTGTCTTTCAATCAAATCAATCAAGTTTAAGCATTCCATCTCTTCATTTCTCTAGCTGTAATGGAGTCTTGGAATAATTAAACCAATGAAAGATAAGCCCTGACTTTTCTTGTAACAGGCCTGGGAGAGACAGACCAATCAGTAGCCTGGGAGCTTCTGCTGGATAGAATAAGGTTTGGGCTGAGTTCTAGGTGTTGCTCCCAAAGACTGCAATGCACTTCATACTTATTCAGATGGTGTTTTAATTCCTTATCTTACATGTTAAAATCCTCCTAGGAAGAAGGATCTGAAGATAGGAGATAAGAGGTAAACTCAGGCAAAGATTGTATGACACTCGTCTATCATCAGTCACATCCACCAAAAAGGACGTCTCTTGGAACCGGGATTGGGAAAGTAGACCAGGGACAGACAGTTGATGACACTTCTTACTTCTTTACTATTTTTTGTGTATGGCAATAATAAGAAAAAATTGAATACTTCCTTTTAAAAGCACATGTTTTTAAGAGTGTTAAAGGAGGCCAAGATAAGATAAAGCAGGGTTTTGATACGCTGTTGCTCTTCTCCCAACAACCCTCCCTCCCCATTCATCTGACAAAAATTGGGGAAGCATTAAGAAGATGGAAGGAAGGAAGGAAGGAAGGAAGGAAGGAAGGAAGGAAGGAAGGAAGGAAGGAAGGAAAGTGATGTTTTGTCTTGGGCTCACTCTCAATGACGTAGCTCCATACATCCTGCCTGCTATCTTCAGTCAGGCTCCCGGAACTCCAGAACTCTAGGGGTAGTAAGAGGCAGTTCAGGCTTTCTCTCTTTCCTGACCCCTGTATGACTTCTACGAAAAGCTGACATTCATTGAACAAGTTATCCCAGTGTACTACAAAGCCTAGAGATAACTAGTTTTGGAAAGGTTAGGATCCACTGGTTTGTTCTCTTTAACATTGGGTTCTTAAAATTTAACAGGCATAAGAGTCATCTAATGACTTATTAGAAACACATATTTATGAAGTATATTTCCAGAGATGCTGATAATAGGTATGGGTAAGATCCTGGATTTCCATATCTAACAATTTCCCTAGTTTTTAGAAGAATTTGTTGCAGATGTTTGGGGATCATGCTGTGAAAAATAACAGATCAGCTCCAGAGTGTTCAAAACAACTGAATAAAAAAAGACTACAGAAACTTATCATTATTTAAATAACTATTAAAACTTTTCTTGAGTATAAATTAACTGCATGAAAAATAATTCTATCACTATAAATTTTAATTAGAAAACTTAAGACACAGCTTTTCATCTAGACCAAAGACTCTTGGGAAATCAATAATCAAATGATAAAATTTAGCATAGTATGTTTTTTGTAATCAACAAAGAAGACATACTATTCCTAGCAAAAATATTAAATGGATATTTTACACAATGGCTATTTAATTTAGAATAATATGATTTTTATTTGTAAAGGAGTGCTTACACTGATGAGGGATTTTTATAATCAGAATTGCTTGTTAAATTCTCCTCAAACAATGAATGTTTTGGGAAAGGAAAAGAGTCCACTCCAATTTTAACTGTAATTTTTATATTAAATACAATAGTTTGAGATATGTGTTAATAGTACATGGTTTACAAACAAACTGAGTTATTAAAAAACGAAATACGTTATATTGTTCAGAACATAGGGCAATTTACCACAAAGCAGTACTCTGACTCACGGCATACAAAGAAATGTATTTTGTTTTAAAACAGATTTATCTCCTTTTGAATCATTTTAAAACTTGAATTTCAGGATTTTAATAGCCTAAATAAAAGAACCACATTCTTCTGAACTTATTCCTTCCAGCCGTGAGCATTCCACCACTATGAATAAATTTGACTCTAAGTAAGCACGGAAGAACCCAGATTGCCTGATATGAAGCCCCGAGATGACTCTTTATCTTTGTTCTTATTTGTTCTTCTAATACACCCTTACAATGTATTTTGGAAAAAAATAAAATCTGTACCTGCCAAAAAATCTGTGCCCACTCTATTTTGCGTAGAAAATTATACAAAATAATTTACTCTTGCGTGGCCAGGCACGGTGGCTTCTGCCTGTAATACTAGCACTGTGGGAGGCCAAGGCAGGTGGATCACGAGGTCAGGAATTCAAGATCATCCTGGGCAAGATGGTGAAACCCCCATCTCTAAGAAAAATACAAAAAATGTGCCAGAAGTGGTGGCGGGCGCCTGTAGTCCCAGCTACTCGGGAGGCTGAGGCAGGAGAATGGCGTGAACCCTGGAGATGGAGCTTGCAGTGAGCCAAGATTGCGCCACTGTACTCCAGCCTGGGCGACAGAGCAAAACTCCATCTCAAACAAACAAACAAAAACAAAACAAACAAAAAATAATGTACACGAGTAGTTTTCCACTGTCAACATTTTTCATCCATGTCCTTAATATATTTTATATCTGTCCTTCATATATGGACCATGCATGGCAAATATGCAGATCTAAATTCATCTTAACATGGGAAAATTAAAATAAAGTATGAAGCCATTTTTCATACAGTTTGGTCAAATAATATTAAAATATTTACTATAAAAGTGAAAACATTACTAAAGGAAAAGGAAATAAAATATACAACCTAAATTTTCTGCTTAAGTATCCTTTTCATTTCAGAGCTAATCTACTCTGGCAAATGGGTAGAGAAATATAACCTTGGCGTTGAGTTTACTGAAGGTGGAGGGTTGAAAGCTCTGGATAGAAAGCAGGTACTAGGAATGCTCTTACCCTTAACAGTGTGTACATTATTCAATACATTTGTGTTATAACATTCTTCTTTAGAAAGGCAGTGTTATTCTGACTTTTATGTAAATTGATTTAATCAGATGATGTGGTTGTCCTTCTAAACACCTAGCTGAGATTAGCCCCCTGTTGTGCATTGAATTATGGCACCCCTAAAAGACATATTGAAGTCTTAACCCCTGGTACCTGTGAATGGGACCTTATTTGGAAATACATCATTTGCAGATGCAATCAAGTTAAGATGGATCCCCCAATTAACTTTATTACAGCAGTTATTTTACAACATATATGTATATCAAAACCATGCTGTATATCTTAAATATACACAATTTTCATCCATCAAATATACTTCAATAAAGAAAAGATGGAAAAAAAAAAAAAAAGATGAAAATCACACTGGAGAGAGTTAGGCCCTAAATCCAATTACTGGTGATATGAGTGAGCTTGGGAGATACAGAGACTCACAGAAAGAAGTCTATTGAAGAAGAAGCAGATATTGAAGTTATGCTGCCACAAACCAAGAAACTTGCTAGCAACCACCAGAAGATAGAGGAAACAAGAAAGGATTCTTTATGGAGCCATTGGAGAGAGGCTGGCACTATTGACACCTTCAGTCTGGACTTCTAGCCTCCAGAATTGTGAAAGAATAAATGTCTGTTCTTTGAAGCCACCTAGTTTGTGGTTATTTATTATGGCAGCCCTAGGAAACTAATATACTCCTCACAGATTTAATTTTAATTTAGGTAAGGAGAGTAGTTGAGGTAATGGTGGGATGCTGTAGTGTTGAGTTCTTGAATATAAAGAAGGCAGAATAAGAATTCTATTCACCTGAGAGATGGAAATTGAGGGCAAAGAAGAAGAAGGAAAGTGTCTAGAAAATACATATGCATACACACACACACATGTGTATGTGTTTGTGTGTGTGTGTATTTGCCCTGACTGAACTTAAAATAATCTTAAATAATGCTGTTGCATGATAATGTTGTTGAAATATTCACTGGTCTCCTCCCCTACTCCCTATTCAAGCATTTGGCCATTCCTTATTTGTGGGGAAAAGAAAGAGAGATCAGCCTGTTACTGTGTCTATATAGAAGGAAGTAGACATAAGAGACTCCATTTGGTTCTGTATTTGAGATGCTGTTAATCTGTGACCCTACCCCCAACCTTGTCCTTGCAAGAGACATCTGCTGTGGTGACTCAAGGCTTAAGGATATTGGGCTGTGCAGGATGTGTCTTTGTTAAACAAGTACCTGAAGGTAGCTTGCTGGTTAAAAATCCTGCCCGTCCCTGGGCAATGGAACATCTGGGTGTAAAACCCATTGTGTGCTTTGTTTACTGAGCAAGGAGAAAACCGCCTTTAGGAATAAGGTGGGACTTGCTGGAGTAATGCTGCTAAAAGGTTTAAGGAGAGTTTGCATATGCATCTCAAGGCACAGCATTTTCCTTTAAACTTATTCATGTCACAGGGATTTTTGTTCATATGTCTTACTGCTGATTTCCTCTCTACAATGATCCTATTGTCCAGCCACTCCCTTATGTTTAAGATGGTAAAGATAATTATCAATAAATACTAAGGGAACTCAGAGACGGGTGCCGGCGTGGGTCCTCTATATGCTGAGCACCGGTCCCCTGGGCCCCGCTTTTCTTTCTCTATACTTTGTCTCTGTGTCTTATTTCTTTTCTCAAGTCTCTCGTTCCACCTAATGAGAAACACCCACAGGTGTGGAGGGGCAGGCCACCCCTTCATTTATTCACTTAGCTGATGTTGAAGGCCTGAAAGTCTATTTCTGACTGTTATTTTCCAATAGCCCAAGGCCAAGGAAGTCTGGACCTGCCTCCTCCTCTCTTGGTTTTGTACAATCTGTTTTAGTCACTCTAGCCTTCTGTCAGCTCTTCAAAGTGCTCTCCTGTTTCCATATGTAATGTCTATTAGCATAGCATGTCATACATTCCAGTGTAGCATGATGCATGAGAGAAACTAAGTTTAAACTATTCTGTCTGGTATAATGGGAAGATGTTTTCTTTTCAAATTTGGTATACAGGGGGAAAACACACTTTCTACATGATATTTGATGTGGGTATCAAACTCAACTACATCTAGAGCTTAAGATTTTCAACCTGAAAAGCTGATTAAAAAAAGAAAATTAAGGGGCTTGAACTTCAAATCCAATGAATCATATGTGATTATAAGTAAAGTTACAGGCTTAAGGCTGTTTACATGTGGGGAAAAGAAAAAGAGAGCAGACTACTGTTACTGTGTCTATATAGAAAGAAGTAGACGTAAGAGGCTCCATTTTGTTGTGTATTTGAGATGCTGTTAATCTGTGACCCTACCCCAACCTTGTCCTTGCAAGAGACATGTGCTGTGGTGACTCAAGGTTTAAAGGATTTTGGGCTGTGCAGGGTGTGGTTTGTTAAACAAGTGCCTGAAGGCAGTATGCTTGTGAAAAGTCATCACCATTCTCCTAATCTCAAGTATCCAGGGACATGTACACTGCCAAAGGTCGCAGGGACCTCTGTCTAGGAAAGCTAGGTATTGTCCAAGGTTTCTCCCCATGTGATAGTCTGAAATATGGCCTCATGGGAAGGGAAAGACCTGATCATCTCCCAGCCTGACACCTGTGAAGGGTCTGTGCTGAGAAGGACTAGCATAAGAGGAAAGAAGGCCTCTTGGCATTTGAAATAGAGAAAAGCATCTGTCTCCTGCCTGTCCCTGGGCAATGGAACATCTTGGTGTAAAACCCAATTGTATGTTCTATTTACTGAGAAAGGAGAAAATCGCCTTAGGGCTAAAGGTGGGACAAGCTAGCGGAAATGCTGCTCTTTATGCACTAAAAAGGTTTATGGAGATATTTGCATATGCATATCAAGGCACAGCACTTTTCCTTAAACTTATTCATGTCACAGAGATCTTTATTCATGTCTTACTGCTGACCTTCTCCCTACGATGATCCTATTATCCTGCCACTTCCCTTTTCTAAGATTGTAAAGATAATGATCAATAAATACTGAGGGAACTCAGAGATCGGTGCCGGCATGGGTCCTCTGTATGCTGAGCGCCAGTCCCCTGGACCCACTTTTTCATTCTCTATACTTTGTCTCTTTGTCTCATTTATTTTCTCAAGTCTCTCGTTCCACCTAACAAGAAATGCCCACAGGTGTGGAGGGGCAGGCCACCCTTTCATTTACACATATAACTCTAAGATAAGATGACTGTATTGTAGCAAAATATGTCTCAAAAGTGAACTCATAGCCCATTTGGGTCAGCTTTCAGAGAAAAAATTTATAACACCTCTTAGAGAAGGACCTGACATGAAAATTTATTGACCAAAAAAATTCAAGGCAATTACAGATCCAGGGATTCAAATAAAGGAAAGGGAAGTAAGAATTAGAAAATTATCTCAGTTAAAAAAAAAAACATTATTATTATTTTTAATTAATGGCAATGACCTAATAATCTTTTTTTTAAAACTCAGGTAAATTTAGTGCTGTATTTATATGTAAAATTTCTGATATATTGTTCTTACTTGTCATTGTAATAAATATGTTTATAATATATGCCATCTTTTGAATGCCTACATTTACATATGAACATTTACATTGAAAGACATCAAATGAAAAAAACTAAAAGGCAGAAATGAAGTCCACAGGCAAGCGGCCCGGGCGGCGCCCTGACAGCCTGGGCGGCGCCCTCAGCCTAGTTAAAGATCGACCCCGGACCTAACCGATCAGGTTAATTGGGTTATCTATAGACTCCGGACATTGTAAGGACAAACGTTGTGAAAGTCTCTGTCCTGCTCTA
Source organism: Rhinopithecus bieti (assembly GCF_001698545.2). Classification (NCBI taxonomy): domain Eukaryota; kingdom Metazoa; phylum Chordata; class Mammalia; order Primates; family Cercopithecidae; genus Rhinopithecus; species Rhinopithecus bieti. Next base: position 742,754 of record NW_016808492.1, on the reverse strand, counting down.
ATTACCAGTGTCTGCCACATATCTTAGTCCTGGACCCAGTACAAACACAATCCCCTATTTTGTCCCAACTTCCTGAGCCCAACACAAACACATCCCCCCACACATCTCAGAAACACCACCTAGAGAGCCCCTGATAAGATCACAACCGTTTGTAGTTTTACTAAAAGCGCGGGAACAAATGGAAAACTGTTAATTGTATTAACCAATTACCAGTTGTAATGCTGCAACCAAAAGAATTCCTTTGTACCTCTGTAACCTTACATATCCTGTATGCATCGGGCTATAAAAAGCGGCCACATGCATCATTCAGGGCCCTCTTGTATGTTGTAAAACAGAGGGACCAAGTTCGAACTTGCATTAAAGATCCTTGCCGCTTGGCTTTGACTCCGGATTCTGGTGGACTTCTTCGGGGAATA
>NW_016808492.1:729072-740965 GCF_001698545.2 Rhinopithecus bieti | reverse complement strand
AACCGATTAGGTTAATTAGGTTATCTATAGACTCCGGACATTGTAAGGACAAACGTTGTGAAAGTCTCTGTCCTGCTCTAATTACCGGTGTCTGCCACATATCTTAGTCCTGGACCCAGTACAAACACAATCCCCTATTTTGTCCCAACTTCCTGAGCCCAACACAAACACATCCCCCCACACATCTCAGAAACACCACCTAGAGAGCCCCTGATAAGATCACAACCGTTTGTAGTTTTACTAAATGCGCGGGAACAAATGGAAAACTGTTAATTGTATTAACCAATTACCAGTTGTAATGCTGCAACCAAAAGAATTCCTTTGTACCTCTGTAACCTTACATATCCTGTATGCATCGGGCTATAAAAAGCGGCCACATGCATCATTCAGGGCCCTCTTGTATGTTGTAAAACAGAGGGACCAAGTTCGAACTTGCATTAAAGATCCTTGCCGCTTGGCTTTGACTCTGGATTCTGGTGGACTTCTTCGGGGAATAAAGGGTCTGGGCATAACAACATCAGCAAACATAATTTTTAAGAAATAAACAACGATCTCTGTAAGAACATTGTTACCTATTTCTATATAAAGATGTGATATTAGAAAGCTTTTATCTGCATACAATTGTCATGACAAATCTGGAAAGTTTTACTGTTTTATTGAAATACCCACTGATTATTTTATGAGACTTTATACACATATTTTTACACACACGGACACACACATGCATACATATCCGCACATGATATCAAATGAACTAAAGTAACTATTAAATATATCTTCATATATAAACATTTTCTAATCATCATAGGATAAAATGATATAAATTCCTGGTGACACTGACCAGGTAGAAAAGGAGAATGTGAGCCTGTGCAACATAGCAAGACCTTGTCTCTAGTAAAAAAAAAAAAGCTGGGCGTGGTGGTGCATGTGGTGCATGCCTATCATTCCAGCTGGTCAGGAGGCTGAAGTAGGAGGATAGCTGGAGCCCAGGAGGTCAAGGTTGCAGTGAGCCGTGATTGCGCCACTGCACTCCAGCCTGGGCAACAGAATGAAATCTTGTCTCCAGAATTAGAGTATGTAAAAGAGTGAAGATTTCCCCGTCTCCTCAAGGAGGAAACTTGTGGTCTCCTTAATGAAATAATTGAACATGTAATAAAATGTACATTTTTATGTTCTTTTTTTTTTTCCCCACAAAGTTTCACTCTTGTTGCCCAGGCTGGAGTGCAGTAGTGCCATCTCGGCTCACTGCAACCTTCACCTCCTGGGTTCAAGTGATTCTCCTGCCTCAGCCTCCCGAGTAGCTGGGATTACAGGCACCTCCCCAACACACCCAGTTAATTTTTTGTATTTTCAGTAGAGATGGGGTTTCATCATGTTGGCCAGGCTGGTCTTGAACTCCTGGCCTCAGGAGGTCCACCCGCCCTGGCGTCCCAAAGTACTGGGATTATGGGCGTGAGCCACTGCGCCTGGCCTATTTTTATGTTCTTAATATTTTTTTCCCTAAAACATTATTCTTGAAGATATTTTAGTAAAACAAGACACCCACACAAACAAGCCCACACAGATATATTTGCATGAACTGAAAAAGATTACTTAGGCATTTTAAATTTAGAATTCTTTGTAGAATTAAGAACACTTAGGTTAAAAATATTAAGTAGTAATTACATAATCAGATATGAAGTATTTAGTTTTGTTTAATAATTCACACTTGATTACACATGTATGCAATAGTACTAAGCAGAAATCCCGATTCCATCTTTAATCCTGATGCCTCCTAAACTTCCATTTTCATTCAAACACTAAGTCCTAATTCTAACTTTTAATGTGTCTTTCCCCTCCTTTTAATCCATTGTCACAGCCAAGAGTATCTGCACATATATTAGGGAAATTACAGATTTTACACCTGGTGTGTTGTCACAAATGATAACTGTCTTTTTTTTTTTTTTTTTTTTTTGAGACGGAGTCTCGCTCTGTCACCCAGGCTGAAGTGCAGTGGCCAGATCTCAGCTCACTGCAAGCTCTGCCTCCTGGGTTTACGCCATTCTCCTGCCTCAGCCTCCCGAGTAGCTGGGACTATAGGCACCCGCCACCTCGCCCGGCTAGTTTTTTGTATATTTTAGTAGAGACGGGGTTTCACTGCGTTAGCCAGGATGGTCTCGATCTCCTGACCTCATGATCTGCCCGTCTCGGCCTCCCAAAGTGCTGGGATTACAGGCTTGAGCCACCGCGCCCAGCCTGATAACTTTCTAAAACATATCTAAACTCAGGTTTAACTCAACCCATTCCAGAGGTCAAACTGTTCAGTAGTAGGTCACTACCTGACAACCTCACATGGAAAAGAAAGGCGTTTCTTCAAATTCTAACCTGCGTCTTTACTTCTTGGCTAATCGATCATCACTCCTCACCATACCTCAGTCATACAGCTCTGTTCTCCATTTCCCATAATTGTAAATTTCTTTAGCTATTTCCAGGACTCTTGCCCATATTTTGGCTTTTGTTTAGTATCTCCATTAAAACTTGTGAAATTCTGCTAATCATCTAAGATATAAGTGAAATCTTTCTCACTTTATAAAGTTTCATCTTTAAATCCTCTGTACTCCCACAGATAATTTCATACTGATATGAAAGTATTTCCTTTACTTAACCTTGTACTATAATGAATGAATTCTCAAGTTTGTTTTCTCATTAGATTATGAGTTTTTTGAGGACATTGACTATTTTATTTACGTTGTACCCTCGGAGCCTAGAACAGCATTTTAAACATTATATATCTGTGTGTGTGTGTGTGTGTGTGTGTGTGTGTGTGTGCCTGTGTTAAATTCAAAGTAATAATTCATTTGAAGACACTTTTTGATAATTTTAAGAAATGGCGTGAAATGAGAATCATGGTCAACCTCTAGTGTGACCATTGCTATTACAAATGTTCCTTCTGATTTCCCTTGGGAATGTTATTTTCCATGTAAATCTAAATGAATAAGATGAGTAAGAAGAGCATTGCTTTTTCTCCTTTGGTATTGGATCACAAATAAATCGAATCAATTCTCACCCAACGTTAGCATTTGCAAAATGAACTAATAAATACAAGAAGATTCAATGCCATTCCATTGACCTTTTTGTTGCAGATTGCATAAAAATCTCAAGGGCTAGCCTAAAGTTCAATTAATAAAGATTACGCATAATGTACAAGGCTATTTTGTTCTCCACACATTGAGGTTTTCAGTCTGTGGTAGAAACTAATTACTCAACCTCTGTACAGGAACACTGGGTATTTTATCAATGAATATCTCCTTATAGAAATTTGGCTTTGGAAAAAAATTGATGAGTGTCTGGCCGTCAAAGGGCAGGCATAAAATGATGACATTTTATATTCTAATACACTAATAAATGTATTACTACCAGGCAAGCAGCAGAAAGTCTGAAGTGAATCTTATATACAAGAGTGCATAAATATTCAGGAACACTGTGATTTTGTGGCATTTTATCATTTTCATATAATGTTAAAGGAGACACTCCAAGTATGAGGTCTATGAATGGAAACATTGGCAACTATTTTTTCTGAAGTGTTAATGAGATACTGTTTCTGACCTTTTAAAAAGAAATATAAAAGGTGACACATAAAGGAGGAAAACAGAAATAATTATAATAGCATGCACAGTTTTAGCTTAAGAAGGATAAAATTATCTTTCCGTTATAAAACCAAGTCACACATTCCATATGTGCATAAAGCTAAAATAGTAAGAGTGTTGTAAGTGAGGCCCAGGGAAATGAACTGGCTCCTCTATTCTCCCAAATTGTTGTGAGTCATCTTTAGTGATTTGCTTCCTAGAATAAGTCCAGAGAAAATTGTGAACTTTATACAGATTTTCACATCCTAAGGTAAAATATGAGACTCCTATTATTTACTCAACTGTTTGACAAATATTTATTAAGTACTACACATAAGGTTCTGATAATAGAGAGATAATAGCCTCTCTCCCATTATCAGGAGGCATAGATTAATTCTCCAAGCTCTTCACAGTACTTGAGAAGACAGATGCAAAAGAAAATTAGGGTACCTTGTGGTAAAGACTATGACAGAGACATGCACAAAATTTTATGAGAGCACAGAAGAGGTGTATACAACAGTATCTCAGGGAAAAGTTACAATAACAGACTGTACCATACCTCATCTAAATCCCCTGGATTTCAACAGCACATTTGAAATTTCCTAAGATTTCCTGGTGGATAGGATGAGTAAATGTGGGTTGAACAGTTAAGTAGCTTATTGAATCTGTAGTTGATAGATCTTTCCTACCAAACATTAATCTGGCTCACTGTAAAACTGCAGGAGGTCTCTGGCATCTCTTATTCTTAAAGTAATTTTTAATGAACTATTTGATGACACATAAGACATATTGTATACATTTGGGAATGACTCTAACTGGGAGTTCTGACTGCTGTGCTATGTAATTTCCAAAGAGCTTCACAGGCTAGAACAGTGGTTGAAACTGACAGTGGAATTTAATGGTAAAAACATAGAGTTAAATTTAAAAGTCCACTACAGCAATAGAATTATAAAAGGAGCTAGCTATAGTCTTTTGAGTGAAAAGAATCTAGAGTTTTAGCTAAATGAAAGATCACTGTGGATCGTGAGTGATTAAAGAAATGTTGCCTGGAACATTAGTTGAATCTTAAACTATAACAATAACTCTATATTTGAGTTTGGGGGAATGAAGCAATAGTTTGACTTTTCCAAAATCAAGAACGTTGAGTATCATAGGAGGGAGATCCAGAAGTTATATGTTTTGAAAATCATGCTTTATAAAAAGTAGTTGATGCAACTGGAGGTGTTTAGGAAAAGAGAAGATCTAAGAAGCAACTAAGATAACCATTCATTCCATCCATTTATTCAATCTGCAATTCTTATTTTTTTCTTTTTTTAAGTGTCAGTATGTTAGACACATGCTGGGAATAGGCAATAACTTAGACAAATAGCCTGCCCCTAGGATCCTCTACTTCAAGTGCAGAGTTATTAACCTGGGGCCTATTGGTTCGGGCAGGAGCAGCGGTGGCATGGTATTTTGAAGATCTGTGCTCCTCTGGAAATTGTATGCATAATTTTTTGTAGCTTTGTCTTTTTATATGAAGGTGACTTTCTTAAAATAAATGGTGATTTAAAAATATTTAAGAAGGACTTATCTAGTAGAAAAATTATGTATATTCACAGACACATACTGATAAAATACAAAATGAATATACATTATGTGGAATACTATACTTGGGAGGAAATATGAGCCTTATTTTTTTATTTTCCCATCGGGAAAACAGAGAGCTCTAGCTAAATAGAGCTCATGGAGTAAGAAATTGAACTATATCCTATATCAAAGATTTTATTGGTTATTGTTTGTTTTTGTAATGTTCATTGAAAGTTATCAATCAACAGTTTTCACCTTTTCACCTTCTCTACAGCACCAGTATGCTAAAAGATGCCTCAGACTATAATATCCCCCTTGTACATTTTACTCATGAATTCATTCACTCATATAGCAATATATATATTTTTAACTGTCTTCTTTGCAGTGCTTTTCAGGTAAATATTTAATAAGCCCTGACTTGTTTGCTAATTTCCATGGTGTAAATATTCTCAGTAAGGCCAATTCCAAGCTACCAACATATGTCACAAAAAGCAGGATTGGAAGAGAGCACACAACCCACTCTTCTGAGCCTGGGGAGCTGGCTCCAGCACACCGCTGTTTCTATGATTCCCACACTATATTAGGTGCCAGGGTTATAAAGATGACTAAAACTGCTCCTTTTCTAAGGGAAATCCTTTCTAGTGAGAAGAGGAGTATGCATTTGGCTATTCTATTATTATCTTCTATGAATTACATATTCCTTCAGTATGTGACCTGTGTCTTCTAAATCTGTGCTTTGACTTTGGATTACTTGGGCAAACTTTGGGTGGTCTTGGAAAATGATTTGTCTCTATGAGCCTCACTATCTTTATCCCTTGTGGGAAGGAAGTAATTTATTCTATGACTATTGCTTAAGTGCCTACTATGTGCTGGATGGTCTAACACCACAGATATGCAGTGAACCGATTAAATAAAAATTTCTCCCCTCATTGAGCTTATGTTCTGGAAGGAAGATTTGAAAAAACAAGAAACGAATAAAAACCATATTGTGCTAGATCATTTTGAGCTCCAGAGAAAAAAAAATAAAAGAGAAAAAGGGGCTGCGGATAGAGTGGAGTCACAATTTTCAATAGAGTAGGCAAAGGCCTTGGGAAGGTGAATCTTAAGTAAAGATCTGAAAGAATAAGACACACACACACACACACACACACACACACACAAGGGTGCCTTATAAAATAACACACTAGGCAGAGGAATGGCAAGTGCAAGGAGGCTGAGAGAAGACCATGCTTAGATTCCCACAGGATCTGTGAGGGGGCTAGAGCAGTGAGAGTGGAATTAAATAAGTGAAAATTGTAGACAAGATTAGAGAGATTAAGGGAGTGATGGGACAGATTGGGTAAATTCTTATAAACCAGTGTAAGAACTCCAGATTTTAATCAGTGAGGTAAAAAGTCATAGAAGTCTAGAAGCAGAGGAGAGATATGAGCTGATTTATGTTTTAAAATAACCACTCTACTCTGTTGAATATAGTCCACAGAAGAGCAGTAAGCTAGTACAATAATTGAGATGAGGGATCCTGGCGGGTAGGATTAGAATGGTTGAGTTGAGAAGTAGCAAGATTCTGGAAAACTTGAAGGCAGAACAATCTAGATTTGACAGATGGATGGATGTTCTGAGAGAATGGAATCAAGGAAGCATCCGAGTGAGCCTCTTTGCATCTGCAACTGGATGTAGTTACCATTTACTAAGCATGCCTGGTTTAAGAGTGATTATAATACTTTCCATTTTATAGATAATAAATTTGAGATATATATTAGACTTCCAAGTAAAGACATTGTATAGGTAGTTGGATATATGATTCCTAAGTTTGTAGTAGAAATCCCAGCTAGATAGCTTTTGTGAGTCATTAGATTATAGATAATATCAGCAAAAACATATAGTGCCAGACATTATTCTGTGCTCTTTACAGACATTACATCATGTAATGTGACAATAGCTCTATGACAGAGGTACTGCTATAATCCCTATTTTTACCAATGAGGTAAAAGAGAGGTAGACATAGAAAGGTAGAGATAGATCGCTAGCCCAGTTACACATTTAACAAACTAGTTGAGCTTCAATTCAAAGCCAGACAGCCTGGTGCAAAGGTCTGTGCTCTTAGCCATCATGCTCAACATGAAATTTGATGAAATCACCAATGGAATTACTGCCAAAGGCTGGGGTAGGACAACATTTAGAAGTAGTAAAGATGAGAAGAACCAGCAAAGTAGACCACAAAAAAAATTGCTAGTGGTGTAGAAAGAAAACCAGAAATGTACAGCATCCTGAAAGGAAAGTGAAGAATGGGTTTGAACTTCTACAAAGAGACAAATTTTGTCAAGTGCTGCTGATAATCCAAATAAATGAGGACTGAGACTTTGTCTGAATTCATTAATGTAGCAGTTGTTGGTATGTTAGACAGGAAAAGCTATGGTGAATGGTGGGGCAAGCCTAATTGAATGTATTCAAGTGAAAGTTGAGGAAAGCTGTCAATCAGGCAATGTAGTCATCTCTTTAGAGGAGTTTTCTGGAAAGAGAATCTGAGAACTGATATGTGAACTGGAGGGAAATGAGATAATAATAAATAATTCTTGTAAGTATTAAAAGAGAAATGAGATTTGCAATGTCTAGAGTTGGGTTTAAACATAGAAGATGCTTGTTAAAGGTGAAGGATCATTCACATTATTTTATGACATTATAGCTCATTAGTGCTTATTCTGTATATATGGGAATATGATTGAAGGGCTAATAGATGACTTCACAGATGATGTGACATTTAAACTAGTGTGTAAATAAGAATTTACCACATATCACAAAGAGGACATAGGTGTTCCAGACCAAGAGAACAGTCTAAGCAGAAGCATGAGGTGAGAAAGGACACAGAGCACTATAAAAATTGTCCTACACTTTGGGTACAGTGTACACAGCTCAGGAGATGAGTGCACCAAAATCTCAGAAATCACCACTAAAGAATTTATTCATGTAACCAAATACCACCTGTTCCCCAAAACCCTATCGAAATAACAACAACAACAATGATAACAACAACAAAAACTTGTCTTTCTAGGACACAGGTTTGCATTAGAAACAAACAAACAAAAAACAATGAATAAAAAAACTTTATAGTTCCCTCTTGCCTGGAACAGTTTCCAAGAATAGCTTCCCTGTTCAAGTATGTTTTTAGAAATGCTGAGTTAAGCAATAAAGAAAGCTATTTCTCTATTAAAAAACGTTTTCAGAACTTGAGTACGGTAGTTTCCACTTATCCACGAGGATACATTCCAAGATCCCCAGTGGATGCCTGAAACCACTGATAGTACCAACCCAATATATGCTATGCATGAATTACTTTTTCCTTCTTCACAATTTCATGGATAGGAGAGTCATTCTCATCATAGATTGCAACCTCAGCATATGATATTTAAAACTTCCTCATTTAGTACAGAACTTTCACTTTTTCATTAAAGAAAGTGCTTTATGTGTTCTCTTTGCCGTATCCAAATTGCCAGCAGCCTTGTGCTTTGGGGCCATTATTAAGTAAAAGAAAAGACACTTGAACACAAGCACTGAGATACTGTGACAAGGTCTGATAATCAAGCCTGCTACAAAATGACTAACACAGAATGAATACACTAGAAAAGGGATGGCATGAGATTTCATCATGCTACTCAGAACAGCACACAATTTAAAACCTGTGAGTTGTTTATTTCTGGAATTTTTTATTTAATCTTTTCAGAACACTGGAACCACAAATATGAGAGGACTATTGAATATGACTTGCAGCGTACCCAAAACTCGTTTGACTTTGGAATCTTTCACAGAGCAGCATCAAAACTGAAGAAACACTGACTTAGATTAAAAAATGACATATACAATTCCAGCCTCATTAGTCTCAGCAAAATTTTCATATCCTTGACTCACTGTGTACCAAACTAGGGCTCAGTAGTCATACAGATGTGGATTTTATTTTTGACTCTGCTGCTGTATAACCTGGGGAAAATTTTTCAACTCCTCTGTCCTTTAATTTATTCATTTGTAAACATTGTGACAGTAATGTATACCTTCCTCTGAAGGACTATTACACAGATGAAGATGGTGTGTGTAAGGTTCTTGGTAACATTTTAAAAGTTCATTTTGTGTGTGTATGTGGATCCATATTCATGCAATAACTTTGAAGCCATTTTTACGCCTGGAAAAGTGATGATTATATGCTCACAAATAATATGGGCATGGAGAAATGCATATTTAAATTTTAACTCTTGTTGTAGAGATATTTTCTGTTAAATATTCTACTTCTTAATACAATTCAATTTACTAACTCTTCAATGCAATTTCTTAACATATATTGATATATATTGCCAAGATTAGCATATCCCTTCCTCTGGTCTTAAATGCTCCATTCAATGCCCATACTTCTAGAGGATACTCTCAATCATAGTATCTACATCCTGTCATTCAGGTAGAGATGCCCAAACCACAACAAACTGCATTAGCCACAGGGAAAAGATAAAGGAAAGTGTAGAATTATCAAGAGAAGGCTGTTTCAACAGAATCATGATCGAAATAAGAGAATCCTATGAAAGAAACGACTTTGCCAATTCATTCACCTATTTAGTAAATATTTGGTAGGCACCTTTAATGTGTCAAGAACTGTGCAAGGTCCTGGGGATATGATGCTTAGCAAAGTAGATGTCATCTCCAATTTTATGTGGGGAGAACAAGCCTAATGGCAGGATAGATACTAATCACAAAACCTCATAAGTCAATTAGAAATAACAACTGATATAGTGCCCTCAAAGGAAGGAATAGAGGCTGGGTACAGTGGCTCGTGCCTGTAATTTCAATACTTTAGGCAGCCAAGGCAGGAGGATTGCTTGAGCCTGGGACTCTGAGACCAGCCTGGGCAATATAGCAAGCTCTGTCTCTATGATTTTTTTTTTTTTTTTTTAAATTAGCCAGGCACGGTGGCAGACACCTGAAGTCTTAACTACTCAGGAGGCTGAGTTGGGAGGATTCTTTTAGCCCAGGAGGTTGAGCTATGATTGTGCCACTGCATTCCAGTCTAGGAAACAGAGCAAGACCCTGTTTCCAAAAAAAGAAAAGGGAAAGAATGGTATGAAATGTTATAAAGAAAAATGATGGAATTTGACCTCGTGTCTCCTGAATATGGGATGAGAGCTGAAAGATAAGTATAAGTTATTTAAGAGGAAGAATAGAGCTAGAATACTCCAGAAGCGGGAAATGACATATGCAAAGTCTCAATTGTGAGTTGTAACAAGACACATTCAAGTGTATGAATGAAGAAGTCAGGTGAGGCTGGAGCACAGAGAGCTAGAAGAAGTATAATATTTGACAATTCTAGAAATGTCTGCAAAAATCAGATGATGCAGATTCCTAGAGTCTGTAGTAAAGAATCTGATATTAATCTTAGCAGTTATAGGAAGCCATTAGAATATCTTATTTAGGGAATATACTGTCAACATTCTTTTTTTATATATTTGTTGTCAATATGTCTATCAGAAAACATAATACAGATTTTTCTTTATTTTTGAATTTCACACAAGTGTATCATAGGATAAATAACATTCTCCAATTGATTGGTGGACTCAGTATTATGTTTCAGAGATATTTCCATAAAGATGTATACAGACCTAATTCATTCATTTTACCTGCTGTTTAGATTGATATTGTAAAAATATTCTGGATATTTTAGTTGGTTACAAGGTTTTTCTCTAATGTATTAATTTGATAAACACATCAATCAATGTTTTACTGTTAAAGTATTATTGTCCATTTGGAATACACCCTACTTGGTCATAGTATACTACTTTTTATTGCACTATTGGTTGCAATTTGACAATATTTTATCAAATATCATTTTTGTATCTATGTTTATAGTAGTATACTAAAATTTGAATTTCTCAAACTGTCCTGATTTAATAGAGTTTCAAGATTATGCTCACATTATAAAATCAGTATGGAAACTTTGTTTCTGAAAATATTTTCTCACTCAAAAATCCTTAAAGAGTCAACAAAACTTGCTTGTAATACCATCTGGACTTGGCAAAGCCCCTCCTTACCAACTTTTTATATGGAAAATTTTCCAATTGATGAGATTGCAGCATTGTTGCAAAGATTACCTACAAACCCTTCAACTAGTTTCAATTGTTAACATTTTGCCAAGGATTTGTGCTCTCACTCTCTCTCTCTGTCTCACTCAGTCCCTTTCTCTCCTTAACTACCTGAAATTACATTGCAAATATTATGACATTTCTCAGCTATATATTTCAAAATATTCTTAGAAAAAGGGCATTCCTCTACCTGACTGCAGTACCATTGTCATACCCATAAAGGCAATAATAATTGCATATCACATAATATGGGGCTCATATGCAACGTTTTCAATTGTGTCTAAGATAAAACTGATTTCTTTTATGATCCAAGATATGATAATGAAGATTCATACATTGTTATTGACTCATTAGTCTTCTTTAATACAGAAGAGTCCCAATGAATTTATGACTTCTTCTTTCCTTTGCTTTTTGAAAAATTGAATTTTTAGAGAATTTTAGAAGAATATTTTACAATTTATTTTGTAAAATATTTCAAATTCAGTATTTACCCTTCTCATGGTTAAATTTAGGCTAAACATTTATGGAAAGAATGCATAGATAATGCTTTGAACGATTTTTTTTTTTTTTTTTTTTTTTTTTTTTTTTTTTTTTTTTTTTTTTTTT
>NW_016808492.1:719509-727662 GCF_001698545.2 Rhinopithecus bieti | reverse complement strand
CACACACACACACACACTCACACACACACACACTCACACTCACACACACACACACACACACTCACACACACACACACCAAACAAACAGAGAATCATACAACTATGGGGAAACTTCAAACCACATCACATACAAGTAATAACAGGAGTCCTAATAAAGTGGAGGAAGACAAAAATGTTTAAATATACTAATGTTTAAAAATTTTCAAATTTGATGAAATCTATAAATTTAAAGAACCAAGAAGTTCAATGAACTTCAAACACAAGAAACAGGAAACCATACCACAGCATATCATAATAAAATTGCTTTAAAAATGAAATAAGAACTTTTAAAAATATTTTTATTTTTTATTGTTTATTAAACTTTAAGTTCTAGGGTACATGTGCACAAGGTGGAGGTTTGTTACATAGGCATACATGTGCCATGTTGGTTTGCTGCACCCATCAACTTGTCATTTACATTAGGTATTTCTCAAAGCAGCCAAAGAAGATGATACATTATATAATACAGGAAATAAAGATAAGAATGACAGCATATTTTTCATCAGAAACAATGGAAGCCAAACAATAGCAGGGAAACATCATTAAAGTTTTGAAAACAGAATTGGATAGCCAGTGAAAATGTCTTTGAAAAATAAAGACTTTCTCAGACACATACAAGAGCTAAAAGACATTAGCAGGTGTCTATTACCAGATATGTTAAAGGAAGTCCTTCAGAAGAAAATGGTCCTTGTGGAAACATGGATCTACGCCAAGGAGTGATAAGCACTAGAAATGGTAAATATGCAGTTAAAAGCAGAAAAAGCATTTCCTCTATATCAGAACATTTACTGTTTAGAGAAAAACCAAAAACTATATTGTAGGGTTTACAACTTCTACATAACATATTTAGAAGTAACATGTATGACAATAACACAAAGATTTGTGGGGAAGGCCGGACGTAGTGGCTCACGTCTGTAATCCCAACACTTTGGGAAGCTGAGGTGGGCGGATCAGAAGAGATCAGATCCATCCTGACCAACGTGGTGAAACCCTGTCTCTACTAAAACTGCAAAAATTATCTGGGCGTTGTGGTGTGTGCCTGTAGTCCCAGCTACTCAGGAGGCTGAGGCAGGAGACTCGCTTGAACCTGGGAAGTGGAGGTTGCAGTGAGTGGAGATTACGCCACTGCACTCCAGTCTGGTGAAAGAGCAAGACTCCGTCTCAAAAAAAAAAGATTTGTGGGGAACATATAAACCTACTGTTGCAGTGTTCTCACACCACATGTAGAGGGCTATGTTACTTGGAGGTAGACCATGATAAGTTAAAAATATACACTACAAATCTGAAAGCAACACCAACAAATAATTTTAGGTAATGAGCCAATAACAGAGATAAAAGAGATAACAAAAACATTCAAATAATCCAAAATAAGGCAACTCCTGAATTTCCTTTTTGGCTCTGTAAGAGTGTCATTTTCTTTATCTAAAACCAGGTCTAGATTTCTAAAAACAAGTACAACAGGAAGAACAAAAGCTAAAAACTGGTCTTCACCCACATGCATAATATTTGTCTCCTTGCTGATGCCCATGTGTTGAGATGGCACGTGCCCCACTGACTATATAGGAGGCACAGGTGCTAACCGAAAATTGGCAGGCTGCACACTCCTGAATTGCAGGAAACCTATTCTCTGTGACAGCAGGGTCCTGATATCATCTTGTGCCTTTTAATACCTTGGTTCAAACAGTATGTTCCTTTAGTGTGAGGACAAAAAAAGAGAGGCCAAGCAGTGGAAAATATTAACTAACTGAGAAAATGCAAAGGTACATGGTAGATAATGAGTTCTTAGTTAAGATTAAGGATTACAAACAAAGGCAAGAACTCTGTGGTCCAAATCAGGTTTTGATATGAAGAAAAAAATAAACTTGGGTTCCTATTTCATACTGATTACAAAATTAAAGTCCAGTGAGTTAGTTAAGATTAAGGATTACAAACAAAAGCAAGAACTCTGTGGTCCAAATCAGGTTTTGATATGAAGAAAAAAATAAACTAGGGTCCCTATTTTTCATATTGATTACAAAATTAAAGTCCAGAATATTCCTGATTATGAAAGGGAAAATCATATAGCTAATGGAAGAAAATACAGGAGAATATCTTTGTGACTTTAAGAAGGAAAATATAGGAGAATATCTTTGTGACTGTAAGATGGGGAAATATTTCTTAAGCATTACATATAGTACAATTTAAAGATGAAAAATGAGTTGATTCACTATATCAAAATTAAGAATTTCTGGTAAAAGACAAAGTTAACGAATAGGGGACAAACTGAAGGAAAATAATTGCTAGATGTAAAGCTGACAACCAATTGATAAGCAGGAAAAATAAACCAAAGCTTTGAATCAGAAATTAAAAGAAAGAAAGACTGCATAGCTGGCAAATATGTGGATATAAATGCAGATGGAAGGAATACTGCACATGTCACACTTCAAAATTGGAAATCTGAAAACACAAAGTGTTGGCAATAAAATGTGTAGACATGTGCATTTATGCAGTTTGGAGGAGAGTCTGGTAGTGTTATGTGAATATATGCAGCCTGTGATTCAGGCATTGATGTCTTGGTTTACCCAGGCTCTGGTTCATGATGCTGTCATGGCATAATTATTAATAATACCCTCTTCCATTCTTAAAATTCGTTTAGTGTGGAGGATAAATTATACAATTGCCCTACTGATGAGTAGTAATTTTATATCTAATTTTCACAGAGAAACTTTAATATAGGCCCACAAAAGGACATTTCCCAATAAACATAACGATGCTGTTTTTGTCAGTTGGAGGGCTGGGTATCCATTTCTAGAGGAACGACTAAATAATAGTTGAGGGATGCAAGGCATGGAATACTATAAAGCAATTAGAAACAATAAAGTAGAGTACATTGTGGAGATAGAATTAATTTATAACTATGCTAAAAAAACTCTATATTTCCAGGACATTTGAGTGTTTGCATTTGACCATTGGCCAAGATGAGGGAAGTTGAATTTATGATGTGTTGAGAACCTCCAGGGTAAGTTTTTTTTCCTTATGATTGCATCTAGTCCACTGGGGTTTGACAAACCTGGCTTGTTTATTTGGCCAAAAAGACAAAGAAAGGCTTCCCAGGCCTTATATTTTGCCATAGTTTGAATGTTTGTGTCCTCCAAAAATGTTGAAATCCTAAACTTCAAGATAATGGTATTAGAAGGTGGGGTCTTGAAAAAGGTGATTAGACTGTGAGTGCTCTATGCTTAGGAATATCATTAGTGCCCTTACAAAAGAGACCACAAAGAGCTGGCTAGCCTCTTTCACCAGGTAAGGACGCAACTAGAACTGCCATCTATGAAGGAAAAGGGCCCTTGTAGACATCAACTCTTCTGGCATCTTGATCTAGAAATTCTTAGCCTCCTGAACCATAAGAAATACATCCTTATTGTTTATAAGCTACACAGTATGCTCTCTTGTTGTAGCAGCCCAAATGGACTAAGACATCCTTTGAGCTATGCCAGAAATGGTGCCTTGTACATGGCATACATTTGGAACCTCTAATGTTTGCCTATACATTTTATCTTTTACTGTACTGTATTTTTAAAAACTTTAAATAAGAGCCTTATGCAAGCATGCTCTGTGGAGTCTGATAAGTCCTTTCAAATAGTCAAACTGGGAAATACATACATTTAGCAATGTGGATAGATATTATTCAGTAAAACAAAAAACTGAACAAAACAACACTTTATGACACTCTATGCATCATAATATCCTTTATATAAAAAAATTAAATAATAGACACACACGAAACATAGTATATTTTGCAAGGACGTATATATATAAACAGGGATGTATATCAAACATTAGAGTAAATGTCTATGGGGAGTGAAGACATACAAATGGGAATCAGTGATAAGAACTTGGGACTGAAGACCATAGTATGCTAAGTAATGCAACTGTCAGTATCCAAGGCTTCAAAATAATTTCTATTTCTAATTTGTAGGTCAAGATCTTATCCACAAGATTTATAAGTTTTATGGCTCATATACAGCTAGTCCCCTTAGTCCAATTTCTGTGAGACACATTTGCTGTGTTGCTAATTTGCTGATAACTGAGTATTTGAACAGTTAGTCACAAATGTGTCTGTGAGAAAATTAACTTCACATTCTGAAAAACTACTAGTTAACTTTAAGGTAAGTCATTTAAGTGCTAGCTTTAATAGAATTAGAGATAAACCTGGGACATTTAGATATATATTCATAATTGACAAGAATGATTTGGGACAAAATTGAAAACTGAAATTTTTTGTTTTAGTTTTTTATCCCAAAATGCTTTCTTCTTAGAGCACTTTCTGTAGCTTAAAAAAATACATAACACTTATAAAATGTGCCAGATGGTCTTTCCAGGAAATTTAAGATCTTCTCTTTGACAGAATTCTTTGGAAAATCAACTCAAACTTATTTTAGTTGTAAAAAAGGAAATAAAGAGATATGATCTTCTAGACAGTCTGACTTTTAGTGTGATAAGTCACTTTAGTCTGTCTCTCTCTCTTTTAATTTTCAAGGTTGCTAAGCACCTTCTTGTTAAAAATAGTCCATTGTTATGGCTAGAATTAAGAAGAAGCCCCAAATCTCCACTAAATACCTATTCAATTGACAAGTACATTCTGAAAGGTTAAGACCTGACTCAGGGAGTTATCATATAATGACACGTGAGAAGGAATGTTTTCTCAAATTATTATTATTTTTTAAATTATTATACTTTAAGTTCTAGGGTACATGTGCACAACGTGCAGTTTTGTTACATATGTATGCATGTGCCATGTTGGTGTGATGCACCCATTAACTCGTCATTTACATTAGGTATATCTCCTAATGCTATCCCTCCCCCTCCCGCTTCCCCACAATAGGACCCAGTGTGTGATGTTTCCCTTCCTGTGTCCAAGTGATATCATTTAATGCTCACCTTTTCTATGCTTGAGACATGGAAGACACTCAAGAAAGAGTAGATGAAAGAAGGCATGCATGAAAATAAACAGATGCTTAGATTAAATAAGATAAACACTATTATATCGAACAGAGTACTTAAAATATTTGAAGAGTTATTATGCTAAAAGAGGGTGAATTTCTTTTTTATTTCTTTCTTTTTAATTTGGAGGATCTGATAGTCAGAGCTCAGATCAATAAATGGTAACTCAAGAGAAGCAGAGTTTAGTTCAGTATGACGAACTGTACTTGAAAATGGAATGGGAATCTGAGAAGAGGGTGTGATGCCAGCTGCTGAAGGGGTTTAAGTGGAACTCTTAACGTTCAAGAACGCTGCCACTCAAGAAATATGTAATAGAGAGGATGGAACAAGAGTAAAACAGAGAACCCAGTTAAAAAGCTACTTTCATTTCCCAGCTAAAATATTTTCCCTCCTAAAAATATTTTGGGAGAACTCTCATTTCTAACACTATGGTAAACGAAGCAACCAAATATATCCCTTATGGTTAATGTAGTCAAGAACATAAAGTATCTAGAATCAAATAAACAAATAAATAAGAGATAAACCCAATACACAAAGCTCTTTCTTGAGAAAATGATAACAATTTACTAAAAGACATTAAAGAAATCCCCAGTAAGTTAGAGTTGGAGAAGTATAACATGTTTTTGAATGGAAAGGCTGAATATATTAAAGATGCAATTTCTCCAAAAAATGTAGATAGGTTCAATGTAATTGTTCAAAGATTTTAAGAAAATTGAAAACTAATTTTAAAATGCATATAGAAAATAAAGGGACAATCCTAACAAAGACTCTCTACAAGTATCAGATGAAGAAATTTGCTATATGAAAATTGTTATGTAATTCTGACAATGTGATATTTGGAATAGGCAAATAGCCAATGGCAGAAATAGTTTTAAAATAGACCCACACATGTATGGAATCTCTATTTGTTATACTGCTGGTCATCAGGAAAGCATATATTATTTAAGGTGCTGGGATCTGGATATTGTTCAGAAAAAAATGAAAATAAATCTTTACATGTGTCATTTTCAAAACTTGTTTTAAGAGGTATTAAATATTTAAATGTGAAAGGCAAACTTTAAAGGCTGTAGAGGACAATATAGAAAAATATCACCATACTTCAAGGGTTGAAATGTTTCTGCTAAAGAACAACAACAAAAAAATCCAAACTCAAAAGGAAAATATTGATAAAATTACTTAAAATAAGTATTTTATTAGCTGAGTATGCCATAAAAGAGTAAAAGACAAGATCTGAACTGGAAGAAGGTATTCATAAAACTGGATTAAACAAATGACTATAGTGTTAAGAATACAGAATTTCTCCAGATCCATAATTACAAAACAATCAATAAAAATATTCTTATATGACCCAATGTACATTTCAGAGGAGAGGGAACATAAACAGCCATTAAATAAAAAAAAAAAAAGTTGCTCAACTGCATTAGCAATCAGGAAAACCAAAATTTATAATAACAAAGAGATGCCTCCTTTCATTCTACAGTTGGACAAAATTAAAAGTCAGAGATAGTAATGAGTATTGGTGAGGGAATGGAGAAACTGTAACGATCAACCATTCCTAATGGGAGAGTAAATCAGCACAAATTCTTAATAGTTTGGCATAATCTATTGCATTTGAAAATATGGAAATCTCAGCTTCGTTCTTCTACTCTAGATATGTACTTTGTAGAACCTCTCGCACATACTTACAATAGAGTATTACCAGAAAGTTTGTAGTAGCATTGTTTTTAATCTAGAAGGACGACAATGAAACATCAAAAAACCACAACCATCATCTTGGAAGCCATCCAAATATTTACCCGTATTAGAATTTATATATACATTTTAAGATATTAAGACAATTGTCTAATGTAGAACAGTAAAAACAAATGAACTACAAATAGACACATCAGCATACGTGAATCTCACAATCAAGATGTGGAGAGAAAGGAGTAAATTGCAGAAAAATATATACAATACTACTTCATTTAAGAAAAGTTCGAAGACAATCAAAACTAAAAAATGTATTATCCAAGAAGGGTATGTGTGTGTGTGTGTGTGTATGTGTGCGAAAGAATACTTTTTAAAAAGTAAGAAAATGAAGAACATGTGAACCATTGCAAGAAATGGAGGGCAATTTAATTAGTATTTAAGGAGCCTCAAAATTATTGATATTGTTTTATTTCTGATGTTAAATATTCATTGAAAAATATTGCTTAAACTTTATATACACTTTTATGTTTCTTTCATGAAATATTTTACAGATATTATAACTAGTAAAAACAAATCCTGGTGTGAATAGTATTTTAGCAATGGAGATGGAGAGAATAGACAGATTTCAAACAACTTTGGTGTTATTGCTGATAAGATTTTATGATGTGTTACATGTGCATAATGAATGAAAATGTAATATTATAAATTAATCTCAGGATTTTGCTTTGAATAAACAGGGTACATCTTGTTGCTAATTTTTCAAATAAGGAATATGTTTACCAATGACATGAGAGGTCGAATCTGGACTCGCCATTTTTGAGATGTATAATAGACATACCCAAGAACATCTGAAGTTGACAGATATATGCATTTTGAAATAAGGAGATATAATAAGGCTGGTGATACAAATTTAGGCATAAAACGCATACAGATGGCATTCATTTTAAACCATGGAACAGGATATAGCCACTTTAGGAAAGACTGTGGATTGAAAGGAAAGAGGGTACATGGTCAAGACATGATTTCTCAAATATTAAAGTTAGAGTAAATGAGTTATTTACATTTTAACCATCATTGGAACATTTAAATACCTGATTTTTATCATAATTTTCTCAATATAGTGTTTTATTTGTAATAACGTACTTCAAATTTAGTTTTGAAATAGGCATAGTATGCATACATTTAATAAGTAGGCAAAGACATTTTTTGTGGTTTGTTTTTGCTTCACTTCAGTTCTTCTTTCACTAAATTGCCTAAGGCATAGAAAATGTTACCTTAAAATTTCACTTTGTTGATCTCTTCACTCCTCTTATGTAAAGTCTACTAAAATAAGTCCTAGATTCTAGATAATTATTAAAGAAGTTATCTGTAGCTACACTTTTATATCCTCTTACAAATAACCGTTTAAAAAGTATTATGTCGTTCTTTTTGGCTTTTTTTTT
>NW_016808492.1:708917-716625 GCF_001698545.2 Rhinopithecus bieti | reverse complement strand
TTTTTTTTTTTTTTTTAGAAATACAATTAAACTCTATTTGTGAGAACTACTGAGAAATAGATCACAGAAACTAACAAAAATAAAATGTTGAATATTGGTTTGATGAATATTTTGTTCATCGTGATTTGTTCAATATAATTTCTTAAAAAGCGCAAAGTCACAAATACACATGAATTTGTATTTCTTTTGATATTTAATGTCCTGAGTTTATTCTACTTCTTCAAGTATAAAGCAATAATATTGCCCAATACATTGTTGTAAAGGCACAGACATTCTTTTCGGTGAGAATCATTATTGTTTCCCCATTCTTTTAAAGCTAGATCCATTTTTATTTTCCCCTAATAAACTTTTATTTTCTTAGAGTTTATTAAATTTAGCAAGTAGTTTTTCCTATGCTATTAAAATACATCATAGTCCTGCCAATAGACTTTGATAGCTAACATTGCAGTAGAGTTCTTATTTTTTCACAAAACTATTAAAAAAAGTGAAAGTTTCCAGTTCTGATTATCTTGCTTTTCTGATGGAGGTGATGCTTTTACACTATAAACATATTGTACAATAATAGGATTTTTATCCTAAATGTCCTCAGAAACGGTTTGTCTCTGTGCATCAGAGGACAAACTGGTGATGCCAATATCAAGAAGACTAATAAAATAATATTCCATTAAAAATGGTAGATTAATTTCATGCATTTATTTTCTTGCCTTTCAACAACCTAACCAAAATGACTGTAAAGGAGTAACATGTCTTTAAATACTCAAGGGGGATGGGAAACAGAGAGGAATAGAGACACCTGAAATATTTCAACAATTTCAGGAGGAATCAGAAAGCAAATGAAAGAATAGTAACTGACTTAACTTCAAGATTAGTAACTGACTTCAGATGCCACCTAAAGACTTAGAGGTAGAGTGACAAGAAACTAGTCAATATAGCTGTGGTGTCCTCGAAAAGCTCAGTATTTGAAGGCACTGAGTGTTGTGGAAATTTAAAGTTGTTGAAAATGGAAGTTTGGTCGAAATAATGCAGATAGAACTGGTGTTTCCTAGTCTCCCTTCCCCACCTTTAAAAATGTACAGGAAAAAAATCTTGAATATCTATTTTCAAGAGAAATTAAAGCGCGGTGCCTCTGAACATGGGCACATATGAAGAAGAGTAAAGAAATAAAGTGCAGATCAAAGCTAAATACAGAAAGGCAGCAAAGATCTGAAAATGAAATGGTGGGAATCTTTGAACCCAAAACTCTAGCCACAGGAAAATATCTTCAAATAGGAAGATTAAGGAGTCTTCTTTTCAGAAACAGAATGGTTGGGGGCAGGGGCAAGGAGAAGCAAAAGCCTAAATATTGATGTCTCCCAATGAAAAGACCAGCTCACTGATTAATCACTGTATCTAACAAATTCCACCTAATGCATAAAGAGCTTTTCAATTAGCTTTGTTTGACCTTTGTTTAATTATGAATACCTAATTAACAATCATGAAAAATTTGGTTAATACTCTAATATGAAAGAAAGAGATCAAAGCAAGCATACTGTATGAAGGTTCATAAGAGAAAAGGTATATTGAATATCTGAGCTATAAAAGAAGATGTATCTCTGAAACAAAAGCAGAATTATATGAAGCCAGAGTAGCCAGAGAGCAAGAAAAAGCTCATGGAAATATAACCAAAATTAAAATTCCAACAGAAAATTTGAAAAGCACAGTTGAGGAAATCTCTCAGAATGTAGAAAAAGTGAAAAGGAGAAAGTTGTAATGAAAAAACAGATAGAATATATGGAGATGGATGGAGGGATTTATAGACAGATCAATATCAACCCCCCAGAATCTTTTAAAATAAAAGAATGACAATTTTATGGTTGCTAATAAATAATACTTTTGTGGAAAAAAAAAAAAAAAAAGAAAAAATTAAAACAATTAGAGTCATTCTGAAGATCCAACATCTCATTCATATGCATCCCGGAAATAGAACATAGAGGAAACAAGTTAAAATTATTTTAATAAACAAGAATAAAATAACTAAGGTCATGATTGCAAGTACTCACTGAATACCTAAGAAAGTAACATTATAAAGAAACTCTTACAGTGTGCATCACCTTGAAATTTCAGAACGCTAGGGATAAAGAGCAAATAATGGAGACTATTAAAGTTGATGTGGAGGCAGATCACATAAAAAGGAACAACCAAAAGAATATTTTCAAATTCTTAACCACAAAACACTGGCTATTAAGCATTGACTACACTATTAGTTGAGTGTGAGGTTAGAATGAGGATAGATTAAAGTTGATATCACATAAATAAAGACTCCAAAGTGTATTTTCATGTGTTCTTTCAGACATTGTTGTAGGATATGCTCCAAAAAAGCAAGAGAGAAAATCCAGAAAGAGAACTCAGGAAACAATAATCCAGCCAAAAAAGAGCTGTAGGGCATCTACAGAATGATCACTGTTTGCTGAGACTGGAGAACAATCAAGCCAGATGGTAAAAGGGTGAAGAGCTCCAGTAGGAGAGTTTACAAGGTAAGAGGAGGGGGAAGAAGCTGATAGATTACCAGATAATTTTGAGTTTTTAAAAATTACATTAAAAGGCTTTTGATAGGTTGGATAAACTATGGAAAAAATAGGAACAGTTACATAGAAAACCATGCACATTAATAAAGAAAAAGGAATTATTAACTCGAAGAACAACATGAAGTTGTATAAGAAAGAATAGTAGAGAATTTAGATAAAAAATGAGGACCCAGACAATCATAATAATATATAAACTGACTAAAGTTACTAATATTCTTAGTTTATGAGATTGGGTAAAAGGGATATATATGTATGTGTGTGTGATGGTAGGGGAGCACCTGTGTGGATCCTAACCTCACTACCATAACACAAAGTCAAAAACTAACAATAACATTGATGAATGAAGTCACAGCATCATAAGAAAATTATACCAGAACCATGTCAGAATTTTTGTATTTGTGAGTATTGTGTCTCTGAGGTGTTAATCAGGGGGAAGGCAAGGGCTGTGGAGGGAATGGAAGTGTTTCTTTGCTAGACTTTTTGTATTGTTTAATGGTTTTATGTTTTGTGAGCAGATTGCTCTGATAAAAATTTTGCATATTCATAAGATAATGAAGAGAGTCATCAGTGAACTAATAGTCAGAGTTTCCTTATTACAGTCTATTTGCTTATCTGATATATAAACTTCACAAAAATGTTCCAATTTGTAAAACAAAGCCAACAATATCTGCAGCTGAGCAGTTCATGTGGTATATTTGAGAACTAAATAACAGAAACATGTTAACTGCCCAGGGGAAATAACACTGCAAACATAAAACAGTGTTATAACATGCCTATGTTAAATTTTGATTTAATTAGGAGTTTAGTATTTATATTTCTATATATCAACAGTATAATACATTGACGATAATTTATTTACTTTAGACTTACGAAGCCAATGCCAAGTATATATGTTGTTCTCAGCAGTTCCATTTTCAAATGAAAGAAATCAGATGACTTTTTCAGTTTTATCTCACATGGCAAAATGCTAAATAAATTATTTTAATAGACCTAACTATTTTAGGTGAAAACTCAAAAAGCATGTGGATATTTGTCTCCCTGGATGAAGGAAGACTGAATTTATATTCACAAAGCAACATAAATTAATTCAACAGCCATAATTCCCAGATTACCAGCAAGGTTGTCTATCAAGTGAACTTGCAGTCCTTCACATTGTGTAAAGATATCTTAATAATCACTTTATATCCCAGCCGAAAATAGTCTTCCTATATTTCCTTAAATCAAGTTATAAAGTACCATTTGATGTAGAAAATGCAAACATGCAAGCATTCTTTATGTAGTATCAGCTCCTAAAGAGAGGGTCTGAAAATTTGGGCTATTTCTGAATCCCATGGATATGTTACCCCAATAAACTGACTGCCCTGAGTCACAGCTCACTTCAGACCACTTGCCCAGTCATTTCATTATTTATAGTAAATAATAGGCCGGTGACATAGTCTGAACAATGCAGCTTGTGTAATTATCCTTTCTGGTACGTTTTAAGAGGTAGAAGAACAAAGCCCACTCTAACAACAGGCTATTTGGGGATATAAATATTTGTTAACACCTACTGCAAAACATGTAGGAAGGGGAAAGAAATGTCATTCTTTTACTCACGTACATATTAAACTTCAGAATCCTACAGACCTCTTTCATTGACCCATTGTCAAATCGGTCAGTGAGCTTAAGTTGACATAAAATTTAAGGAATCGGCTGATATTAATTTCAGCTGATGAAGCACTAGCCTGAATAAGACAGACGGTTTTAAACATCTAAAGGCTTAAATGTGTATTAATTTCCATTAGATTCAGTTATACATTCGTATTATAAGAAGATCTAAGCTCGTATAACATTTGGCTCATTAATTTTCCTTTCAAAATATAATGAAATGAATGAATTACTAAAAGTTAAGGAAATAAAAAGTTATACATAAGTAACTTGAGCTTGTATATATGTCAAACCTGCTTTTGCAAGGAGAACTAGTGTGTATATATATACTATTATATATTATTATCTATTATAATATTATATATACTATATTATACATTATATACTAATATATACTATATATAAGTATATAATTATATAGGTTATATATACTTATATATATACACATACTAATAATATATATATATATGTTTGTCAGGAAAGTGAGATTCATTTCTGAAGCACAAAATTTCCATCATTTTCTTATGGATTCTAAATATGAAATGGTACAAAATTAAAATTTAGGATTCCATCATTTCTCAAGTTTTCTTGGTATTAAATCCTGGTCAAAGACTGTTTCTGATGTATCCAAAGGGAACGTGAAACTTTGATTTTTTTCCCTACTGTTTAAAGTCTTCACCATTATTAGTTTCAAACTCAACCAATTTTTTGTTGTATTTCTGATTTATGTGCTATAGTAGTTTTCTGCTAGTAAGTGACAAGGTAGAAATACACACGTACACACACACACACACACCTATATAATACACAGATGTACTGCCTAAAACCTAAAATCAGGCCAGGTGTGCTGGCTCATGCCTGTAATCCCAGTGCTTTGGAGGCCAAGGTGGAAGGATTGTTTGAGGCCAGGAGTTTCTAATGAGCCTGGGCAACACAGTGAGACCTCCATCTCTACAAAGAATTAAAAAAAAAAAAAATTCACTGGCCATGGTGGTGTGAGCCTACAGTCCTTGCTACTCAGGAGGCTGAGGCAGAAAGATTACTTGAACCCAGAAGTTCCAGTATGAAGTGAGCTATGTTCATACCACAGCAACAGCACTCCAGCCTGGGAGACAGAATGAGACCCTGTCTCTTAAAAAAATAATAATTAAATTAAAACTAAAATCATCTAATTATTTTATTGCCTATATTTTATACAGTGACAATATTTGATTTGATTATAACAGCAAATTTTTAGAGATAAAGGTAATTTTCTTCTAAAACTATAGTTACATAGGTGACTATATTGCTTTTAAATGACCTTGTATTTGAACTCCAATGTTCGAAGGGACAAAGAGACTCCAAAATATTCTTCAAGAAATGTCCATGAAGTATGAAGTGAGAGCAGTTATGATCCTATCCCTTTTACAAAGAAGAAAAGGGACATGCCAGAAGGCTAATTTTAGTTTCTTCCAAGAGCCTTATAATTAAACAAAAATCTGACTCCTAACTATATATTAATAAACTTGGCTTCTTCAGGAAATTCATATCCAAACTCAATATTACTTTCATTATACCATTTGCTTTCTTCCCAAGATATGACTAGGAAGAAAGTCATTGCAAGACCCTATTCTTCTAGCTGTGCTTGTAAATGCTGTGTTTTATTTTTTAACAAACCAAAGAAAACAGTTATCATCACATTTTATGTAAACGGCTGTGCAAATGGGCCACGTGCAGCTGCCAGGCAGGCTACATTCTCAGGGATGGGGACAGTGTGGATATTGTTTGGTGCAGTACAAATTTTATGTTAAAAACCAACTACTGCTAATATTCACTGAGATAATAAAATAACAGGTTTTTAGAACTGGAACCATTTGGGCTAATGGTTTGCAACCTTTTCACTAGTAGATATTTTTTATTATTTTAATTGCAGGTCCTAAATTTTAAAAGATTTTAAGTCAGTAAGCAAGCCATAATCATATTGTTATTTTGTAATACTGAAAATCTAAATGGAATTTTAGTTGAGTTTGAAAACTCCACTACTACTTCTGGGGATTCAAGTTGGGAATGAATGAATGGGTCTTTCTTCATTCCACAGATGACAGATGTTGTGTCAGGATGAGGGTTGTCCAAGGTTACACAGCTAATGAGAGGCAGCACTGGATATAGAACAATTTATAAGGAGGGAAACAATTTGTTAAAGCACCATCTCGGGCCCCTCATTAGCATCTCGCCCCTTTAATGTTTCTGTTCCCCATCACTCTTTCAAGCCTCTATTCTTCTAGCTCTGCTTTTCATGCTGTCCAAAGATTTTAATTAATAGTAAGATATTGATAATGTTCAATCTATTTCTCAACCTGACCTCACTCTTGATATTTAGACCTACATATCCTATATCCTATTGAATACTACACACTCACAGACCTTTAGGCCTTTATTTGCCCTGTATGTTTATCAGTAATACCATCCTTTATCTTTTCAATGCTTTTTTTTTTTTTTTTTTTTTTGAGACAGAGTCTCGCTCTGTCGCCCAAGCTGGAGTGCAGTAGCACAATCTCAGCTCACTGCAACCTCAGCCTCCTGGGTTCAAGAGATTATCCTGCCTCAGTCTCCTGAGTAGCTGGGACTACAGGTATGTGCCACCACGCTCATCTAATTTTTGAATTTTTAGTAGAGATGAGGTTTCACCATATTGACCAGGCTGGTCTCGAACTCCTGACCTTGTGATCCACCCATCTCGGCCCCACAAAGTGCTGGGATTGCAGAAGTGAGTCACCATACTCGGCCAGTGTTTCTTCTAATGACAGTTCAAATCTCAGCTTCTCTGTGAGACATCTGATTTCCATCCTCCCACTATATCCAGGTAGAAATAACGTGGTGTTCCCTGTGCTCACATTACAAGTCAGAGCATTTGTTCTGTTTTCTGAATGTTTGTTCATGTGTATCTCTCCAACTAGATGGAAAGACTCCTAAGAGTAGAAAGAGTGTCTGCTTCTTCTCTGCAACTCCAGTGGCCTACATATGCTGGCTCTGACATATGCCTGTCAAATAAGGCTTTATGTGTGGTGCATAATTACTATCTGCTCAAAATACTAGAAAGTATCCACTGGCCACATTTACTCATACTTAGAGTAACTATAAACTTTATATAGCTATGTTTGTGCAATTTTTGTTTACATCAAAGTACTTCAGTTAAAATATAGCACAAAATGATAAACTTCAAAAAATCTTCTTTCACTAATGAATTAACCAGTGAACTTCATTATTTAGATAGAAAAGAAAGTTGCCTTTTCTGAAAATGCATGGAACACAAAGGCATTATAAAATAACTGTGCATAGCATGTAGAGGTATGTGCCAAGCTTAGTGAATTGTGGACATCATTATGGACTAGTAATTTTATGGACTAGTAATTTTAAACATGATCCTCTCCCTTGTTCTGTTTTTAAAGATTCAGACAATTGAGTATAAAGAGAGGAAAAAATACTCTTTCAGTGTATTTGACAAAGATGTATTTCTG
>NW_016808492.1:683917-703917 GCF_001698545.2 Rhinopithecus bieti | reverse complement strand
AGATAAAATAAAAGGTAGAAAAACTAGCTTTATAGTCTGCACACAAAGTTGGTTCTTTTTTTCTTTTTTAAAAAAGAAACACAACCACAGTTCTATACTTCCAACCACAACTCTATACTTCCAAGCTAAAGGACATACTGATAGAATAAAAGGTAGAAAAACTAGCTTTATAGTCTCCACACAAAGTTGGCTCTTTTTTTCTTTTTTAAAAGAGAAACACAACCACAATTCTTTACTTCCAACCACAATTCTATACTTCCAAGCTAAAAGCTAAAAGCATCAGAGTCATCCTCGAGTCATTCTTTCCTCTTATATCCCTAAATAATTTACCAAGCCCTGTCAGTCTGGTCTCTCACATACTCAATGCCCTTCTCATCACCTCTACTCCCCTTTGCTTTTTCAAGCAATCACCAACTCTTATTTAAAGTGTAGCAAAGACTTCCTGCTTCCAATATTTTATGCTTTCATGATGCCTCCAATATGATCAGGTGTGACTCCGTCATTCCTATGTTTAAAGCACTTCTGTTTTCTGTTTAAAATCTTTCTGTTTCATACAGGATAAAATTCAAACTTCTTGGCAAAGTACTAGAGGTCTTCTATATTCTAAAGTTGTATTACATTTCTGGACATTCCTCACTTGCCCCTCAACCCTACCTCAAACATGTGTTCTCAGTTGTAATGATTACTTATTATTACCTAAACATGAGTATGTGTGTATACAACATATATGTATATATTCATATATATATATATATTCATAGCCTAATGAATTTATATATATATATCCATAGCCTAATGTATACATACACACACATATATATGTATACAAATATATCCATATTCTTTAAGCTAGGAATTCCTCAATGGAGAGGTCATGCCTTACTGATCTACATTTTTAAAACTTAACAATATACAATACTCTGCACATGGCAGCTATTCAATAAGTTTTGGCTGAACACATGAATGAATGAAGAAAGTAATGAAGAAATAAAAGAATAGAAAGCTTTTAGGTAAACATACATCTGTGATGTTCATTTTTAAAAATTCAGCCTCTCCTACAGCTGAAAGAAATTGAGTGTGCAAGATCCAAGAATTAGGCAAGATTCTGGAAGAGGTATGCCACACACAGTTTCTCTGAATATTCAGGGAGGAGAATGAGGAAAATCTTTACCATGTCTGTTCTGCAAGTAATGTCATTCTCAAGTAGTTCTGGAAATAGATTACATGTACTTATATTTGTGTAAGTTATACAAAGATTTTTATATACTCTATCAGCTTACTAATTACTGGGAGCTTGCTTTCCATTTGAGGAAGCTGGCCTATGGTCCCATTGCTTTAAGAAGATAAATGGATTACAAAATCACCATCATGGTCGGAATGTGGAAGAACATGTTAAATTAGGAGAACAGTGGCCTCTTTTTTTACAGTAATTTATGAGTGGTGACAGGAATAAATGGCTTTGGATGACAATAGCGCTGTCAGTACCAAATGATAATATCACACTTGTGGTTAAATAAGCCACATCTGTCAGGGAGTAAGAAGTGTAGAGCAATCAGTATACTTGTTAGAATCATAATGCTTATATTAAAATAATTCTGATTATCATTCCCTTTAGTTCTAGCTTTTAATTTAAATTTCTATCCTATTGATGTATTAAATGTGCATTTTAATGTGAACTTTACTAAATCACTTTAAAGAAATAGATGACAATATGAAAAATTCTAAATAGAAAGAAAAAAGAAATTAAAACTGAGCCCAATCAATTTACTTTCTTAACTATTTCCTTACTATAGGTAGTTTTTGGCATAAACACAATAACCACTCAAAAATCAGGATTGTGTAACTCTAAACAATGCAGTGGTGACCTGAGTCATTTAGCTGCACAAATACCTGACAAGTGAAATGACAGCATCTAAATCATAGATTAGCTAGGAAAAGAAAAATAAAATGTTTGTACTAAAACAGTTGCTTGATAAATGTATCCTACTTTTCTTCAATGTTTATTTTTGATAAACGGCCAGACTTTGGAATGACTTTGCCTTGACCTTTATCTCACAGTCAGCAACCATTATCTTGCAACAACAATCTATCCTTTCTGTTATTTGCAGATCGTAACTGTTAATTATGCTCACTGAGCATTTCCTATCAATTTTGTTATTTATGTCATAGAGGGTCAAATTTTCTAATGAAGTATTTCAGGCATATAGCTTGTAATTAAAAATTCAAAATAATAGATCTATAGCAGTTTTGTAGCTGTTGTCTACATACATATCCCAAAGGAAGAAATGTTGTGAAAAGCAAAGTAAATGCTAACAATTTTTTTAATTCAAATTTCTTTAAATTGCATATAAACTGCCAAGAAAGTTCACAGACTTAGATCTTAAAGAGATAGAAAAATATTGTACTTATTAACATACCGGTCACATCCCATCATATTAGATGGAGTAGCCACATGGCCAATTACTTAGAGAACTGAGCAAGTTGCCAGGAATTTGTAACTGTTGGCAGTCTTCTCAATAAACATATTTTTTTCCAAGTGTTGTTGCTCCTATGGCTACAGGAGGCTTCTCAGGGCATACAAGGAACGGAAAAATTGAAAGGCAAATCCTTTAAGAGAGCTTTGTTTGTATGGCTAGTTCATTTCAAAACATTCACACTGAACAGCTAGACAATGAATTTTACTGGTTAGACCTTGATGGCCCTGACATGGGCATTCATTTAATTGCCTCGTATTACAGATAAGGAAACTAAGGCTCAGAATATTTTTATAATTTGGTCAAGTCTACCCAGACAGGAAGAGAGGAAAAGCAGCCACGTGACACTAGTAACTCTTCCAGAAACATCTAATCTAGTGTTCTTTCTACTAATCATTGTTTTAAAATTCACATGGAACATTTACTAAAATACAGATTTCTTGGTCCCTACCCCAAATGTCGAATGAAGCCAAGGGAATTTTCATTTTTACTGTCTAGAGTATTGTGTTGTAGCAATCTAAGAATGTATTTTGAGATGAACTTTTCTATGCTACAATATTTCTTCATAAACATAAAATAATTGTTCATTGCTTTGGCTAGCACAGTAGCTTTCTCAACAGATTTCTTCAATATTCAGTTCTAGAATAGCTAATGCAGGCTGAGGTGGGGAGAAAATTGGTGTGTGTGTGTGTGCGCGCGCGCACATGTGCACGCATGTGTGTATTAAGGTGAAAGATAAAGATGAAGAATGATTTATAAAGAAGCTACTTACACATAAGCCAAGAAGAGAGGACAAATCAAACTGATTCGAGATCCACCTGCTTTTCTATATTAGAGCTACTTTTATGTTTGTATTTTTTTCAGTGTAGATCAGTGTGTGTGCTGGGAGCCAAAGAAAAGTTACTTCCAAGTAGAGATTTTGTGCCAAGTTCTCCCACAGGGAATGAGAAGACTCTAAGTGCTCCTTGCTCTAATGATGTCATCAGCCCCCTCGTTTTTTTTCTCTGCTGTCATTACCGTGCACCTGCAAGTCAGCCACATTCTCTTTGTACATTGCCAGTATGGTGTGATGAATGCTCAAAGAAAACACATCATTTTCCACATGATCCAGTACTATACTCGCTATGCCCCTCATTCAGTTCTCCTTCTCAGCAGGGAGACCCAGGCTGGGTCTCAGTACTTAACTCATAGGTAACTAGTTTCTGATGAAGATATGAGACTATTGGTTGAATATCATGGTAATGACATTAATAATAGGTGCAGGATGAGTTCTTTATCACAGAGAGCCAGTATGAATAAGCAACTTATCTACTAGTGGTTAACCCTGAGCTAACAAAAATGAGGTAATTGTTCTACCTCAACGTGAGTAGTTCTGGATCTCCTTACACTAACTCTCCTGTGAACTTTGGTAGCAATTGAGCCATTGTAAGTTTTAAATTGATGGGGATGTCTGTTAACCCTAATAGTGTAACCAAGCGATTGCTGGTTCATTCAAGTCATTGTCTCATTTTGAAGTTTTTCCAGTGAGTTTAAATAACAGAAACAATTACTTAAGTTTTTAATTCAATTACAAAGACTTTACCATGAGCTCTTTTCCAGTCTGAATCTCAGTGAAATTGGCTGAGATAGTTTGGTGCATCTGCCTGGTTCACAGGGTATAGGTGGCATCTTCAGGATCCTTCACCAAATTCACTCTCCAAAGATAACACTTATTGCTTCCCACTCTATGTACTCACTGTATCCAGTAACTTTATCCATCCATGACCCTGCAATGCTTCACTGCCTTTATTTATCTCACAAAACAGTGAAGTGTACGTTATTAAATATCTACATTACATATCCCATGATATAGTTAGCATATTTGTCTGTGCCCAAATCTCATGTTGAAATGTAATCCCCAGTATTGCAGGTGGGTCCTGGTGGGAGGTGTCTGGATCACGACCCTGAATGCCCCTGAATGGCTTGAGCCATTCCCTTGGTAATAACTGAGTTTTTGCTCTGAGTTCACATGAGATCTGATTGTTGTAAAGTGTGCCCCCCATACTCTCTCCGTTGTTCCTGCTTTTGCCATGTGATACACTTGTTCCCCCTTTGCCTTCTGCCATGATTGTCAGCTTCCTGAAGCCTCCCCAGAAGCCGAGCAGATGTTGGCACCATACTTCCTGTAAAGCATACAGAACTGTGAGCCAATTAAACCTATTTTCTTTATGAATATACCCAGCCTCTGGTGTTTCTTTACAGCAAGGCAAGAATGGCCTAATACACCCTAAATAGTCAGCCAGCTTATATACTTATCATTTTCCATAAATCCACAGATTCTGGGCTGATGTTTTATAAGCAACCTTAAACCAGGAACACCCTGGTAAGAGCATTTCATAGATAAGGTATCTTTTTCTTGTAATACTATTGTTCATTTACAAGGAGGTTTAGTCATTATCTTTTCACAAGGAAATTGCACCAAATTCTCTGCTCTGCATCACTCCAGCAACACCCCTATTTCTGTTTCCTCAGAAAGTTAGTGAATAGATTATAGGTCAGCTGCTTTAACTCTTTTTCTCTCCAATATTAAAAGAGATCATTTAACTGAAGACACTGTTGTTGTTGTTGTTGTTGATCTTTGTTTTAATTTAAGATTTACTTTTTTTTACAAAGGGGAAACAGTTTATTTTCCTCTTATTTTATAAAATATTACCTACTCATTGTAAAATATCCAAGCCATACAAAAAGGTATAATGAAGAAAAAAATCACCTGAAATTTCACTATGCAGTGATAACCTCTAGGTATGCAGGTTTTCCTCTCTCCATCCTATCCTCTTTCCTTTTCTATTAGCTATCTACCTACCTACCCTATTTGTCTTCAAAAGTCAATAAATACGCATGCATGGGGAAAAAACATAATATTAGAGAATGATATAAAACAAACAGCAAAGACCCCTTCTCTGTTCTTTTGCATTCCTAACCAAGTTTTCCAGAGGTTAAATGTTTGTTTTCTCACTCAATTGTTTACACAGATAGCTCCAAATAACATCATTTTACTGATATTTTCTTGGTTTATCAACTTTGAATATCATTGGTTGACTCCCAGCTATAGAGAGTAAAGATTTAGTTCACTCATTTACTTCCTATTTCTTTTTCCTGCCTATCAGTTTTAATAATATACTACTATTTTGATTTCTATTTGTTACTTTCTAGCCTTAAATATTTATATATTTTTAGGTTATTTTTCTTTTTTCTTTTTTTTATTATTACACTTTAAGTTTTGAGATACGTGTGCAGAATATGCAGGTTTATTACATAGGTATACACGTGCCATGGTGGTTTGCTGTATCCATCAACCCGTCATTAACATTAGGTATTTCTTTGAATAGTATCATATACTACACAAACCGTGGTATAGTTATAAAATAAAGT
The DNA here is from genome assembly GCF_001698545.2 of Rhinopithecus bieti. NCBI lineage: Eukaryota > Metazoa > Chordata > Mammalia > Primates > Cercopithecidae > Rhinopithecus > Rhinopithecus bieti. Next base: position 698,032 of record NW_016808492.1, on the reverse strand, counting down.
ATTGTTAATTAAACCACTCCATGGGAATTATGAAGATCAAATTGACTTCCAAAGTGTGTATCAAATAGACAAAATAATATGTAACTCTGCTTCTGTTTTTTGTAACTCAGTAATAGCATTGGTTCACTTTTTCCCTTTAGCTTCCTCAGGAAAGAAGTACTCTGGGAAAATTCCTCTACATAAAACAGGAGAGATTAAGAGCTTTCTGAGTTTGCTGATGATTATTGTGATTGGGTAATTAACACCAGAGAGGAAAGGATTACAATATAAATTATGTTAACAATGAAAAGTAGCTAGACACCACTAGAATGAAGAACAGGACTACAATGCTTAGATGGGCAGCTACATGAGTCTGAGACTAAAAAGATCTTAGAATCATAGTGGAGATCAGTTTAACAAAATAAAACCAGAAAAAAATATAAAGAGCATTAAGAATTCCATGAGACTTTGCATAAGTCTACAGTAAGGTATTAAGAAGGAGATTACCAACCCCACTGGAAACAAGAAAATAAAAAAAGAAGCAGTTTGATGAATTTTGGGGAAAGGCAAATGTGAAATGAAAACTGATACGAAGAATGAAAGCATTTGTAAAACTATACCCATGAGAAACTAAGAATGCTAAAAATAAATAAAGAAGAGAAGACTTAATGACTTCTAAGATAATAATATATGTTATGATTATTAGGATTTACACAACTCCAGAGAGAACAGAGCCTAAGAACTATCTTGAGAAGTTTAAAGAATAATGGTTGATAAAATCATTCTTAGGGGAAGATGTACTTAAATACTAGGATGATAATATGATACACTCTGCTTCAGTGACACCATTATAAAGTGGATTAATATTCATGTGCCATAATAGGAAAATCCTAAAATGAAACAGAAATAAACTATAAGTTCTCTCCTATTCATATAACTTCATAATAATATCCCATGGAATTACTAGTAAACACTACTTTTAATGCTCGTTAAATATAGGATACATTTTAATGTATAATAACAGGTTTACATATTTGGTCACTTACAATCTTTGCTTTGTCAAAACAAAACAAAGTAAAATGGCAACAAGTTTACTTTCTTAGACTCACTGTTTCAATGTTACAGAAAGTCTTTTTTATTAATTGAATTCCATCCTTTAAATGCTGTAAATGTTCAGCTAAAAATGCCTCTGTAAAGGTTAAGTATGCTGGCCGGGTGCCATGGCTCATGCCTGTAATCCCAGCACTTTGGGAGGCCTGGGCAGGCAGATCACTCGAGGTTAGGAGTTTGAGAACAGCCCGGCCAACATGGTGAAAACCTGTCTCTACAAAAAATACAAAAATTAACTGGATGTGGTGGTGGGCACCTGTAACCCCAGCTACCAGGGAGGCTGAGGCAGGAGAATCGCTCGAGTTTGGGAGGCAGAGGTTGCAGTGAGATCAGATAGCACAACTGCGCTCCAGCTTGGGTGACAGCGAGACTCCACGTCAAAAAAAAAAAAAAAAAAAAAAAAAAAAGAGAGGGAAAAAAAAAAAAAAAAAAGAGAGCGAGAAAAGAAAAAAGTTACGCTTAATGTTACAGATAAACTTTAATGTGAATAAAATATAACTATTTACTTAAATGGTTACATCATTATTTCAAAAAATACACTATGTTGATGATGTTGGAAGCACTTAACAATTCAAAATAATCGTTCTGTATTTAATGGTTCTAAATGTTTTCTGTTGTACAATTAAGTTCAATTTAGTATGTAAATGTTATTACTGAAATATTCTTTGGTACTCGAAATGAATTTAAGTAGGTATTCATATTATGTGGAATATTCTAGGATTAGATACTTATTGAATTAAACAGTTTATTTCCAAAGGATGGTTCTCCGTAAGTCAGTTTGCATCTGTTCAATTTGACACTAAACAGAAAGGTTTAATTCAGAGCAGGATCATTCCTTGTGTTTAGATAATGAGGTGAGAACAAGATAAAATTTTGTAAGGTGTAGCTTTCACAAAATAAGATCTATTAATAAAGAAAGTAGGCGATTGTTCTATGCAAATAATAGACACAATGTGTTTTTATGTGTCCTCTTTTTTAGTATTAAAATCACATTCAATATGTGATTATAGAGCTATGAGACTATAAAATAAGTACTGAAATACCATTCAGAAAATTCACCTCGATAAGCCTATTCTAACCATGCTTCCATGACATGAAATATTTTGGCAACTCCAATTTAGGAACTGTTTTCAGAGACCGGATATGACTCATAAAAGAAAAACAGTCTTGTTGCTTCACATTCACACTTTGCAAAGAAAAGGGATAACATTTTCTGTACAGAGTAGATATTATGGGTCAAGCTGAGAAATCATTCCACAAACTAAATTCAAAACAAGCACTAAAAATTAGTCATCGTCCAAGGTAACATCAGTTAGAAATGAGCCTCGGAGTGAGGAATGATGTAAAGAAACGCGTAGTTGGTCAAGATGATTTTAAAAATCCCCTCCAACCTTAAGATTGTTATTATTTTTCCTGATCCAGGATTCTGTCAAGCTCCACCATACATATCAGTTATTCCTCCTCTGTAGATGCTTATGTACAAGTCACTATCATCCTTCTGCCACATACACATGGTCCAGAGTAAAGTCACTGCTTTAAAGTAAAACAACATTAACCTTCTGGTATGTGTGTATGCAGGTGTGCACACAAGTGGTTGGACTAACATTATTCTCTGACTGACCTCACATGAAGTCAGCGCAGATCAAGATGGAGAAATGAGTCTAAAAAAACTGGCACAAAGAAACCACTGGGATATTTAGGGAAGGATTGCATGCATGTGTCCCATGTACTAAATACGCAACATTTTATACTCCATTTAGCAGAAAATACACTCTCCTTTAGTGTTATATACACTCTTGGGGCTTTCTCTGTGTTAGTTCACAACCTACATTATCCTCTACGTAGATTTTTTTTGTATCAACATTCTTCAAATATCAATGATTTCTATGCCTTTTTATTTAAAAGCACCACATACAGCAAGATATTAAAAACTAATATTTTATATATTCTATTAAGACAGCTAAAATCTATTGCTACATTTTCCTGGCAAATGCAACTGCCATTACTCTTTTTCTCAAGTGACACATCGGATTGTTTAACATATCATCAGTCCCAATGTAAAAGAGGGGAAAATGTTTGTAGTTAGACAATTGTTGTACCTTTTTTTCTTGTGTCTAAAAATTCCATTTACAAGTGTACAAAATTCTACTGAACCAGGATAATCAGTACAGATAATATCATCACTATAAACCAGGCAAAGTATACAAAGTACAAAACAACAAGAGGTAAGATTGCCAGGTTTTTAATTTGTCTCTTCCAAGTAACCACATTGCTAATGATTAACACACGTTACCAAAGGTTGGTACTGCTTGCTCTCACTGCACTAAACATTTATAAATTTACTATTTAGTTCTTCAAATATCCCTTTATATTTTCTTACCTGAAATTATTATGCTTTTAACTTTTACTCATTTCAAAAAATTCTACTGCATTAGGTCTTCAAAGGGATTTCCAAAGTGTTCAATTACTTTTAACTGCGGCTTTTTTTCTGGCTTTTTTTTTTTTTTTTTTTTTTTTTGGAATAAAAACGGGTTCCCTGTTTTTGCCCTTTTTTCTTTTTTTTTTTGGTTTTTTTTTTTTTTTTTTTTTTTTTTGGAATAAAGCCAGGTTCCCAGTCTTTGCACTTTTACTCTTACTCTCTTAATCCACTTGTTCCAGGGCTTGTGAAAAGGGGTTTTCTTTCATGACTTCCCCAACAGTGAGGGTTCCTTTCTAGCTTTAAAAAATTCAAGCTTAAAAAAATTTAAACTGGCATCTTTATAATGCTGTAGCTTTCGCTCAGTGAGGAATCAAACCCTTTGAACAAAGAATGCTTGTCTAAAGCAACTATTCATAGAAGTACTGCCTTCTGGGGAATGGAAAAAGTTTTTACCTACTGACAAACGGGAGTAGCATAACAGAATAGAACTGCACCCAATGCAAAATGCCTTGTGTTTTCAGCTCTGAAATAAGGAAATCAGTTACAGCCCATCTGCTATTGACCCGTTATAAAAAGTAGAGTGCTGAAGAATATCAAACAAGATCAAGCAGCAGTCCAGATGAGATCATGTGTCTTCTTTTTAAATGTCTTTAATTTACAGATTTTAAAAATGTTTGGAGAGGCTGGAGGCTTATCTACATGTGTGAATTACAACTTGATGACGGAGTTTTAGTGAGAGTCTGAGAGACAAAAAGGACAAATCTTGAGAAAATTGTCTAGTATATATAAACAGTTTTAGCGCTTACTTCAAAAGTTAGTCTTATGTTATATCATTTAGGTATCAAAACTTCCTAAGGCCTCTGAAAAGAAGCCAAACCTCCTGATGTCTCTTACTCATCTTTCTCCAACAGCAGGCTCCTATGCATAAGATTGCTCTTCATTCTGTGCTCATACTAATTTTCGGTAGCAAAAATTGTGACACAGAATTTCCCTAATTCAGCATTTGGAAACAATAGGTTTTAATCCAGGTTAGGGTGTGGAGAAAGAGCAATTTAGAACTTTTAAAAAATAAGTTTATAAAATCAATATATATAAATGATGGCCATTATTATACTGATAATGTTAAGTTTCTTAGGAGTAGCAATAAAAGTGCCTTAGCAATTCAGTTTCTATATTTCTTTCTGTTTCCTTATTATTCACTGCCTGTGTCTGAAGTGTATGGTTTACTGGGGGCTTTCTCTCCTCTCTCTGAATTCCAGAATTGTCTGATTTTCCACACTTTGGCACTTCCTAATGTTAGATATAAAATAACGAAGTATACACTCCAACTGCAATATCTTACCACTCTTCTAGGTATTCAAGCATTAGAAAAATAAAAGGTTGACAGTAAAACATGAAATGTAGCTGTTTTCATCTATCCAACCTCTCTTTTATTACTATTATTATCCACAATTAAGAATTACATACAGATGTCCCTTAATTTCTGATGGGATTATGTCCCAATAAACCCTTCATAAATTGAAAATATCATGAGTTAAAAATGCATTCAACACAACTAACCTACCAAACATTCTAGCTTGCTTAGCCAGAACACTTTTATTAGCCTACAGTAGGTGAAATCATCTAACACAATGTCTACTTTATAATAAAGTATTGAATATCTCATGTAAGTTATTGAACACTAAAAGTGAAAAATAAAATTGTCGTGTGGGTACTTGCAGTATGGTTTCCACTGAATGCATATGCATTTATGCCATCTTAAATTAAAAAATCCTAAGTCAAACCACCGTTAAGTCAGAGACTGTACATATATTGTAAATATGTAAGACACAATTATTGTATTCAGTGGTTCATTAGATGACTAATTTTAAAATCTTAGGTTTTTATTTTTTTATTTTTCCTTTAAGGATGGAGACTCGCTTTGTCATCCAGGCTGGAGTGCAGTGGTGCAATCATAACTCTGCCTACTCAAACTCCTGGGCTCAGGCGATCCTCCTGCCTTATCCTCGCAAGTACCTGGGACTACAGGCACATGCCACCACACCCAGCTGAGAGCTTATTTTGTTGGATACTAGGTATATTTGCTTATATTAAGATTATGTTTTCTTTACTACTAATACCCTGACTGAATTAGTGATAGTCATGGACAAAGATGTTGTAACTTCCTGCATGTTTTATTGATCATGAGCAGTCTAGTATAAGTTACATAAACAACTAATAAAAGGAAACTAAAAGTAGATATACATGTTTGTAGTGCTGATTCTCCACCTGCCATTTTAATACCCTTGGCAAAAGAAAACTGTTTCTAGATCTCATATGTATGACTTTGACATAGAGACTAACCAAATTCTCTTTATCTTTTTTTCATCCCACTCAATGGGAAATAAGGATATATGGGTATTTGAAAAGTTGAAAGCAGATATTGATCATTATTTTAGTCTTAGACAAGATAGAGTCCAAGGCAGAAAGCATTAAATAAGATACAAATTGTCATTTCATGCAGAAAAAGAGAATATAAAATGAAGGTATAACAGGCATGAAACTTCAAGCAGCAGCAGAGACTCAACATATCTAAAATATAAATTCTTTTTAAAAAGTAGAACTTAAGCTAGATAGAAATAGAAGACTTCAAATGCAAGACTAAAATGCAAGACTTTGATATACTGCTTCAAATATTATTTTGATATTTTGATAAATTGTTTTGACATAGATGACAAATAATAAATTATATTAGAAATAGAATAACTGTACACTAAGCTTCATGTAATAGAGTGGCAGATTTCTTTTCAAATATCTAGAGTCTGGCCAGGGTCAATGGCTCACACCTTTAATCCCAGTACTTTGGGAGGCTGAGGCAGGCAGATCACTTGAGACCAGGAGTTTGAGACTAGGCTGGCCAACATGGCAAAATCCCATCTCTAGAAAAAAAAAAAAAAAACAGAAAACAAAACAAAACCAATTATCTATAGTGTGTATAATTGAAAACAGACCACACCATAAAGAAATAACCTGTACGACGAACCCTCATGATGCATGTTTATCTATGTAACAAGCCTGCACATTTACCCTTGAACAAAAAAGTTTTAAAAAAAGGGAAAAAAAGAGAGGATTTAAAAAAAAAAATCCAAATAAATTACCAAAGCAGAAATTGCATGTACTAAATATGATATTTGACAAAGATACACTAAAATTTGAAATTAATGGTTTCCAAACAGAAAAACGTAAAAAAAAAAAAAAAAAAAAAAACCCACACAACCATTAACCAGAGATTGAAATTATTATCCTTCTTATTGGGTCAAATAAAAATTAAAAGTATAGTCACATGTATTCACAAATTACTGAGCAGAAGTACGCTGCACATCAAAATTACATCACATTACTAAAGCTATGTGCAAAGGTAAATGTGTAACATTAAATGTTTTCATTATTAAATAAGAATGAAAAATCAATGCACTAAGCATACCACTCATAATTTATAAATCAATTAATCATAAGGAAAAAATACAGTATTAAATAAGAGCAGAAATTAATGAACCTGAAAATATAAAACAATATGTTCATTTTTCGTGTTTATTGGTGTAACCAATAAAACAATATATTTGATTACTAAATCAAGGAGCATAATTTTTGATATAATGAAAATTAGTTTAAAGAATCCTTGGAAATCTAATGAAGAAAAGGAAAACACAAGCACAAAATCAGAAAGGATAAAAATGAAAATGACCACTAATATTTCTTTAGTAAGTAATATGTGTCATGCACTCTTATAAGAACATTATCTATATTATTACATTTAATCCTCATTTTTAAACCACGTGTTGTAGGCACTATTTTTTCTTGCTCTTTCAGACATACGAAGCACTGAAATACAAAGGGATTAGGACTGCAAACAAGTTTATAAGGTAATATGTGGTTAGGGCTCTTCCATGTGCTGACATCAATATTTTTGCCTAAACTTCTAACTTCAAGTATACTGGATTGTTTCACATTTGAATCTATTTGCTGCATTGCATTATGATATTCATTGTATTCATGTTATATGCCCTTTGTTTATAATTTTGGTGGTCATGAGTGTTTCCATTTTATTTAGGCTGTAAATCCTTTAAGTGCAGAAGGATTTTTCTTTTATCTTGGTAGTCAGAAGATTTAGCAGAGTGTTCGGATCATAATTGTTACTCAAAAATTGCTGACTAAATACATGAATGAGTGAATGAATGAATTCTACAGAGCATATACACACTATTGTGTGGACTTGGTCTTGGGTAAAAGTGCTCAATACTACAGTAAACAGCTGTTACACTCTATGGTCCATAAGGACCAACACTGTATCTATCACTTTCATTTTTGTTATAACCCCAGCACTGGGCACAATACCCAGCTCAGAGTAAAGACTTAGTAAATCAGACTTGATTGAAGGAGTGGATGGATCTGTCCCATCATCTTGACTAATAAGGACAAAATCCCTGGGCCAAAAAGACCTTAAGAACTACGGTCATTCGATGAAACGGACTCTGAAACAGCTGAAGATTTCACGTTCTTGTCATCTCACTTACTACAACAACATTCTCTTGCAACACCTTATGATATCCTGTGCTTTATTTAGCACTTTAAACAGATCCGAAAATTAGAAGTGTGATTTGTCTGATTTATTTATTTTATATATCATATGTTCACAAACATAATTTCACAATTTCCCCAAACCAAAAATTTAATACTATAAATAAATATTATATACAATTTATCCTACTAGTTTAGCCGACCAAATACTGAATAGCTTCCCATAAGAACCTTGCAAAATTGATAAAAAACATATAACACATAATATTTTGGCCAGTTCTGCAATGATTATTTATTTAAATATGTCTGTTAATACATTTATTTTATTAAGTTTGAATGGTTCAGACTCAGGTTCAGTTGTTGGGGTTTTTTTTCATTGAAAATAGAAAGATTTTCTTCTTCCATTTAATGTAGTCATAGTTCTAATAGTACTTTGGATACATAGCTTTAAAGTTTCTAAATTACAAAAGTAAGTGAAACGACCAAATGAACTAAAAAATGCATTGCTTTAATGCTTCTTAGACGTGTAAAATCCTAAAATCTAAAATTAACCCTGAAAAATAAGTAAAAAATTAATTAATTTTATTGTGATGAAAATGAGAATTATTTTGACATCTTTCTCAGTAGACCAGGATAAAGGCTTGCTAATTAATCTGATTCGGTACTTGCATTCAAAAGAATTTTAAAATTACTTTACTTTTGGTATATTTTCAGTGCTGATTGGGCTTTGTGGTGTGCATGCCTGGATGGTGACTGAATGAAGACAAAAAAAAAAAAAAAAAAACCCCTAAAGGAAGGAAAAAATTTTTTTTTAAAGGTTTTTTTTTTTATTTTAAATTTTTTTTTTGTTTTATATTTTAAATTTTTTGACCTTATTAAATATTTACTTGCCTTCTAAGTTTTCCCTTCTGTTCTCTCCACACAACCTTCATGAAGGAAAGTTGACATATTTTTTTCAGATTTTTTTTTTCTTAATGTTTCAAAAAGTATCTTGATTAGCAAAACAGCCAAAAAACTAGATACTTTTCATTACAGTGTAGTCATTTCCCCAACATCTTTCTGGCACTTGGCATCTGAGCATCTGTAGTGAAGCCAAGTTGGTTCCATTGGAAAATTCTCTGATGTTCTCCTTCCTAATCCTACTTTCTTTGTGCCACAACTTGGCCAGGTTAGGGAGCACATGCAATTAGGCTTTCCAGCTTTCTTTTTGTTTCTGCCTTGACTTAATCAATTCGGAGTTGAGGAAAATAAATTGTGCTTGATGAATAACAGAAATTGGTAAATACTTGGAACCTTGTGATGCATTTTCTAAGAAGCTATGGGGTGAAAAAATTAAGGAATAAAATGCAGGGAACTCAGCAGAGAATAAATACCAGGAAAGAAAGAGTGACAATAGTGGCCAGACATTTCAGTTCTTTTTAGTGACACTTTCTGATACGGTTTGACTGTGTCCCCATCCAAATGTCACTTGGAATTATAATTTCCATAATCCCTACATGTTGTGGGAGGGACTCAGTGAGAAGTAATTGAATCTTGGGGGCAGTTACTCACATGCTGCTCTTCTCGTGTTAGTGAGTGAGTTCTCATGAGATCTGATGGTTTTATAAGGGGCTTCTCCCCCTTTTGCTCAGCACTTCTCCTTCCTGCCATCATGTGAAGAAGGATGTGCTTGCTTCCCCTTCCACCATGATTGTACGTTTCCTGAGGTCTCCCCAACCATGCAGAACTGTGAGTAAATTCAACCTCTTTTCTTTATAAATTACCCATTCTCGGGTATTTCTTCATAACAGCTTAAGAAGGAACTAATATACTTCCCAATCCAACCGCATTTCTCAAAGGTTGTGGAAAACCAACAGTCCTTTTCCAGAGACATCAAGTGGGTCTGGATGCTTGCTCTTCACCACCAGCATTCTAATCCAAGGACAAATCATGCATTTAATATATAATATTGATTTGTAAATTTCCAGTTTACTAATTTTACTATTATTTTATAGTTTTATTTATTACTTATTTTTTTTTTTAGAGATGGGATCTTGCTCTGTTGCCAAGGCTGGAGTGTAGTGGCACAGTCTCACCTCACTGCAATCTTGACTTCCTGGCCTCAAGCACTCCTCCCACCTCTGCCTCTTGAGTAGCTGGAAGCACAGGCACACACCACCATGCCCAGCAAATTTTGTTCACTTTTTTTGTAGAGATGGGGGTCTCACTATGATGTTCAAGTTGGTTTTGAACACTTGACTTCAAGCAATCCTCTCACCTCAGCCTCTAAATGCTGAGATTATGGATGTGAACCACCATGCCTGGCCTATTTTATTGTTTTCAAAAAGAATTTCAAGTCAGTCACATAGCAGTATCTACATTATGAAGAATCAAGTTTTTAAAAATCCTTTATTACTATTTCATAGGGTAAAATGAAAAAGAGACATGATAATCTAGCCCCCTATAAGAGGGTGTCCCACAAAGCCCAGGCATGTAAATTAGGTATAGCATATAGTATATAATGTAACCTAAAATAATGTTTAGCCATTTTTTCCAGAGCTAAGAATTGGCAATATTTACTACTCATTTTTTTCACATTCCACATGGAATTTAATCTCTTCACATCAGAGTCCAAATATTTATCTGAAGAAATTGGCCCAACACACACACACACACACACACACACACACACACACACACAGAGAGAGAAAAAGAGAAAGAAAGAGAGAGAGACATGATTCACTTCACAAATGCCTGGACAATATATGCACACATCGCTCAGTTGATCTGAAATAGCAATGACGTCTTACATTATTAAGTGTTTTTATTATCCACATAATGTGTTACATTAAGTAATTAGAAGTAGTTGTCAAAATAAATTAAGTAAACTGCATTGTAATGTAAGAAGAAAAAGAAAAAGAGACTTGACAGCTACATATCCCTCCATCATTCATAAATAAATTAAAAGACTCTGAGGTAATCTTCCTAAGCAGTTCGTTACTGAGATTAACATTAAAAAATAATCTTTATAGTTAAAATGCAATTATAGGATATCTCTGAGATCAATGCTACTCAAAGTGTGGTATGTAAACTATTTGTTTCCAAGTCCCATTGAGATTAGTTCAGAAAGAGAGGATAGGCATTTAAATAATTTTAAAGCAATTTGACAAGAGCAAGATATCTAACTGTGTGGTTTTGTATTTCACCAAAATATCAGTTGGTTACTAATTGAGAGGAAAACAACTCTTCTGTAAGAATTGCTTGAAAAGCACTGGGTTAGATAATGAAGAGAGCAGTTGCTCATGACTAAAAATCTAAACTACAAACTAAACAGGCATTGCCTTTTTAATTAAATGGAATGATGGTAAACAGAACCCTATTTCTGTTCAAAATTTTTTAAATGGTGATTTGAACATCTTTGGGTTCAGGAGATCGAGACCACCCTGGCTAACATGGTGAAACCCCGTCTCTACTAAAAGTACAAAAGAAATTAGCCAGACATGGTGGCAGGCACCTGTAATCCCAGCTACTCAGAAGGCTGAGGCAGGAGAATGACGTGAACTCGGGAGGTGGAGCTTGCAGCGAGCCAAGATCCTGCCACTGCACTCCAGTCTGGGCAATGGAGCAAGACTCCGTCTCAAAAAAAAAAAAAAAAAAAAAAAAAAAAAGGGTGATTTGAACATCTTGAACTATTGAATTTTACCTCAAATTAGATTGCGGTAAACACAGAGACAGACTGATGAGTGTGTGACATGTGCATTCACACAGGTCCCTCCTCTCAGAAGGGTCCTACACTTCATTGAATACTCTGCTGCTGCCATCTTGAAATTCTTAGTAACTTTATCTTTTAAAGTGTGTTTTGAAATCTAGTGTGGTGATGGAGCATGCATATGAGCAGAGGAGAGATGTGAAATGTACATAGTCACCCATTCCTTGCAGCCCTGTTTGCACATGGCCCTCAAGATGCCTTGTCAGCAAAGAATTCTGGTAGACCCACTTCTCCAAGGTGGTTTATTTTATTTTTCAGTTTTCTAATTTTTAAGATGAGGATTGTATCTGCCCCATAGAATGATTATGAGGAATAAATGACAGATAGCATTTTTTATGCTGCCTGACACATAGTAACTATTTAGTCCACGTTAGCTAATCCCGTATATCACGAACTTCACCCTTTCACTATCATCTTGTTATGATTATTCCAAAATTCTGGTTCTCTCTTTTCTGTGAATGAAAATAACAGAGATACTCAAACCACAAAAGAAATAATTAAGATAAGCAAAACAGAGTTTAAAGAGGAAGAAAAGTCAAAACTATTGTCCAATTTGTGTTTCTTACTCCAGATGCTGTGAATTTGGGGGCCAACATGGGAGTCTGGTAGATCTCTCATTTATTCTCATGCTAATACAAATGGATGAGTATTAAAACCAACCACCTCTTCCTTTTCAAACCTCTTTCTGACAGTTTACCTTGGCCCCAGGCTTTGAAACAGGATGGCCTCATATGAGACATGGAAGATGTAAGAAAGAGTTGTTTACCCACTCAAGAAGGACAGGACTAAGATATACTTCCTTTATTACAATGAGATATATAAATTGTGTATAAATGTTTTTATTCTTCAATTTAAACACTGAATTTTATCAGTGAGCAGCATGTGTTTTGGCATTTTGATGATTGACATCCCAGGAGACTGAATGTTACTAGCTTGCATAATTCTTAGAAAGAGACTCCAGAAAAGCAGCCTGAGAACTAAGGATTCCAGAGGACAGCACCCAAAAGGCTACAACCTTGGAAGGAAGAGATGATTTGATGACTCTATGTCCCCCTCTACTTCCTATCCATTACTTTCTGACTTAGACCAATCAAACTCTTACTTCAAGGGGACCCATTCCATAATTTTCCCTTGTCTTTTCATATTTATAAGTAGTATTTATTTAAAATGTGTCAGACACTATTCAAAGAATTTTACATGTAGGAACTCAGGACAAAACTATGAAGAAGACACTTTTATTATTATAACTATCTCAGAAGAAAGGACAGTGAAACACAGTGAGAGTAAATAATTTCCTGAAAGTTACCCAAGTAGAAAGTAGCAGAATCAGGATTCAAATGACTACAGCATTCCTGCTGTTCCACACTTGGTTTTATTTACTGCAGATGCACCACTCAGGAAAATCAGACTTTGAATTAGCTCCGATTGTACTTGGTCAGTTCCCTCTCTCATTTCCCACAACTGGCACTTAGGACATGTCCAGGAATATTTTATGAATCAGTGAGCACTTGTTAATCAAAGCATCCAGTGCAGATCTCCTGGCTTCCATTCCATGAGAATACACTCATCTTCTCCCAAATGTAGCATTAAGTATCATAGGAACTTAAATCAATATGACAATATGAATTCACTATCCATTAATCTCTCCTTTTAGTCCCAGCTTCATAAGTGGGAGTACCATCTATCCCTTTGTCCAATTTGGAAACCTTGCTTCTCTTTGTCAATCCTTCATTACATCTGACACAGCAAAATCTTATTCTCAAGCTACAAACACTTCCCATTGAGTAACAGTGGTAGGCATGTAATGATTTCCAATTTTACTACTCACTTTTGTCAAATTTATCTTTCTGGTACTGATCATCCACTTACCCACTGTGGTAGGCAGAATGAACTCCCCTGTCCCCCAGGAGATGCCTGGGTGGGAATCCCTGAAAACTGCGAATATGTTACCTTATATGGCAAAAGAGCCTTTGCAGATATGATTAAGTCTAAGACCTTAAAATCAAGTGATATCCTGGATTTTCTGGAGGGCACAATATAATCACATGGGTCTCTAAAAACAGAAGCCCTTTACTTGCTGTGCTCAGAGGAAGGTATCCCTAGAAGAAGGGTCAGGGCAATGAAACTTGCTGACTTTTAAAAATGGAGGAAGAACCAGGAGCCAAAGAATGCAGGCAGCGACTAGAAGATAGAAAAGTCAAGGAAACAAATTATCCTCAAAAGCTTCTAGAAAGAGATATAACTCTGCTAACATCTTGATTTATCCCAGTAAGACCTGAGTTGGGCTTTTTTTTTTTTTTTT
>NW_016808492.1:673449-683716 GCF_001698545.2 Rhinopithecus bieti | reverse complement strand
TTTTTTTGAGACGGAGTATCGCTCTGTGGCGCAGGCTGGAGTGCGGTGGCACTATCTGGGCTCACTGCAAGCTCCGCCTCCTGGGTCACGCCATTCTCCTGCCTCAGCCTCCCGAGTCGCTGGGACTACAGGCGCCCGCCACCTGGCCCGGCTAGTTTTTTGTATTTTTAGTAGAGACGGGGTTTCACCGTGTTCGCCAGGATGGTCTCCATCTCCTGACCTCGTGATCGGCCCATCTCGGCCTCCCAAAGTGCTAGGATTACAGGCGTGAGCCACCGCGCCTGGCCCGACCTGAGCTGGACTTCTGAATTAAGAGAACTGTAAGATAATAAGCTTATCTTGCTTTAAACTATCAAGTGTCTAGCAATTCGTTACAGCAGGAATAGAAAACTAATACATCCTCTATAAATTGTCTACTGATGCCTTAGAGATTTCAGGAAATCTTTCTTAATTTTTTTGTCTGTCTTAGGTCATGTATTTTCTCACATAGTACCTATGTTTGTTTTTGTTTTTCTATCATAGTCCTTGTTTTATTTCCATGGTGGTGTCAGGGGCTAGAGTAGGGAAGGCAGGGAGGCTGCAGGAGAGCGAGGCTCCTGCCATCTGTAATTAGAAATGCATTTCCTGCCGGGCGCGGTGGCTCAAGCCTGTAATCCCAGCACTTTGGGAGGCCGAGACGGGCGGATCACGAGGTCAGGAGATCGAGACCATCCTGGCTAACACGGTGAAACTCCGTCTCTACTAAAAAATACAAAAAACTAGCCGGGCGAGGTGGCGGGCGCCTGTAGTCCCAGCGACTCGGGAGGCTGAGGCCGGAGAATGGCGTAAACCCGGGGGGGCGGAGCTTGCAGTGAGCTTAGATCCGGCCACTGCACTCCAGCCCGGGCGACAGAGCTAGATTCCATGTCAAAAAAAAAAAAAAAAAAGAAATGTATTTCCTTTCTGAAGCTAAAATCACAAAGCACATATACAATGAACGTAATTAGCTATCTCAGAAACAAAACCAAAATACTTGTTTTTAAGTGTATGAAGATTTGTGAAATACCCACAATTCTTATTGAAGTAATTTGTTAGCAATATCAAGGAGAAATAAACAAGATCGCAACTCAGAAAACAAATTGTAACAATTGTACTTTACTTCAGGAAAAAAAAAAAAAAAGACGATTTTGTAACTAAATGTATACCTAGAAGCAGAGGCAAATGCCCTGTGAAGCAATGAAGCTTAAACATAGCTATTTTCGTGGCTCCTGAGAGACGCCTGAGAGGGTCACATATACTTCTAACATTTGCATAACTGAGGCATTTCTACTATAATTGGATAAGACTACTGGTTCTTAGCATTTCTCCATAACATTTTCCTTTCCATTCGGTGACACTGTGAGCACATGTTGTATTTGTAATTTCCTATTCTTCAATGGGGGTCCAAACCATATGAGCTTCAGGTCATATAAAATTTGGATTCTGCTCTGTGTAATGAAAAGTGAAGATCAAATACAGTTTGGATTTGCCATTTAAGCCTGGTAGAAAGAAGAAAGTGCACAGCTTCAGAGACAAAAGTTTTCTAGTCACTAGGGTGTATTGCCTTATTAAGGAGATGTTCTTTTGGATGCCACTAAACTCAAAATACATGATTAATTTCTGTCACTCTGATAATTTTTCCAAGTGTAACATTCCTTTAGAGGAAAGCACAATGATCTGCTGACAACACTTCCTAGATTGAATAAAAATGGCCTTTTCCACTGTAAAATAATATTTTGGAAGTTTGGAACAGATGTGCATATATGATAGATAAAATATATATCTTCATTAATCACTTGCCATGTTGCCAGAATTTGTGGAGAGCAGCAGTGAAGAAGCTGGCTGTCTTCTCTTACAAAGCTTGCATGTTCATATGTGGGAAGGGGACATGAAATAAACAAGTAAACAAATAAGTGAAGAAAATCATTGCCCCTAGAATTAGGGTGAAGGTCTTCCGGATGGGTGGTAAGGTAACTCCAGGCTTCTTTGAAGCAGTGGCATTTGAGTAGAAACTTAGAAAGGAAGAAGCCTTTCCTGCAGAGATATCTGAATGGACGATTTAAGGCAGAGGGAGAAACAGGTTCCAAAAACGTTAGATAGAGTCATGTTATATCGAGTTGTAAGATAATATTTTTCAAATTGGCCTGTGACCAATTTGTTGGCCTTGAAATCAATTCAGTGACATGCAACAATTTTCTTATATGAAATAGAACAGAAAAGAACAAGAAAAATCAAAGTGCATTGCGTACGTTAAGAAAGTAATTTTCATAAAATCATTGCTTCAGGGCTGTGTGTGTGTGTGTGTGTGTGTGTATGTGAATATCTGTGTACTGGGTCATGGTATATAAACATTGTTTCCCCCTTTAGGTCCTAGTTTAAAAAAAAAAAAACTTTGAAAGACACTGTTGTAGGGATCTGAATACTATTCCACATGAAATAAGACACTGAAGAAATCTTTTAAGCCACATATATACATACAAAGAAAGAATGTGAGCTGCTCAAAAGCTGAATCTACTGATTTACTCTCATTTCGTTAGCAAGTTCAGATTGATGTATTTGGAAAGCTGAAAATTACACCCTAGTTCATGGTGGATTTTATACCTGGGTGGCCCCTTTGAGGTTCAACTAGCCATCCTCCTCCTGGAGGCACCCACACTGCATTAAGCTGCCTTGGGCAAACTGCAAAAAAGTACCCCTCAGGAATGGGCAAACAATGAAAAGGGGTGCCTCCTCTGAAGTCTTGCAGCATGGTGATAACTTCCCCAGGGTGACCAGGTCACAAAGCTTGGCTTGCATCTCAAGCTGAGTTGCAGCCCCAGCTTTTCCCATCCAAGCACGCTTTCCTCTCCGGGAACTACACAGTCACGTGCAGGGGATACTCCCCCACTTCCTCTGCTTTGTGCCTCATCAGCCAAATTTCAATAGTATTTGCTGTCTTGGATGATAATTGTTTACTTGTCCGTCCTGGGATACTTAGGTAACTTAAACACTTAACATAGTGTCTGGTTTAAAATTCATTTTAAACCATAGTGTCTGGTTTAAAAATTCATTTCTAATAAAGAGAGTCATGGAAAATTATCTGGGAATAAACAAAATCGTTATATTAGATGATAACGTCGGAAACTAGTTGTATGTTGCACATGGAACAACACAAAATAAAATCTAGCTGGGATAGCATTTGAGAGTCTGGCCAAATTTTGTCTGGCACTTTGAGAGTTTCTCTCATTCCCTTATACTTCAATTTGCTGATTTCAGATCTCGCTTTCCTCTGATACCCACTTTTCTTTCTTCTGGTCTGATTGTTGCTGGTTCTTTAGCTCCTGCTCTGACGTTTCCACCAGTCATTTTATTCCAGCATTATTTGCCTTTGCTTTCCAATTCTCACCTCTTGGTTTGACCCCTCAGTATAATGGTGGATCCATCAATTTGGCCCATCTTGTCCTGCTGAAGGATTCATCTGTGGCATGTTAAACTCCCTAAATCTTGACATTCTCCTGTTCAGTGAGCCTGGTCAATCTCCACCCCTTTCACTGTCATCCAAATTAGATTGACTCCCCATATTATATCTAACTTTAGCAAATGGAATCAGTCACCTGGCGTATCAAGCATTTTGAAATATTTATGACAGGTAGAACACATAAGGCTGTATGTATCAGCAGTAATTAATGTTAAAATAAACAGTGCAAATTCACTTACACTAAGATAGTCATCATTACTTAATGAAAATGATTAATTTATACAGTACTCTCATACCTAGCACAATAAAAGATTACTTAAAATTCATATGACTCATCAAATACTATAATTAGGGAATTAAAAGAGTATTTATGAAAATAATTTTTATTATGAAGACTTAGCACAGATTGTGGCTCTAATTAATGTAATTTCACCTGTGTTTAAATCAGGGGGGAAAAAAGCATAGAACAAGCTGTTGATCAAGATTCCAGTTTCTAGTCTAAGAGTTTCAATTTATTACTGGTTTGTTGGTTTGGAGATTCTGTGTCAATACAGATATCAAATAATATAAGGAGAAAATAAGTCATATATTTGATTCAGCAGCACTGCTAGAAAATACAATTTATTTATTTGTATATTTTGTGTTTAGTTTACCAGGCATGGCAGAGCTTTTCAAAGGATATGGATTTTGGAATGTTTCCACTCAAATCTGAGCAATTGTGAATGCAAATGGGTCTGCTATTTAGGTCTGTCTCTTTGTGCCAACAAAAGTTAAATGATTAAATTTCGAAATTTCAATGAAGAATCAGAGTCAGGTTTAAGGACAATTATTTAGGTCATCCTGTCTGTGCTCAAGGAATCACTTTTCAATTTAGAGGCAATTATAGGTAATGGAAAATCACCAAGAATAAAGGCTTTCATTTGTACACATATGCATTAATGTTTTGAATGTGGGACATGTACAAAATTTTGTCAGTTATAATACCTATTGTATTTTTGTTCTTTCATCTCATTCACAGCCACTTACCGACATACACATGTAAATACAGTTACTCTTACATATATTTTAAATCAAGCACTACTTTTGAAAGTGTGCCCCGAGCCAAAGTGACACTAAGGCCAATAATATCAAATAAAACCAAAGATCGCAGGTGCTTGAAACCTGAACTTGTAAAGACTAGCAGCTGTTGATCAGATTTGATCTGATCAGAGAGCAACATGTTGGTTTTTAAAAGATTATTATTTTACTGATATTGACTTTCCTATTCTCGTTTCCATTAAAAAATGTCTTTCCAGCTTCTCTATTTCATGCTCTTTAAAAAAAATTCCATGAATATAAGACAGTCAAGAGTCAAAAGAAGCACCTTGGAGACGGTCTGACTTAAGTACTTCGAGATTACAAAAAGCCCCTATGGGGGCATTCTTTCCGACTATTAAAAAATAATATTCTGTCCGGGCGCGGTGGCTCAAGCCTGTAATCCCAGCACATCGGGAGGCTGAGACGGGCGGATCACGAGGTCAGGAGATCGAGACCATCCTGGCTAACACGGTGAAACCCCGTCTCTATTAAAAGATACAAAAAAACTAGCCGGGCGAGGTGGCGGGCGCCTGTAGTCCCAGCTACTCGGGAGGCTGAGGCAGGAGAATGGCGTGAACCCGGGAGGCGGAGCTTGCAGTGAGCTGAGATCCGGCCACTGCACTCCAGCCTGGGCGACAGAGCCAGACTACTCCGTCTCAAAAAAAAAAAAAAAAAAAAAAAAAAAAAAAAAAAAAAAAAAAGGTGTGATAGCCAATACTGGAAAAGTGTGTTGCATTAGTCTCACACTTTTGGTGATGGTATAAACTAGAATAACCCAGTAATTTGAAAGAAAGTTGGTAATGTATGTCAAGAGCCTCAAAAAGGTTAATACTCTTTGATTCTGTAAGTCTAGCTCTGAAACTTCATCCTGCAGAATTAATGTCTATGCTCCTATTTGTATGCAAAAGGAAAGAAAAAGTCATTTTGTGTATAGACGTCTATATAAGCCTGGACAGAGGGGTAGGACAACACACTCCATGTTGTTAACATCAGGGACCTCAGGCAGTGGGATTGGGAGGGGAGCTAATAGGAGGATCATTAATGTTTTCTTTATAAACCACTGTATTGTTAGATTTGGTACAAAGAGCATGCATTATTTTGTGATTTTTAAAAACTCAGCAAAGTAGAGAAATAAGAAAAAATGACTGAGATAGCATTTATTAGTAAAAAAGAATCATAGTTCTGAAACAGATTTATGAACAAAGAATATCATCACAGTATTATTTATAATAGTAAAATGTTGGAAGTAACATAGATGTCAATAGGGGACTAGTTAAATACATTACATTACATTCACATGATGGAATATTGTACACTCATCAAGAATGATGTTTATGAATATTTAATTATATAAAAAGATAGTGTAACAAGCTTAAAAGAGCAGGGTAAAAAACACTATGATTTCAACTACGTAAAAATACAGTAACACATATCAAGATGGCTATTATCGAAAACACTTCAAAAATAACAAGTGTTGACAAGGATGTGCAGAAACTGGAACTCTTGTGTATTGCTGTTATGTATGTAAAATGGTGCAGAATGTATAACATAAAATGTAATATAATGTAAAATGGTACAGCCATTGTGGAAAACAGGATGGCAGTTCTTCAAAAAGTTAAACATAGAATTGCCATATGATCTGGCAATTCTACTCCTAGGCATTAATATAAACCCAAAAGAAATGAAAGCAGGGACGCAAAGGATACCTGTACACCAATGTTCATAGCAGCATTATTTACAATAGCCAAAAAGTGGAAATAACCCAAACGCCCACCAACAAATGGATAAACAAAATATGTCATAGATATACAATGGACTATTAGCCATAAAAATGAATGAAGTACTGATGCGTACTGCAACACGGATGAACGTTGAACACATCATGCTAAATGAAATAAGCTGGACACAAAAGGACAAATTGTGTATGACTCTACTTATATGAAGTATCTACTCAAATTCCTAGAGACAGAAAGTAGAATAATGCTTACCAGGGGTTGGAAGGAGGGAAGAATGGGGAGTTATTTTTTTTTAATTTTTTTTTTATTTTTTGAGACAGAGTCTCACTTCGTCACCCAGGCTGGAGTGCAGCGACACAATCTCACTCAGCTCACAGCAACCTCCACCTCCAGAGTTCAAGTGATTCTCCTGTCTTGGCCTCCTGAATAGCTGGGATTACAGGTGTGCACCACCATGCCCGGCTGTTTTGTATTTTTAGTAGAGCTGGGGTTTTGCCATGTTGGCCAGGCTGGTCTCGAACTCCTGACCTCAGGTGATCTGCTCAGCTCGACCTCCAAAAGTGCTGGGATTACAGGCATGAGCTACCGCGCCCAGCTGGGAGTTACTGTTTAATGGCCACAGAGTTTCTGTTTGGGAGGATGGAAATGTTTCAGAAAGGGATAGTGGTGATGATTGTACAATACTGCAAATGTGCTTAATTCCACTGAATTGTACACTTAAAAATGGTTGAAATGGTCAATTTTATGTTATGTATATTTTACCACAGGAAAAAAAAAGACTAAGTGCTCTGGGACTTTTTTCCTTTTATACTTCTACGNTAACAATTTACTTCTAGTATAAATCAACAGTTCTCAGATTTGGGGATTTTATAGACAGAAAATGTTCAAATAAAATAATATTGACATTTTACCAGTAAGAGCAGTAAAACAATTAAACAAAACCAACCAAATAAACAAATAAGTATGACTGCCATCTATTGTAATTATAACTTAACAAAAACAATGTCTTTTGACATCAAATAATGTGTAACAGTTATAACCTTAGAATAAACAACAATCCTGTGAATTGATCAAATCTAAGTTTATGAAATACTCATCACAGGTAAAATGTATTTTATTTTGCCACACTCATAAAAATTTAGTCAAGAAACACATTGGTCCAGAGACTGATGTCAGATAACCACCATTATAGAGGCTTTTAGATGCTAAGTACATATTTTATCAGCACACAGGGAGCTTAATAAAGTGTCTTAATAATTATCTGCTCTAAACTCTAATTTTCTTATGTGTGAAATGAACAGAATAATGGGAACTACCTCATAGAGGTGTTGTGAGAATTCAGTGGGTTAATACATCTATAAAACTCAATGGACTAATACACTTAAACCCAACGGGCTAATACAAGACCAAAAAAGGAGGGTTTGGGGCTTCATTGTATCTAAGATTTGATTCATCTCTAGAATATCCGCCTTTCAAGTCTACACTAAATAACTCAAAAAACAGCTGTAAAATACTGATCTCTAAGTTTATAATATGCATGATGGAGTGTATAGGGAAATGTACTGCAATTTACTATGCATAATAAACAAATTTACAGGAATAAATAGATGTATATTCTGGCACACAACAAATGTAATATAATGGTAGTTACAGAATTTAGGTAGTGGGCACATTTTAAATTCTTTTAAATTTTCCATGTGTTTTAAATTTTTAATAATAAAATTGAAAAACTGGACAACTATCTACTACTTGTTCACCAATAAAAAAAAAATTGTTAAAATAGGAAGCAACGAGATGCAGACACTGTTTCAAATACTTATCTGGGAATTCCCATAGTTATATTTAAGGTTAGGATTTCTGCTGCTTGCCTCCATGTCCATAGTTGCTAGTTGTGATGGTGCCCCTATAGACACATAACCATGCTTGCCCAGAAGCTGTGGGAGGCTCTGGTGACTGCAGGGACAACTTGGCATCCAGTTCTCACTGGCCTGACCAGGATGAACCTAGGGATGTTGGGGTGGTGGGGAAGTGAACTGAACAGAGAGTCTGGAAATAACTGAAAGTTATAAGATGGTTTCTATTCTGGAGGCAAGTACTTGAAAAGTACTTGGTACAAATTTGATGATAAAGTTCAGGAGAAAACTGTCATTAGTTGCAAAAACATGAGAGAGAACAAAAATGTGTTGACTACAAAACTTACTACAAAACACTTGTTCTAGTAGTTTTATTCTGTGTTTAGAAAAAAGTATTTTTTGTGTGTGCATATATATACGTGCATGTATGTCTGTGTGCATATATAGATCTATATTTTGAAATAATGACTGTGAAACAATAAAATGTTTTTATGAGATGGTGTTAATTTTCATATTTCTATGTTTCCCTTATAATTTCAAACAAAACAAAGGTAAGATTTTTTAAAAGTATTTGCAACCTGTGTTTGAGATATGTTATGGCAATTAAAACCGAAAGAATAACTCCGTGTGAAATCAGAGCAGGCCTTCGTCGGAATGATTGTAATATCACCAGGAAATAATTATTATTTTATTTCTGAAATAAAGAAAAATCCTTCAGATGTCTAAGTAAACCAATTTTTTAAAAAGAAAAAAGAAGAAAGTCAATTGTGTAAATATTCGGCATTTTGCAGAAAAGTTTGAGATGTTTTAGTGATATGTCTTCTCCTGGAGTCCAACTATTATTACTTCTGAGAAGGCTCTCAAAATGTGAAATACACCTGTATAGTCATTACTTTCCTAAGCACAAATAATAAAATGAAGATCCATTTCAGGCAAAATAAATTCTGCTTTAATCCCGTGGATATTTCCATTAAGTCTTTCTTGTTTTTAATTATTCAGATAATAATTGTAATTCTCTTATTTCTGTATAAGAACAATAACAGAAAAAATACTACCCTTCAATAATATTTTTCCATTAAAGGGTTAGGCCATAACAACAGGAGACTCATTGGGATTAACAGGAGGCAGAAGTGGTGACTGTGGATGTATCAACAGATTGTTTAATATCCTAAATAGAAAATCAAAAAGAGAGAAAAAAAAAAAAAACAACACTTAGATCAAAGTGTTTTGGAGCTGAAAAATGCCCTTAGACATATGCTTTTATGAATGAAAAACTAATGCCCAGAACAGCTAAATGTATCACCTCACAAGTCCATTTCAGGGCCAGTTAAACAGCAGTCAGCTGGTTTTGTAAAATTTCTCCACACCACACTGCCAGTAGCTCTAAAAGGCTGCCATTATTTTCCTGCATAGAAATGGATGTTGGAAGGAAATCCATATACAAGATCATTTACCTTAATATGGGTAGATGTCTGTTTACATTCAGGGAACAGTAAAAGATTACATTTAATTTTGAATTATTTACACAAAGCTTATGAAATTTCCATATAAGTTATAAATCATATATTCTACCAAGCACAATAGGGAAGAATTTGAATAATAGAGAATCCATCACTCTGATTTTCTTGGCTTCAGAACACTTAAATAAGAATTCATGTGGGCGGAGCAAGATGGCCAAATAGGAACAGCTCCAGTCTCCAACTCCCAGCACAAGCGACACAGAAGACCGGTGATATTTGCATTTTCAACTGAGGTACTGGGGTCATCTCACTAGGGAGTGCCGGACAATCGGTGCTGGTCAGCTGCTGCAGCCCGACCAGCAAGAGCTGAAGCAGGGCGAGGCATCGCCTCACCTCGGAAGCGCAAGGGGGAAGGGAATCCCTTTTCCTAGCCAGGGGAACTGAGACACACAACACCTGGAAAATCGGGTAACTCCCACCCCAATACTGCGCTTTAAGCAAATGGGCACACCAGGAGAATATATCCCACACCTGGCGGGGAGGGTCCCACGCCCACGGAGCCTCCCTCATTGTTAACACAGCAGTCTGCGATCCAACAGCAAGGCAGCAGCAAGGCTGGGGGAGGGGCGCCCGCCATTGCTGAGGCTTAAGTAGGTAAACAAAGCC
>NW_016808492.1:644261-669904 GCF_001698545.2 Rhinopithecus bieti | reverse complement strand
TTAAGAAAATGTGGCACATATACACCATGGAATACTATGCAGCCATAAAAAAGGATGAGTTCGTGTCCTTTGTAGGGACATGGATGCAGCTGGAAACCATCATTCTTAGCAAACTATCACAAGAACAGAAAACCAAACACTGCATGTTCTCACTCATAGGTGGGAACTGAACAATGAGATCACTTGGACTCGGGAAGGGGAACATCACACACTGGGGCCTATCATGGGGAGGGGGGAGTGGGGAGGGATTGCATTGGGAGTTATACCTGATACAAATGATGAATTGATGGGTGCTGATGAATTGATGGGTGCAGCACACCAACATGGCACAAGTATACATATGTAACAAACCTGCACATTATGCACATGTACCCTCGAACTTAAAGTATAAAAAAAAAAAGAAAAGAATTCATTACATAAAATATTTTGTTATGTATCAGGCATTCTGCTGGCTGCTTCGTGGTATACATAAACCCTGTCCTCAAGAAGTTCGCAGTCTACTAGATGGGAAGATATTGATGTATAAATATATGTACAAAGTTGTGTTTTGCAAGATGGATCACAGGAGAGAAAAACTGGGGAAAGGCATAAACTGGGAGGCACACCAGCCAAGCCTAGAGAAGAAGCAGAACGAATAAGAGATGGGGCAGCTGATGGCGAGGAAAGGGGGTGGGCAGTTGCAGGTAAAGACACATGTAGGCTGAAATTTGAAAGTTCTAGTGCATCAATTCCTCTTCCTTTCCCACCCTCTCATTAAACCCTTTAAACAGTAGTAAAAACAAATAAAAGTGATAAAAAGGCAAGTACAAAGAAACTGCTATAACATCAATCTCAACAAACTTGGCCGTCTTCCAGTGTCTTGGTGAATGTTACCATTAAGCCAAATCCAGGGATTCATCCTAGATTGCTCCTTGGCCTTCAATGCCTACATTCTATCATTCAAGCTCTAATAATTCTACCTCCAAAACAGGTACCTTTTTACATAGATTCCCCTCTATCCACACTGCACTGTTCTTGCCCTCCTCATCTCTTTCCTTTGAACTGTAGTATCTGGGTTTAGTCACTTCAATCCTCTACTCCATTGCCAGGATACTACAGAGTAGGATCATCAAGAAAATAAAATGCCAGCTCAATTGCCTGTCGTGAAAGGTATTTTGTGATCTGATCCTTCGGAATGTCACATGACCTCCTACTTCTTCCTTCCCTTTTCTACTTCCAGCTTTATTCTCCAAGAATATCAAAGATTGCTAGTTCTAGGAATGTGCCATGGTTTTGCATTCTTGTGCTTTTTCACTTGTGGAATACTAGCTAATGGGCAGTACTCTTTTTAGACCACATGACTGCACTAGTAAGTTGATGGATAAATAAATGAATTTATTGTAGCCCTGAGTTGAAATTTTCAGTGCCTCAAATACAATGTGTTGTGTTCTTCTAAATGGTTCTCAACTAGATGGACCATTTAAACAACTAAGCACTGGCACTTGGTTAGGCAGTGGGAAAACAAGGACAATCACTTATAATCTCTGCAAACAATGTAGCATTCAATATTCAGAACAAGTCAGAAATTTAAAAATTTTATATAATGTTATAGGTCACAAACATGGTATGATACATTAGTTATTGCTACTTAACATGTAATGAGAACCTAATAAATACTTGCAACAAGAAGGAAAGAAAGCAAAAAAGCAAGCAAGAAAGAGAAGGAAAGAGATAGAAAAAAAATAGTTTGAATTTAAAGTTCAAGAGATACGGGCTTCTAACATATTTTAAGCCAAGAAAGTCTTGTAGAAACACTTTATAAGAAAATCCCACATGGAAAGGAAGTATATTATTCATTTCATACATATCCACAACGTATTTGCTCATTGCTAAATGCTTGGACTCTTGTAGGTGGAGGAGACATAGTAAAGAACAAGATAGATAAGGTCTCTTTCCTCTGCTATCTTACTGCTAGCAGAGAAGATAGATGCTAAGCAACAAGAGAGATTTTCAGACGGTATGAGTAATAGGAAAGTACGGGTTTGGCTACTTATAATAGGGTGACTGAGGAAGCACCTGTGAGGAGGAGGTAATGCTTGAGTTGAGACCTGGATAAATGAAGAGCAATCCAGGCACCAAAAATATCACATGCACAGGCCCTGAAGCGGGAACAAACTTGCCAAATTCAAGAGACAGAATGAAGAAAAATGAGATAGCGGGTGCACAGTGTAAAATGAAGACAAAATAATAGGTTCAGTAGAAACTTATAGGCATTTTTATAAATTGGTGAGGAGCTAATGGAGAGTAGGTAGTATAGGTATTAAGCACGAATGTGATTGTTGTTTATCACCATAAACATACTCTGAGGACTGTGAAGTTCCTCCCTTTTCTCATGCCTGCATTCCACATAATTGGCACTAATTGCACTCCATTGCTTAGTTATCACTAATGGCATATACGTGTGTGCGTGTGTATGTGTGTGTACAGGTATATAACTGAATGATGCTCAGTTCAATTGAATAAACATTTGCTGAGCATAAATTATGTGCCCATCACTAAGTTTAGTGATAGAAGTTCAAAAATGAAAGTTATGCATCTAGTCTTAGAGATTATTCAATGTAGAAAGAAAGGCAGGTTCACTCACATAATTTTAGAAGAATACATTATGTGCTAAGGTAGAAATATTAAGCATTGAGGGGAGGCCTGATTATTCCAGGCTGGTTGTTTGGGGAAGGTTTCCTGGAAGAGGTGACACCTGAGTTTTGGGTTAATTAACCAGACCAAAGAGGATATTCTGTGCAGAATGAAAGCACAAGCTAAAGAAGAGACACATTTTTATGTAGATGGTGCATAGAAGATAATTCAGGTCAGTATCACTAAAGCTTGAAGTAGGAACTGGGGACCAGTGAACAATGAGATTTGTGACATAAACAAGAACTAGATCAAGAAAGTGTTCAAAGTCATTTAAAGCTGTTCAAACACTACCCTGAGATCAATTAAAAGCCATTGATGGGTGTTGAAGAGTAGATTGAACCTAGTCAGATTTGCATTTTAAATATATCTCTGGCAGCTGGTTGGGAACATATTGGACATATTTTTCCCCAGCTACCATTCTGGAAGAGAATTGCTTTTCTAGAAATGCCAAATCTCTTCTGAATTATTTAAACATTGTTTAAAAGCATAATAGAAAAAATTTAAAGCAAGTTACCCATTTCGGCTCATTAGTCTCCACATTCTTTGGGGCTCAAAATCCACTTATATTTAATGCATAATGGCAAGAAGCAAGAATTAAAAATGCGTTTTTTTAGCCAGTTATTCCGCCTATTAGCAAGCCTGAGAGGCCCTGGAGTTTCTAATACTACTCATGCTTTCAGTTCCAAGATTGGCAGTGAATTCATCTGACCCCAGATATGACAGAAGATCCTCTCTGATGAATATGCTGCACCTTTCTGGAGCCTTCTCCTTTGAAAACTTTTAAACTCTTCTTCTGGATTTTGATTCCATAATGGAAATTAAATGGAAACTCTTGCCTTCTTAAAATATTATAATTACATATTTTGTATTTCTTTTACCTGAAGTGTCCATTATCATCTTATACCAATTTTACTTAGGAGCGCTTGGTCCTTGTGGCAACGCCTCTGAATCATCACTCTCCGTTCAAGGCACCACACACCTGCCGTGAGCGATGCAGGAATGTACGGGTGTATGTTTCAGATGCTCCATATGTAGGCTCAAGTTAGTCACTGGTTCTGGAACTTCTAATACCTCAGAATCATAGCACAGCTTTAAGTTTTAGCCAATATTTCTCTGCACATTTCACTGCGTATTACAAATAATCACTGTCCCATCACCTCACCCATCGCTGCAGTATTATTTAAGACTTGTTGCTTCTGCCCATTTTGTATTCACAATTGGCCATATTGGCCTAATGAAAATATGATATTGTTTTAAGTACATTCTCGCCAGAGAAGATGAAAAAGGGGTCTTTTTTTTTCTAACATTCAGAAAGATTTTTTTCACACTAAAGGACTAACGACTAAGAAATTTTGCCAGAGTTTTTATCCAGATAAAGATAAGAATAGTCTGAAGGTTAATCTTAAATTTCATTTTTTTGCTGCCCCTACTTTCCTCTTCTCTCAGTGTTTGACCTTTCCCCAACTTTCTTTCCATATTCAAAGTCAATTAATATCAATACCACCAGTTTCTTCTTTAATCTAGGCCAAATATTCTTATGCTTTTCTCCTCAAAGGATCCATATGCATGAATGTGTTTGTATTTCACTTGCTTATTTGTTCTTTCATTAATTTATCTGCTGAATATATTACACTTATTTCTTCAAATCAAAGTTGAAAGACAATCTAGTACTACTAAAGTCCGCTGCAATTAGGCACCAGAAACCTGGATGCAATTCCTAGGTTTGTCAACAAACAAATATCTAAAAGGTGATTGATTCATCACTATCCAACTTATTTTAATTGCCTCCTAAACAAAAGCTAATAACTGTCAATTCTCCAGAAAAATTAAAAGATGCCCATACGCCACATAACATATACAATTTTGCTTTTTATTTCTTGCGGCACCATTAGAATCCTAAAACCTGTGGATAATATCTCAAAGATTCACAGGTTCTTTGCGTTAAGAGCATGAACTAAAAGGTCTCTACCTTTGCTAGTTCCACAGACCCTTGCTTGTCAACGGGGTTCCAGAGTAGCAGTTTACAAGGTAGGTTGTGTTTAGAAATCCCATCCCAAACCCAGACCTATTGAATAAGATCTGCCATTTTAACAATATCTTTCAGGTGATTCACATGGACAGCTGAACGTTTGAGAAGCACAGCTATAGGGTCTGATTTAATACAAATGTCATGTGAAAGCAGGGAAGGAATGTGGGATTATTATTAGGATGGGATTGGAGGCTGGCTTTTCCTTTTCTTCTTGTCCCTGATACTCCAATAATACAGGACAAACCACAGCAATGATTTTTAATCTGGCGACTCAACTTCCTGGGATGAACCTGAAGGAGCTGCCCCAATGAAGAAAACTTAAGGTTCTGCTCAGCGAAGAAACATTAATTGATTAATATTAATTGATGTTAATAACAATGGTGAATTAAATGTCATTGCTATTTATTATTTTGGGGAAGCTTATCACCGCTAAAGGCCCTACGACAAATGGGCAAGAAATGAAACCCCAAAAAATTAGTTCAACCAAGCATTCTGGCTGATCAGGTCTTTATGTGAATTATTTAGACATTATGCCTGAATAATCATCTGCACCATCATGATTATGGAACCCATGAATAGACTCAATGTATCAGGATTAACATTGCCCTCTTGGTTTCTATTTATTATAATTAAGCAAATTGCACGAGTATATATATTTACTCTTCATTAATTTGTTACTCTTCAGCAATGGAAATGCTGCTTAGAACCTTAGAAATTAAGGCAAAATTATTTTTAAAAACATCTTGAATGAAAATTATGCTTCTCAATATTAAGCTTTTATTTAGTATTTATATAGAATCTCTATTCTAATTTAAATGTTTTGGCTCAAAATATATGAGAAACCTAAAACCAAAGCTATTCTGTATTCTTTTGCAGATGGGAACTTTCATAATATATCTACTTAAAATTAAGGTATCTTTTGAAGTTCTCCTGGGTAAATATTACATTACATTGATCTTCAAAACTGTGGGACAATATTTCCAAAATTACCTCTTAAAATGGAAGAAATTAAATGTATTAGATGCACGAATTAAGAGATAACAGGAAACTGAATTAGATACAAGACAAAATAAGGTTATGGGTGCAAAGGAAGATGAGATGAAGAGTGTGCACTTCATGTCTAAATACAGAGTGACATTTACTGTTCCAAGGAAAGAAACAGGGGAGGAAATAATTTGTTTTCATTGCATTTATGCATTTTTTGTCATACCAATAATAGTAATTCAGTAATGCTCCCAAAATAAATAGGATCTCTTCTCTCTCTCTGACTTTCTCATTCTCTCTTCATCTCTCTTTTTTTCTCATTTCCTCTTTCCCTCCATCCCTCTCCTCATATGTGTAATACTGCATTTTGGTTATATGGAAAGGACATAATCTATTATAGAGGATGACTATATCATTTTTTTCTAATAAAGTTTTCTTCTCTTTACTAACTTCATCACCTTAAGTGAATTAATTGAATTGATGACTTTTTGTCCCTCTTTTATCAGAGCTTTTAGAAAAGTTTGCCAAATTTCTATGTTCTCTTATTTAAATCATTTGCTTATCTCCTCTTATCCAAACCACTGGTACCTTGTAGTTCCCAAACTACTTTTCTCGTGCTTCTGCTTTGTAATAGGCCATTGTTCCAAAACTGATCTTTCTTACAAAGTTAAAAGTTGAAAAAGCAAGAGAAATCACGGCTAATTTCTTTTTTTCACCTCCAGTTAAGAATTTTGGTAACTTTCTTTGCACCTGTTAAGCAAGCACTCTGGGTTCGATGCAGGAGTAAGTTTGGGGTCTGGATTGGCACAATTTAGGGCATAAGGATGTAGGTGGTGGTTTTCTAAGCACATATTTAAATTTCCCTTATAGTAGTAAGTGTATGATAAAGAACCACTCTGTTCTGTTGCATCTCAAATAGATTCATGCTGGTTGATTCATTTCCTAATCTAGGGCATTTACTTTCACTGAAATATGTTCACACTAGTTTAATAGAAATTATTAAATAAACACAATAATTTAAAAAATAATGTAAGAACATGTACTGCTCCTTACATGAATTATACTTTACAGTATTAGCTTTTTTGTTTTTCTGCTTTTTTTCTCTGCCGGTTTGATTTCATATTGGATATTGGATATAATCCTAAATAAAATAGGGGCAGTATAAGTAGGTAGTAGGGGTATAGTGCCTAACCATAACCTCATAGGCAATTATCTTTTAGTAACAGTTATAATGATAAAATGCTCCTCTACTCCTTCTAATGATGACATAGTTCTACCTCTTCCCAAATTGGTACAGAGATTGCCTCTGCTCCTGTGCCTGCTTCATTCAGAAGGACGATGTGCTAGAGGAAGGAGCCAAAAGATATGAAGATCAAGAACTAAGATGGAAATAAGAAAAGAATACTGAAAAAGTGCTACCAATGGGAAGTCAGATTGATCCTGCTTATCTGGCACTGTATAGGGTTTATATTTTCTGTCTTCTTGTTTGTTCTATGGTTTCCCTTCCTAAGTTAAATGTCCGTATCCCTTTTATTAAATTTTGGAGGTTTTTTTCTGAATTTAGGGTGTTTAAGTAAGTTTAGGATGAATGCAGTTGTGTGTGTATATATTTAATGAATGTGTGTTTTTATATGTAAGCATAGGTATGTATATGTGCATCTGCATGTGAGTATATTTGTATGTGTGTTTACATATTTGCTAGTTTGTATTTGTATGTACATAAGAACAAATATGTGTTTGAATTTGAGTGTGTATGAATATTTATATTTTGGTATATCGGAAGACAAATTTATGAAAGAAGACAGCTTGTCTATATAATTGTTTAGTTTGAAAAAATGAGTTTTCTAACATACTCTGTGCTGGTCTATGTCAATACATACAATACAATACAACTGGTCTATGGCAATACATTTTTATGTGCCTCAGGAAAATAATTTTAGGGTGAAGGGAAATTGACCTTGGACAGTTTTCCAGGGATTTGGACAATTTTCAGCCTATGTAATTAATTGTTTCTTATATGTTTTCTGGATCTGCTGTTTCAATTGAATGTGGAGTCATTTCCCTTTATCAGTAATTTTATTCTATCTGTGAATTTCTGTACCCAATTTTAATGGTGGCACTGTCTCATCAATCAGGAAAATGCTTCTATTCAATGGAAATTCACTAACTGTTTAGCAGCTTTAATTAGTGATCAAAAAGTTCTCAGTGAGACTTAGATGTAGGGTCTCATAAGCTGAAAAGTATTACAATTACTCTTTCTTCAGTGAAACTCATTCCAATATATTTAAATTCTTAGAACAAAGCTTGGCAGGGGTTATGAAACTACTGATAACAATAAGCTTTTAATATTTTTTCATACTTTTACTAGCAGAATGGTTTGCTTTTACACTTCCTTTCTTTTTATCTGCATAAGGTGTAATTAATTATACAGAATTTCAACTGTCATTGTAGAGAGCTGGAAACCACATGTAGTTGTTCTTAATAGCTTGGATTCTTTTCCTGGTTAGCAGCCTAGGAACTTCTTTCCGGGAATCAAGAAACTGTCATGCCGAGTTGAACAGGATGCAAATCTGGCCTGAAGTTTTCTTACAATTGCTCTAATAACACGTACTGTTCCCCTACTCCTCAGGTTGCCATTAGGAATAAAAGCATATTATCTCAGTAGGATGCTGTTATCTCTCTGGTTACACAGCCTGCCTATAGACAGGGCCAGGCTTAAATCGGAACCTGAAACACTGTGAGACTACATGGATGGAGATAACGACGAAGGGACTCCCAGTTTACATAACCTGGTTAAGAACAGGGAGTTCTGAAAAGAAAACATGGGTAAATTTTACTGCCTACTTTCATGTATAGAAAATTACATTACGTTTCCCCCTACTGTTATAACTTTGAAAACATTAAAATTTTCAAAGTTATATTTTCAAAGAATTTTTTTGAACTAGGTATCTAGGAGAGTAAAATTTAAGGAAGTAATGTACTCTAGAGTTACTCAAATATTTAATATGTAGCATACAAGCATTATTTGAGTACTCCTTCCTTTCTTTTCTTTCCTTGCTATTTATAGTCTTTCTAGTGTCCTTTACTTTACTAAAAGTTAACATGCACTATGAGAAAAAAATTAGTGACTGAATGAGATTGGAAACATAAAATTAAATAAGAACATTCATAAATTAAGTTACATAATTTAAAAATGCATATCGTAGTCTCTCTGTAGTCATTAGGGATAGAAAGTTGACACTGAGCTTCCTAGCAGCCATTAAAAAGAGGTTCATTCAATAAAATCAGTAACAAAATAATTACAACTCCTCCAGAAAACAAAGTGTGAGAAATATTCTCCTGTAAATTATCATAAAAGGACTCTGTATTATGTAGTAAACTGGATTTTTTTAAAAATGACCTTATTTTAAATGTAACAGTATGTTTCCCAGGGCTCAATGTAAACTGGAAACATAATGCAGATACATCAGTTCTGCAAAAGGTGAGAATAATGCTGTCTTGGTACACAGGTCTCAAGTTTAGAATATTTAAAGGAATAACTGCAAACTGAAAAGCCATAGGCCATGTGGGGCTACAGATTTTTATTTAGTTAGTTCGAATGCCTGGGAATGAGTATTTCTCAAACTAACTGAAATAAAGTCCTAGTTTTGTTTTAAAAGTCTTATCCATCAAGAATTTTGTAAAATATACTGAGAAATAAATTATTAGGAAAATATATTTTAAAAGACTTAAAATAGAAGTAAAGTATTTAAATTTGGGGCCCATTTCCTTAGAGCAATAGTCAGTTCTCCGAAATGTACCAATCAATATAACTAAGTTTTGATGAATAGTAGATGGAGCAGGTCAAAGGTATGCTTCCTTATAAATTGCTAGGCAATAAATATTCTGTTGCTCTATTGAAGGATACACTATCTGTTAAATAATTACTGTCCAGTTGTGGGCAGATAATCTTTTACTAGACCAATTTGCTACACTGGGCCATGATCTTGAGGGGTAGTCACCCTAACTCTACACAAAGGTAAGTTCTCCCAGTATATGATTACTAGTCTGACTACAATGCTTAATAGCGCCAGCAAACCATGCAACCTCTCTGAATTATAGTTTTCTTATCTACTAATCTGTCTCAACAGCCTTTCCCAATAACTCCTCAAGGTTAGGGTTAGATTACGATTATTGAATTTAATAAAGATTGCAGTAATATAGATGTGTGTCAATACTTTGGAATAATGCAAAATGTTATTTACCAAAATTAGGTTGTTTACACACATATACTCAAATGTTCAAATTGCCAGGAATTAAAAATATGTGAAATAATCATCTCTAGGCACTGTTAGAAAGTGCCTAATATGTAGACCTACATAATGGGAATTCTCTCATTCTTCCGCTCACGATTTTTTTTTAAAAATCAGGTTTATTGAAATATGATTTGCAAACAGATTATCAATCTTTTTAAAGTGGCAAGTTCTATGAATTTTGACAAAGGCCTACAGACCATCAGTGAATATCAAGATAAAGCACAGTTCCATCACCCCCAAAATCTTTCTTCTTGTCATTTTAAAATCAGCCTCTACTTCCCACCCTAACCCCTGGGAACCACTGATACGTTTTCTGTTCCTAAGTTTTTATTTTATTTTTTTAATGTCATATAAATGTAATTGTGCAGCATGCAGCCTTTTGAGTACAATTTTTCACTGGGCAGTAGTTCAATCCTTTTTATTGTTAAGTAGTACGCCATTGTATGAATATACCAGTTTGTTATTTATTCTGCAGTTGATGGACATTTAGGTTCTTTCTAGTTATTGGCAAGTATGAGTATTCATTCACACTTAAATATTCATTATGTTTGTATGCAGAAACACATGTTCATTCTACTTGAGCAAATACCTAGAAATGGTATTGCTGGGTCATATGGTATCTGTATTTTTAACTTTATAAGGCACTATTAAACAGTTTCCAAAATTGCAGTACCATTTTGCATCCCTTCCAGCAACGTACCAGTGTTCCAACTGGTCCACATTTTCACTCGGAATTGGTAAGGTCATGTTTTTGTTTGTTTGTTCTGTTTTTGTTTTGCTTTAATAGCTATACAGTGACATCTTACTTCACTTTTAATTTGCTTAATTTTCTTAGTAATTATCAGTGTTGAACATCTTTTCACTACCTTTTTTGCCAACCACATATCTCCATTGTTAAAATGTCTGTTCAAATATTTTGCAACTTGTTTTATTGGGTTATTTGATTTTGTTCATTGAATTGTGATAATTCTTTATATATCCTGCATATCAGTCCTTTATGATATGTATTTTGTAAGTATTTTCTTCCATATTCTGTTGTTATTGGGTGGAGTATTCTATAATTATCAGTTATGTCAAATTGGTTGAGGACATTGTTCAAGCCATCTCTACAGTTACTGATTTCTACTCGTTCTATTAACTACAGAGGAGTTCTAGTCATCAGAAAAATCCACAGTTGTGGACTTATCTTTTTATCCTTTCAGTTTGATCAATTTTGCTTCTTGGATTCTGAAACTCTGTTCTTAGCTGCATACATATTTGGGATTGTTGTTGGTAAATTCATCCACTTATTACAGAATTTGTGATCTGTGATAATATTTCCTTTCACTTCTCACCTTCATTTCGATCTCTCCTGAACTTTCAATTTTTCTGCCATTATGCTCCATCCTTTCATGCAGATTGCCCACTTTTTCCTATTAGGTTCTTTAATACATTAGTCATAGTCCCTGTTTGATAATTTCAACTCCTGGGTCATCCCTAAATCTGGTTTTGTTCATTGCTTGAAGTTGATAATGGGTTTTTTTTTTTTTCCTTAAGTTTTTGTATATCTTATAATTTTTCAATTAAATGTCAAATATCAAGTGCAAAATAATTGGGAATGATGCCAATCATTTATACCTAGAAACAGAGTATCCTCTTGCTACTCTAAAGTCATTAGTTTGGGGCATTGAGTTAAGCTAGTCAAGAGCTGACCTTTAGGGTGCCAAAGACTTTACATTCCTCTAGCCTTGTGCTTAGGATATGGGATGCGAGCTTGAATAGACTGGGATTTTGTGTTTTATCTGAAGTGGCAGCCAATCCCTTACTCTGCACCTGTTTTGCCAACAGGCTCCCTCCTGTCCCCCACCCTGCTTCCAACATTTCTCATAAGTACCTGGTGGAAGTCCACATAAAAGCCCCAATGGGTGACATCAGATTACCCTTTTGTCAGGGATTACCAGAGTTTCTAAACTGTCAGTCAGTCTTTGGCAATTTGTAACAATTTTAGCTTTTTACAGAATTTCTTGTTAGATAATTTAGATAATAATAATTTTTATCATCGCTTGTATGACAGCCAGGTCCTATTCTATTCTCTGCCACATATGACACTATCCCCATGACTCATTTCTCAGTGGAGGAACCTATCATTTCCTGAAAACCTAGATATTTGCCCAGTGAACTCAGTTGTACAACAGTTTTAACAAAAGTTATGGTTTTGTAGTTCATCTGGCTTTGTCTTGTGAGGCTTAGATTGACACTCTTTCCAGTTTTGTTCATCCTGGTTAAAAGAGGAACTCCTCTTGTTCATGAGTTTTAATTCTTGTGGAAAAAATGTTATACCCCTGTGATTTAATAATTATTAAAACAGATAACTTCTTTTCTAAGTACTTACTTCATATTGTCATGGAAAGTATGATTCTAAGTAGCTCTTCAGTGCTCATTATATGCTTCTTCCTGCATTACTATATAATATTCTGAAAGTTCCAAAATTCTCCAAGTTGCTGATTATCAGATGGGATTATCTAATTGTCACTTGCTAATTGTCTATTTGGGAAATAGACTCATTTTATTTGTTACAAGCTGAAATGATTGTGTCTTCTTAAATTCTTAAGTATGGAGAAAATGTAACATTTGTTGAATGAAAATTTACAGTGCCAGTCAGTTTTAAAGATTTCTACATATTATCTAATTCCACATTCAAAATAATTAAGCAAAGTTGTTACGTAATAGGAAAAAGCGTCTTAGATATACTAAGAAATTTGGCTTTAATCTCTCAGCTAAATAGTTGATACTGTCTTTGTTTAATTAAAAATGTGAAATGTTACTTAATGTTTAATTAAGCATTACTTTGCCATTAAAAGTCATGGCCAAAACTGCAATGACTTTTGCACCAATTGAATAGTTAACTCAATAAACAAGTAAGAATTTAAAACCAATATCTGGTTACAGCTCCATGGTTTTTTTTTCTATGTAATGCAATGTTTCCATGGAGCCCTGTTATGACATAGGTAAATATTTGTCTTTATTATTCTAGAACTTGCTACTTTGCCGCCTCTTATCTCTACAGTATTTCTATGTTTTTCTGTTGTTTGATATCTTCCTCTTTTCTTCTGCACAAGATTGCCACTGACATGCTCCAAGCAAGCCAGTCATTTCCTGACCTTCCATGCTTCCCATAAAAACATATCTTTCTTTTGTTTCTTTCATTCCAACCTTTTTATTCTCTGAAATGATGCACATATTTTATAAGTTCTAAGGTATTCACCTGTTAATGTTGCCATTAAATAAAAGTTACAAAACCTGTTTTATATGAAGAAAACAGCAAAACATTGGCTAATCAAAGTCTAAGAATTTAGAATTCTTAAATTTCCAAAATGGTTCTGGAAGAAAAGCAGAAAAATACAGCCCTTGAAGTGAAGTGAAGATACAGCCAGTCCTTAGATAACCAACAAATAGAGAATAAGAGCCAGAGAACCCATCACTTTATCTGATCCTTCAAGTTCACTGCACAGAAGGAAGGGGCAGCTGTCCCTTAGAGACAGTCCTTTTGTTTATGTTTTGTTGTTTTTAGAATATGAGTAAGCAATAAAAGTCGGAAGAAATTGGAAAATTTGAGAAAAGAGGAAGGGGAGAAGTGCACCAGATTTCAGGGTTGGCAGCACTGGTGATAATGAGAATAATGATTAGGTGGGGTAGTGACAGAAACCGCAAAGGTATGTATGAGCAGCAGACATCTATCTGAATGCAAGAGAAACAAAAAACTATGACAAAGAAATAAAGAAAGAACATCTGTCCATCAGGGGAGAGAAAGGGACATGTATTCATCTTCAGTCTACCTCTTTGAGAAAGGGGAAAGGCAAGATGCTTTGAAATTTCTAATGCAGCGTTAGAATAGAAGTCAATTCTGGATAATATAAATAAGTGACTCCAAACCTTTTGATAATTAAACAAAGCCTTACATTTAATTTTGTGACCCTCTCTTCAATGTCTAAAAGTATAAAAAGCTATATAAAATCTTAAAGTTTCACTATACATGCAAAATTTTAAATGTTTTGGGATGTCTCAAAACTAGGAATGAGTATCAGGATATGAATATTTACATGACTATAAGTAAAACAATGGTCATTAAGAAGTTTTATAAATTATTTCAGCTCAAATATTCTATACATCTTCCATTCAGTTATTCCTCATGGGACATAATTGTCTGATATATCTGAAAGTAAATTCAACATTAACAGACACTGTTACTTTCAGTTCATCTCTACTAGCATTTATTGGATACTCACCATGCTTCAATTGGGGTGGTAGGCGCTAGGAGAACAAAGAGTAATAAGCAACAAGGTTTAATTTCAGAGTAATCCAGTCAGGGAAACATAAATATATAAGGCCAACATGATGTTGTAAAGGCATAAAATGGTACAAATGAACCTCAATACAGAGAAAGGCATGTGTCCAAGCCTAGTGCATAGGAGATGACTATTAGAGATGACAATTATTCTCAGTCTTGAAAAAATTAAGCATATTAAAGTAGCATTGCACCTTTTTGTTTTGATTATTTAGGAAAATTTTGACACCTTTCAAACTATAAAGCATTGGAGAAACATTACGGCCATGGGAAACATGTAATAACACATTTTTGCTTAATGATTTTGATTTACAATGCACTATAATTACACAAAATATATATTTAATATATTTTGTGGTTTAGGCTCAAATTTTTACTTCCTGATAGAAATTCTTAATTCTTTAACATGCCCTATGCTGTAACCTATATAGGTTATAGTCAGGAATTACTAATTAAGACTCTAATATTGCAGTTTAAATACAATATATTTGCTCCAAAAGCTTCCTTCTTATTTTCTATCTTAGTGACAGGTTCATCAATCTCAGGTAAAAAAAACTTTAATGCATTCCATCATGAGGAAATAGCAAGGATGAACATATATCGTACCACAGACAAGAAGTCTATCCAAACAGTCACTTATTGAAGTCTTTCGTCACTATTGGGAGACAATTTCCCATGGGTCTTTCACATTTCTGCACATCTTATGAAAGAATCATTGACTGCTTTTGTTTTGAACTATTTTAAAAAGATGTTTGTAAAGCAGACAGCCTTAGAGGACAGAAATAGCATCTTCTGGAACAAAGGGAGGCATGCTTATTGCCCATTATAAAAGGATAGCATTCCTTAAATTCAGGGTCTTTTTGTTTGTAATGTGTATACTTCATGTTGCCTTGTGGAAATCGGGACCCAGGGAACAGGACAAAATGTTGATATTTTGCTACTGCTATTGCTGTGAAAATAAATTGTCCTCCATCTCTGAGCTAGGAGTCTATTGTTTTCTACCAGCATCCATTCAACTGTGGCAGGTTTTCATGTTAACTTGTGAGCAGGGAAAACTCTCTGACCCTTCAAAGGTTTTTATAATGTTAGTGATGAGGATGGGAAGCTGACAAATCATGGCTTTCTGGAATAGGAAAGATAAGAGCCCTGCAGACCTATTAAATATCCAAAGTTAATTGGGTTATGCCATGAACCACCACCACATCACTTGAAACTAATAGTACGTATGAAGTCTCTCTCCTTCCCTTCTCTCTGATTCCTCTCTGTCCCTCTACCATGACCTCGTTTATTTAAATAGAAACATAACTAGGGTCCGGGCATCCATATCCCCAATAAATATCAAAGGACATATGCACTCATCCATGAATGTTGGGACATTTCAGGAAGATAAATATTTGAGAGAAGTCTGTAGGAATCAGTAACATCGATGTTTACAAATTATATGGGCCACTAGGCAATAGACAGTCCTTAACTTCTTTCCCTTTTAATGAGGAGGAATCAAGGAGGTCATTGCAAGCTAAATAACAAAAACAGGTAAAGTATGGATGCCAGAATTTTTCTCTAAATGGAACAAGTTCCTTGTCTGAGACTGGAATCTGGAGTCCAATCTCAGACCTGCAGCACTGTAACAACTAATACTAAGATTTGCACTGGGTAGGCAGAAGCTTCTACCTTCTTTCAGACAATAGTTAAGAGTAATGTGTACATATACTGAGTGTGAAAAGGGGAACTCCATAACCAGAAACCAGGTGAATCATTAGAATTTTGGCTCACAATGGAAAGGAGGGGTTATGGATCATATTGCTTCTCAAGGAATCATGGTAAATGATGCATTGACTTACAGCTAAATCTCTCCTTCATGTCAACCGTAGGTCCACTTGGAAGTAATGAGAAAATCTATCAAAGCTTTTTGCAGTGGGACTTTGCTGCTATAAGAAAACTTTACTTCTCTTGAGGAGATTTTTCTGAGACAGAAAAGCTCCTGTGGAAAACCACAGATAAGGCATTGACTAGTATTTGGGCTCTTACCGGCCTGGATTGTGTCTAGAATTCTGATAAAATTGACCCACTAGAAAATTGAGAAAGAGACCCAAAGAAACCTAGGTACATCCTTGAGGTTATCAACATTGTGCAGAGAAACTTCCCTATCCTTGATGCTGCAACTGGGAGAGCTTAACAGATATAAGATAATGGGGCAGCTAATGCTCCAAATTAAGGTGGATCCTTTAAAGTCACCACTGTGTCAGCCAAGACTGAGTCAGCCAGAGGTCACAAACCCCATACGCTAGCAAATACAGCAATGTATCTGTGGCTTCTGAGTTAAGGGATTCCCAAGGATGAAATAGACGGTGCCAGCCTCAAGAGTCCTGCTCCCAATATAGAGTATTGGGTGGACAACAATATTCTACGTTAATTTGGTTACGCCATGAGCCACTGCCATATCATTGAAACTGGGATAGTACATATGAAGTCTCTCTCCTCCCTTGCCCTCTGATTCTTCTATGCTCCTCTCCCATAATCTCAGCTTATTTAAAGAGAAACATGACTACAGGTCAGGGTATCCCTATTCCCAATGGGTATCAAATAACATATGCATCTATCCAAGAATGTTGAGGAATTTCAGGAAAATAAAGGAATAAAACTTTTAGGATATTTGGACATGGACACACAAGTCACCTTTTAAACTGGATTTATAGAAAGAAAAAGATTGATTTAGCTAATGCGGTTTAAGCAGGATTCACAGTGGGAAAGGCAAGCTAACATGATCTCATGAGTGGAGCCCTTTGGGGCAATTCAATGTACTGCTGTTTTTTCTATATCTGATTGTATAGTAATTAATATATTAAGTGCTTATACTTCATCATCAGTTAAGTCCCTGGGGAGATTATCACAATTGGGAAAGGCCAAATGTAGTGAAGTGTTAATGGGACACGTACATCACTTTCTGGTCTTGTTCTCTACTTCCTCCCAGATGATCCAACAAAAACAGTATAAAGAAAAAGAGATGCCGGGCGCAGTGGCTCACGCCTGTAATCCCAGCACTTTGGGAGGCCGAGGCGGGCGGATCATGAGGTCAGGAGATGGAGACCATCTTGGCGAACACGGAGAAACCCCGTCTATACTACAAATACAAAAAAACAAAACAAAACAAAACAAAAAACGGGCACCTGTAGTCCCATCTTCTAGGGAGACTGAGGCAGGAGAATGGCGTGAACCCGGGAGGCGGCGGAGCTTGCAGTGAGCGGAGATCGCACCACTGCACTCCAGCCTGGGCGACAGAGCGAGACTCTGTCTCAAAAAAAAAAAAAAAAAAAAAAAAAAAAAAAAAAAAAAAAAAAAAAAAGAAAAGAAAAGAAAAAAGAAAAAGAGAAAAGAAAATCATGCCTTGATTGCAGACTCGAAGGGAACATGGGCGCTAAGAGATGCAGTATTTTAATACAGCAGCACTGCATGATCAGTGAAACAGGGTAATAAGAGCTAGATTTAGAAGAGATTATCACTAACTGAATCAAGTTGTTAGTCTCACAATCCCAACTATCCATGTAACTGAATCTATTGCACAGACTAAACTCTTGGTATGCTGTCTTGGACTGTGCCAATGCCAGCTTTTCTATACCACTGGCTTCTGAAGACAAAGATCAAGTCACATTCATGTGACATAGCCACCAATATACATCTGTAGTAACCTCCCAAGTTATTACAGGTTACTCTCAGGGGTACCAAGATTCCTCTGCCATTTGCCATCAGTAGTACATAGGTCAGCATGAATGTCCCTACTCTCTATGGTGCAAAGCTTTCACTCTACAGATGATGTCCTGTTAATGAGCCAGTCAGGAGCTTCCATTGCAATGGTCTTGACTGTGGTGTTAACACACTTCTATCAACCATGGCAGCTGATAAATTTTGAAAAAAAATCAGGGTTCCGATTGTCAAATAAAGTTTCTTGGGACTATATGAGCAGATTCACAATGTTCAATCCTTCTGGTAGTCAAAGAAAAACTGCCGCCTCTTCATCCGCAACAAACAAAAACAATGTTCAGGATCTTATTGGAACCTTTGGGTATTGGAGATGGTATGTTCTTCACTTGGAAATTCTACTTGGACTTCCATATTAGCTGGTCAAAAAAATCAGCATCTTCTGAATGAAGCATAAACCAACACACTGTGTTAGCAGGCTGTGGCCTTCTCTTGACATTTGGGGTCCCACATCCCTAATTAACCTGTAAGCTACCGGTTTCTGTGACTAATGATTTTTCTAATTGGAGCCCCGGGAAAATGTAAGCAGCTTCCATTCACAGGAGCCCTTTGGGATTTTGGACAGATCACCTCCTTAACACACAGGATATACTCCTACCAGGTACACCTCATTTGAAAAGTAGCTATTAGCTTGCTATTGGGCTCTTGTCAAAACTGAACTCCTGTTCCTGAAGACCCTATGACTGTCTGGCATACTATTTTCATTTTGGGGTGTACCAATTCAGATTCAATGACAAACAAAGATAAAAAGGGGTCCTATGAACCTTGCTTATCAAATAGAAAGAGTATATTCCAGCTTGTAGCTCTCCTGGCTTTCCAGTGGCATCTCAGCTTTACATGAAAAAGTGATTCACTCAACTGTTGCAAGTGCCTTAAATTTAACTCTCTACCAGCCCTGCCATCCCACACCAGACAGCTCGGACCATGATTTGATCTCTATTCACCTTAGCCACAGCAAAAAAATCCATTGGAAATACAGGAGATGGTCTCAGCTTCTGCCTTTCCCATGCGATACCTGTCAACACCTCCAGATGTCTTTCCCACTCCCATTTCTGTAACTCTTGCTTAACCATTCAGTGCAGACAGACAAACACTATTAAGCTGTTGTTTTAGACAAATAGGACAAGTTGGATTGACTGCCTTCATGCAGCCTTTTCAAAACAAGGAGTACAACCAGTCACTCATACTTAACTTAGTGGGTTAAATTAAACTCAGACTCTTTTGGACCCTTGAAAGTCAGCAGGAATTGACTAGTGAAATAGCTCAGTTGGCTCCCTACGGTGACACATCATTATCATTAACACCTATGTCTTGTAGCTCATCTCATGTCACAGATTTCCCCATTTTTCCCTGAGGCTCTCTAATCATATTACCCATGTAACTCAGTCACTTTCTTCACACAATGAATGTCATGAAAACATAAAGTAGTAAAGAATTCATAAAACAGTCAACAAGTTAGAGGTATATTTTCTCTCCTATGTAAAATCAATACTTTATTTTTTTCCCTTGGTAAACCAATATTGAACATAAATGAACCAGATCTTTCATGGGCGTAAGCTGTTCCTATTATAGCATAATTCAGGCACCTTCAGAAGCTGTTTGAGGCCATTATTTTTTCCAATAACGTAAATATTATAAACTTTGTCTAGGTATAAAAGTAATTATCCAGTCCATGTTCTAGGTCAGATGACATGTAGTACATATTATTTAAATGCTGCCATATACTTCTCCCAAATTACTTAATGAGTATATGTTTTATCATCCCAACTATATGTCATCTTCCTTTTCTATCACTGAATAGAAACTGTTCAATAAACATTCACCAGAGTAAATAAAATATAGGTAATTACAAATACATTTTAAGGTTGTCTAACTTATTAAAGTGGTTTTAAAACTTTTGATTATGGAATAGATATAACATATACTGTT
The DNA here is from genome assembly GCF_001698545.2 of Rhinopithecus bieti. NCBI lineage: Eukaryota > Metazoa > Chordata > Mammalia > Primates > Cercopithecidae > Rhinopithecus > Rhinopithecus bieti. The sequence goes on along the minus strand of NW_016808492.1, from coordinate 649,914 downwards.
CATAACCTCCTTTCCTGCATCCTCTGCATGTACCTCTCTGTGAATATTCCTTGAAGATTTAAGTTTCTTAAAAGGTAAGCATTTCCTACTTACTGTAAAAGTATATACTTAGTTACATTTCCATTAACAGATTACCCTGTGACCTCCAAGGACTGAATCAACCACTGAATTTGTTAGTTTGGGACTACCTACGTTCGTTCTCCTAATAGGTTCCTGCATTGTCAAAATATATATATATATATATATATGTATATATCTGTCAGAGTTAAAATTAATATAGAAAGCAATGGAAACTTGCTTTTTTTAAGGAACTAAATAATTTTTGTTGTCAAGCCTTAGCCACGGCATGCCTAGATCCATGTTACACAAGACAGATTTTTATTCATTTTGATCTTTTGAGTTTTTCCTGGACACCCATGTTTAATACCAAGGTGACATCCTTAGGTTAAAGCAGCTGGTGTCTCATCACTCCTTTCTATTTGTTCTTGCTGGTTTCTCCACTTAAACTTTAAGCTGCTTGGGGTCAGAGCTTAAATCATACTTACTCTTGTGCCTGCCATCATCACTTCAGTTCTTACCCCATAGGCCCTCAATAAAGGGAGGCTGAATTACACTCTAAAGAAACTATGTCAGGGGAGCCCTAGAGATGTAGTTTTCCTTTCAGCCAAATTTGCATCTTAATGCGCTATAAGAAGACCAACGCCTAAGATCAATGCCTCAGCTTTTGAACCAGACACCCAGCAGTACAAGATCACTGATTCCCCTAGTTTACATCAGTCCAGCCACGTTTAGATAATACAGTATTGTTCCAGAAAATGTAATTGAGATATCAAAATATGTCACCACGTTATTCTTCCTAGATGAAATCATGGTGATGAGCCACCATCACCAAGAATACATTTGAGAGCTTATTTTTTACGCAGTAATGGTGATGGTTTCCCATTGACTTAGTCATTCACTTTCATTGATCCCTCTGGCTATCAGTGAAGAGAAAGCTAAAAGTGCCAGGATTTTGATCTGTGGGCCTGGAATTTTGTGAAACAAATTTACCTTCCCTGACCACCTGAGCAATTCACAGTCTATGGAGGTAAAAATTTAAAAATAAATAAACATATGGATATGAAACTTTCTCTGTGATGACATAAATATTGAATCAGCAGGGAAATGAAACAAGTGTATTTTGTTTACAGAAACTAAAATCTGTTTTTTAGGAGTATTTTTCAGTCAATTGTCTATAAAAGTTTATATGGAAGTGTCCATGACATGCTATTAACATGAAAAGTCTTACACTGCATAAGTGAGGAATTTCTAATAAAATTGTGCAAAATGTTAAAAGATTTTAAGTGGGCTAGTTGAAGTTTAATTTTTAAATATTTCCCAAGCTTTAACCTGAAGGTGGGAGTGAATGAAGAAGTCTGGTTGACTGATTACCTTTAACTATGGTGTGTTGGAAGACTAAGCACTGAGATGGTCCTTGAAGAAGAACAGACCTTTTATTTCATTTTATTTTCAGATTTATTTAACATTAATACTAACTTCTCCTTTATTAATATCTTAAAATAAAAGAAGTGGAAAAAGTTTTTTTATTTTATAGAAAGACAAATACAGCAAGGAGTCAGGAGACCAGGATTTGAACTCTGTTTCTATTAACTACTCTGCAACCTTGAGCAAGTCATTAGTAGAGTAATAGAAATGGAATGCTCTCTATATTTCTAATCAACAACTCAATGCTGTGAATCTATTAAGAATGCCAAGCATCCCATATACAGCTAAATGAGTAAAATTGTGTTTTACACAATCAGTCACAGGTAAAAAATCACACAATTTAAATGTTTCTGTCAGGAATTTTAATTGTACATTAGAGTTTATGAGAGTATCACTTTATAGCATTGTTGTAAAACTTTGGTTGAATCATCACGTTTATTCTGAAATATTCATTTTACATATTTGCTCTTTGAGAATGCGTTCTGCTGAATACTCCCTCCGGAATGCAAGATAGAAAGCAAAATTATCAACATTTATGTAATAATTTTATATTTACAAGTGTAATTTGGGGGTTATTTGAATTTGTAAAATTTGCATTTTATAATATAGACATGAATTTATAAATAAAATGCAAATACTTATAAAAAATGTACATAATGCACCTACCACAATGAAAAAGAAATAATGGCGAAATATATATTAAAGTATAAAAATATTGTATGTGGTTATCCTTTGACTGAACCCTTTTGCGCTTCATAAGCACTAATTGTTTAGCTCTTATCTAAATATTGCTAATTTAGGTATCGTGTGATGGTGTGAGTATGTGTGCTTTTTTTTCAGGCTATTTTTACTACACTTTATACACTTGTCTATAATTTTATTTAGTTCAATTCATCAATTAGATTACACAAAATAGTTTGCCTTTGATGCTCAGATTTTACTAAATAAAAGTAATAAAAGACTTTATTTTAAAACTTGTATTTTATTGCTATAATTAAGGAGTCATATCCTAAAATTCAAGCGGGAAAACAGTTGTTATCCCAAATACCAAAATAATGGAACTTGTATTTAGTTACTTTAATTTGATTAAATAATTTAAGCCAGTCTCCAAGGAGTTGAAGTCTTTCCCTCTGTGTCTCCCTTCCTGCAGCTTTCTCTTCCTCAACCATTCTTTCTCTTCATCACACACAAGGCAAAACATGGTTTCACAAGGAACATTCAACTAACAACAACTTGTTGATAGAATAATCTATATAATTTCTATAATTTTAAATTTCTCTTTATAATGTTTAATTTATATTTAACATTGCAAACACTTAATTTAAACCATCATCCTCTAGGTGGCATATGATTATGAGCATTATAAGATGCAGCTCAATGGTACTTAAAGATATGCCATTCCAATATTGGTGTGCCTTACCTCCCCATATGTAATATTTAACTGTTTAGTCTGTCTTACTAATGACAATGACCTTAAATCCTGGCAGATCTTCTTGACTTTCAGCTCACCAGTAATTCTTTATAGAAATTCTTGCCATAATTTTTGGCTGACTAGTTATTTGCATTCTCACAGATAATTCTGAGACGTTGTTAGTATTTTCATGTTAATTGGAATTATGTTACAATACATTGACTTTAATTTATCATTAACATAATTATGGGCAACAACTGATCAAAATATTACTCCTTGCTTTCAATTTAGGATGTATCAATCCCAATACAGATTAATTACTGTTGGACATACTGTGCATAGTAGTCACCCTACTGTTACCCAAATGTTAAACATATGTACGGAAATAATCAAATAATCTTTTGATTCAGCTCCTGACATACCTACTATCTTCATGTCATGGCCACATGTGGATATTTGCAGCAACTGCAAATTTAAATACAGCTTTGAATGTTCTTAGTCAAGCCCTAAATATAACCGACTAAAATTTTCAAATTTAGAAAACCAACAGTAAAGTCATTATTCACAGCCCCTCTTGGCTTTTAGTGCAGCTATCCACATTTACTTAAACCACCCCTTGTCAGTGGACTTGCTCAGTGCATTTTTGCCTATGTCTACACAACAGGGAAATAAAAGCTCAGATGCAGTTTGAATGAAAACAAACCAACAAAAATTCCTGACATTGGAGAAGTTATTAAGGCAATATTCACTAACAAATTCCCTAGATGATGGTTCAACTTTCCCTTCCTATTTCTTGTATAGCCTGAGACTTGCTCCTTTAAGGTGATGAAGCATACATCTTTCTCCACCAACTGCAAGAGCAAGAATGGCACTTTAATTCGTATTCCCATCAAATTATAGTGATAATAATATCAGGAAATTTATATTGACACAATGGGCCACCTTTTAAAGTTCCTAACCTTTATTTCTGGATATACTTGTCCATATTGCTTAGAACACAAGCCCTATGACCAAGGGTTCCATGGAGTAAAATGCCACTTTGAAATGAATGCCTTTTTATCATTTCTCTAAAATATTAAACCATAAATTGTGTGGGGTAGTTTTGTTTTTAAGATTTCAGTACATGAGAAATTGAGAGCACAAATTTTATTATTTAACTGACCCCTCCCGATGTTCACTTATTCCTCCATGCCCCTTGCTCATATTCATTCATTGAACACGACTCTATTTTCTCGCACTCCAACTAGAAATAATAAAACGGTAAACATGGTTTCAGAAGAAATGACTACCGCCCTAAGAAAACTTCTGCAGGAATACCGTCTGGTGCTAAGATGCTACACAACTCCAGAAGCACCCAAATAGTGCAGGAGCTTCTTGGTACAACGTTTTCTAATCCTCCTATATCCCTGTTTTAGCCACTACACCTAAAGAAAAATAAGAGCTTTGGCTGATTGCAATTTCAAAGAAGATTTTAAAGGGTAAGTTTGGTGCTACTCTCATCTCCTTCAAGAAAAAGCTTCTTATCCTCAAGCGTTGCTGAGCTTTTAATAGTGTTGTTGCTGAAAGAGATTCCCCGCCCAGGCAGGTGCTCCGTTCTTAACCTGGAAGTAAGACCAATTCCGCAGGAACAGGTAAAATAGGTGTGTTTCCTGCACTCAGCTAAGACGCCTCTCAATGAACAGAACAAACCTAAGCAATGCAAATTGTTCTGCGCTTTAAAACAACAATGACAAAAAGTTTGGTTCCAAAGGGTTCGTTTTCTGTCTTTATTTTTTCATGCTTGATCATACCCTTAACAGCCCAGGTACTGAGTAACACACAAAGTAACTGTACAGAAGCCAGGATCACAGCGTGTCTGTGTCAATTTCCTGAGGTGACTGTCAGAAAATCTGGAGAGGCACCATTGTGTCGAGGGAATGAGGTCAGAATTCACCGAGGACCATTCAGCCTGGGAAGGAATAGGACGGGGCAGTGGGGCTCGCGAGCCAGGCTTTGGGAAAGGCGAGAAGGTGGGTCAGGGAGGACTTTGTGGAGAAGGCTTTGTCAGCGCGAGATCCGGTGAAGGGTGGCAGACGGGGGCGTCTGCGCACTGGCATAAGGTAGGAACGCAGGGACGGTTAAGAGTAGAGATGACCCTGTTTGGGGTGACCAGAGGGTAGGGGCCATCTACTGCTGCTGCTGCTGTGGCAGCCTGGGGGCTGGAAGGTGAGGCGGGACTGCGAGCTGCAGGCAGCTGTCCCCGAGAGGGAGAGGGGTTCAGGTTGCCAGCAGGTGGAGTTGAAATCAAACATCCCTTTGGGGACCACAGAGCAGCACCCTCCCTGGACCCTCTGCCTGGAGGACGGGGAAACACAGCAGCTGGTTTGGGGTGCCTCCCAAATCAAAAGATGTTCTCTCCGCGCCAAGCTTTGAAGCCCGACCCCCTGCACTCTCCCGCCTACTCACCGGTCCTAGGGGTAAAGCGCCATCCCGGGCGCTCGCGAGGGCTGCGCGGCGCAGGAGGCAGGCAGGGCCAGGCGGCGGTGGCGGCGCTGTCCTAAGAGCGCGACGGGAGCTGGGGGACACCGAGGCGGCGACAGCGACGGGGGCGCGGGGAGCTGCAGGGGAGAGCAGTGAATCTGGAGCTGCTGCGCCGCGCGCGCTCTCTGCCCATCTCCGGCTTCGCTGAAGCTGCTACAGCTACTGCCGCTGGAGGGGAGGGGGGCGAGGGGGAGGGGAGGAGGCACGCGGTAGGGAGGGACGGAAGAGCAGGAAGGG
>NW_016808492.1:637974-641447 GCF_001698545.2 Rhinopithecus bieti | reverse complement strand
CTTCGCTGAAGCTGCTACAGCTACTGCCGCTGGAGGGGAGGGGGGCGAGGGGGAGGGGAGGAGGCACGCGGTAGGGAGGGACGGAAGAGCAGGAAGGGTGGGGGGTGAGCAAGGGGAGAGGGGGAGATGGTCGCCCAGAGTTGAGGGGGTGAGGAGGGAGGCGCGCTGGAGCACAGCAAAGGTTCCCACCAGATGAGCTCGGGAGGGGAAATGGAAGATGAGGCCATGGGTCTCTCCCTCGTCCTCCTTCTACCCTACCCTCCTTCCCCCTTCGCGCCCTTTCCTTGGGCTCTTCCTCTCGTGGCTCAGGCTGGGGGTTACCCAAGCTTGGCAGCAGCCGCGGCTTCAGCGCGCTGGTGCTAGTGCTGAGTCGGGGAGGCAGCCGCTACAGCTCGCCGCGCCACCGGCCTGTGGCACCTGTGCGCGCACACCGCCGCCCGCTCCATTGCGGCGGCTCTTGGACCAGGATCCTGTAGCCTGTCGCCCTCCTTCTCTCCGCTTTCTGGACAGATTATGATCCTACATGTGCATCCATGACATCTGTATAGTCCCCCTTTGGTGTTTGTTTCCCTGGCCGCTCTTTGGCACCGGCTGTCCCGCCAGAAGGCGCCAGCAGGGAGCTCAACGCCGGCAACCATCGCCTGCCCCTTGGAGCTGTTGCCTGGGCAGTGGTGGCCTTGGTTGTTTACCGCCGGGGTTGACCAGCTAAAGAGGTAAAAAAAAAAGAAATATATACATATATCATTTTGACCCAATTGCCTCGGACCGTGTTCTCAATGATCTAGGAAGGTTGTAAGTGTGAAGGGCATAGTGACAGCCCCATTACCTTCTGTCTTGGTTTCCTTCCTCCTTTTCTCAGCATCCTAAAAACCTAGGGATTGAAAGATCTCTGAATCTCTTTATCACAGTGGTTTTCATTTCCCCCTGCATTTTCCTAGGGTTGGTCCCGCTTTCGTAGTGTGGATTTTCTTTTGCTCTATTTGACTCTAAATCTATCCTGTATATTCGCAAACTACAAAGAGGTGCATGCAAATAGATATTGTACTGAGGACAGATACACGCGCGAGATCGAGAGGGTGAATTAACACACCTTCAGTAAATATAAAAACAACTGGAACAGTATTAACTGATTTCCGTGAGCCGTAATTTTATTTTATAATTTTCACGTGGTAATTGGGGATAGCCAGCGAGCAAGGAGATTATGTGTCTAAAAGATGTGACTAGAAAAAAAAAAAAGCCTGGTAAAACTCTTCTCAAATAACATAACACATAAGGTGAGCTAATTATTCCCAGACATTCCCAGGAGGGAAAGAGATTCTGATTTTGTTTGGCTGGCTGATTGTGTTGCTTTAAAAAAAAAAATTTTTTTTTTTAAATGAAGTAATCTTTCAGTTGGTGGATTCATTTTTTAAAAAAGCCTAAAGGATCATAGTCTCTAGAATAAATAAAGTAGGCATTTCATTTTACATAAGTGTGTCTTATATAACAAATGTTCTCAGATTTTAAAAAGTGCTCTCTTGACTGTAAACGCAATGTGGAAAAACATTTTCAATGCAATAGGCCATACCTAACTATTGATTTAAAACCTCTAGATTTTCCTGTATACATTCACATGAAGGAAAAAACAATGTTGGAGATAAAGTATTACTTGATGGGCTGAGTGGTGTCAACTTGCTAGACTCTACCCTGTTGAGTATATCTGCTAATGAAAATATTTGGTTCAACATCTACCTAATGACTTGAATGAGAGAACCACCTCCTTATTTAGGAACAAACATCTCATTATTCGAATACACCTCCCTTTTAAAAGGCATGTGTTACTGTCTTCAGAGATCCAGAGGTGTACCATGCAAATTAACCCACTGTTATTCTTTCCATAAAGACCATAGAAAGAAAAGGTTTGTAAAGACTTACAATTCATTCAGCTCCCTAAGTCTTCTCAGTGGTGCCTATATTACAGAAGTGAACAATAAATTTGCAAATTTTTGCAAATGCCAGTGGCCACTTGGGCAGAGGATATTTACCAAGAATTAATCAAATCTCTGTTTTCTCATTTCTATTTAAAATATTTCTCATCCCTTCCTTATTAATTTACCTTTGAGAATTTTTACTATTTTCTTCCTATAATTATGAAACTATAACGCAATAGCTTATAGTCTCATTTTATGGTTCTAAAAGACAAAGACAAAATGCAAACTATAATGCCTTACAGCCAAGCAAAGGAAAAGGGTGATGTTTGGAGTAGAGCAAGCAAATTTCTAACTCCTGCCTCCAGCTTACATCCCCAGTCACTTGGCCCACCAGAGACAAGAACAGGATGATAAGCAATGGAATGGCATTGAACTCTCCTGTTGAAGGACTTGCATTTCAGTGTAGATTCTGAGCCTGGGTGAAAACTTCTCTGTCACCTTTACTACAGCATTCTTAACCTTTTATATTTATTTCCCCTTCTACATCTCTATTACTGTTGTACTGTGTTAAGTATTACACCATGGGAAAATTAAGGAATTAATACAATAAAAGCTTAATTTAAAAACCCTAACCCTTTGAACTTATTTAATTGAAAACAAATTCTCATGCTGAAATTTTCTAAAATCAGAAAGATTCAAAACTCTGTCTTTGAGCTGATATTGCATGAGTGCCAGATATTGGTTAGCAAAGGAAATATCATTGCTCTATTTATTGAACACATATTCAATAAGCACTCCCTGTAGGCAGGCAATATGTTAGGCCCCAGGGATATTACAGTTAAGAAAATTGCTAACTGTGCCTTTGTGAGGCTTAAGAGTCCAGTGATAGAATGAAAAAGGCTTTATCACTAAGAAAGATGTTCTAGTAATAATGATGATCATGACAAATTTCAAGCTTAAAGAAGAAATATTGAATAATTTAGTTATAGACATTGAAAAGATTAGGAGTAAAGGAAGACAGATTATAAGCCTCTGCTATAACCAGTCCTTATGTGAGCTGCTGAAGAAAAGAGGAGACTGAAGGGTTAGTTAAGAAAGTCACATTTGTTGTAGTAACAGAATGCAGTGGATACTTTTCAGGCAAGAGAAAATTTTGGTGAGCCTTAACTTTAAAAAATAAACATCTGCTTTTATTCAAAGTGAGAAAAATGGAGAATAATAAATGTTTCTGAGGTTGCAGACACTTCTAAAAATTATATATGTACTATATGATTAGCACTGCTGAATGCATAGACTGAATCTATTATAAAGACAGTGGCAAAATGAGCATTTTCCCTTTTCCTCCCAAAGAATGTACCAAAGAATCGAAACGAAAAAAACTCACAACTTTTTTTCAGTAAAATCAAAAGATAGATAATCTGCAGTTTCCAAAATTTGTATATGAGATCCCAGAACTGCTGAGATCAACCAGAAGTTTCAGAAGAGAAAGAAAGAAGGGCAGAGAGTGGGCCCAATGATACCTAATTTGAGAATATGCAAAAAAAAAAAAAAAAAAAAAAAAAA
>NW_016808492.1:620907-637964 GCF_001698545.2 Rhinopithecus bieti | reverse complement strand
CAAAAAACTAAAATTGAACAAAAAAAAAAAAAAAAAAAAAAAAAAAAAAAAAAATTCTTGAAAGTGAGACTTTCACTCAGAAGAACAAAATCAATTTCCATTGATTACAACAATGGATTCAGGAACTAGAGTTGGGGTATAGCTGCAAACGGAGGAAAGAAAGAAACCTGACAAATGTAGAGGACTCTGTTGTGGCTAATCTCAGAAAACCTACAAAAATCTGGTTTCTGAAGGTAAGATCTTACTGTGACTTATGAAACCTATATATCTTGTTTGCACCAATCAGTGTAGGAACTGGAATTTCCAACAATCAGTGTGGCTAGTGAAAGAAGCCCACTTGGATGTGTCTTGCGGGAAGTAATGGAGGGATACACAAAAATTAGGCAGAGGAGTGAGTCTATCTCTGTAACAGCAGTGAAGAGAAACCCTTTGAAAACCCCAGATGTTGTTTTGCTCTCCTTTTCCCAAGAACCTAGATGAGAAAAATTTAACTTAGTTATATATGAGTAATTGAAAAAAGAATGGACACACTGTTGACACAAAAGCAGTATAGGAAAAGACTTGCAAAGGAGTAGTGAAATGTATCCATTGTTGAAGAACACACACCACAACAATGTTGTCATGGAGAAGTTGAAAAATTTGTTCTAACATTAACGGCAAAATCTTCAAAAGGCACAGTGAAGGAATTGCTTCTATAAATTAAAACTACGTGGTACAAATGCAAGAACTTGGGAAGGGGTGATGAGAGACAATAGGAGCTGGTGACACATAGCTGGAGAAACTCAGAAAAGAAGTGAAGAAAAAATACCTTCACGAATTAAGAATATAAATGGAAGAATTACAAGGTAAAATGCATACTGAGATAGACACAGGCAGGAAAAGAAGAGACAGAAATGAGGAAGGCTAACAAAATGAAATGCAAGTAAAGAAAAACTACACAGGATTAGAGAGAATACAAAAGATGGAGAAGATAGGGAATGGTAATCCAATAGATACACAATTAGAGAAAAGAAATAAATGATGGGAAAATAAATATGTAAATATATTATTAAAGAAAGAAACATTCTTCAAATGAAAGATGACTTGAAATTTCACTTTGAAAAGAAACAACGATTACCAGGAAAAGCTGCCCCAGAGTCATCAATATTGAGATGTGTCCTAGTACAGTAACTAGAATTTAAATATAAAAAAAGAATTTTTTTAGACATGCAGGCAAAAGCAATCAGTAACTTATAAAGAAAAATACTGATACTGGCCTCAGAAGTCTTCACTGCAACTTTAGTGGAATCGAGCCATTCAGTATCAGTGGAACAAAGCTTACAAGAAACCAAAGAAAATAAATTAAGAACTAAGGTTTTTTTTTTTTCTTTTCTTTTAGCCAAATGGTTTTCAAGTACAATGGGAACAGACAAACAATGGTGAACATGCAAGAACTCGGGGACTATTATTCTCATGAAACCACCTTCAGGAAATCACTAGAATAATGAATGAAATTCGGCTTTCTAATAAATAAATAAAAGAGACATGCTGAATCAAAGACTGATTTTCAAGTTAATACATTCAATGTATTTATCTACTGACCTACATGTTAGAATATGAGAATTAAAGCAATATAATGCAATATAAACTTTATGGATCAAATAGACTCTGACAATATAAAAATGATATGAAATATAATGGCATCCATTGTCTAATGGCTGGGAGTCCAATAAAACCTCTTAAAAGAACAAATAAGTAGCATGACATTTAGCAACACAAAGATGAAATGTAATCCAAATTATTTCATAAATTATCTAGTCAAGCAGGAAGGCATTGAGGAATAAGAAACACTAATTTTTATCATTACTTACTTTAACAGACTAGCAGAAACATTTCTTACTTTAACTTAAAAATAGAGCAATGCAGATAAATAATTACAAAAGTAACACAGAACAAAATGAAAATCTTTGTAAATATTAAGAATACATATATAGGCTGGGCATGGTAGCTAACACCTGTAATCCCAGCACTTTTGGAGGCTGAGGCAGGTAGATCCTTTGAGCCCAGGAGTTTGAGACTAGCCTGGGCGACATGGTGAAGCCCTAACTCTACAAAAAATACAAAGTTAACCATGCGTGGTAGCACAATCCTGTAGTCCCAGCTACTTGGAGGGGCTGAGGCAGGAGGATCGCTTGAGCCTGGGAGATTAAAGGCTGCAGTGAGCCATGATTGTGCCACTTCACTCCAACCTGAGTGACGAAGAAAGACCTTGTCTCAAACACACACACACATACACACACACACACACACACAGAGAGAGAGAGAGAGAGAAAATACAAGAAAACAGAACACGGGCCGGGCGCGGTGGCTCAAGCCTGTAATCCCAGCACTTTGGGAGGCCGAGACGGGCGGATCACGAGGTCAGGAGATCGAGACCATCCTGGCTAACACAGTGAAACCCCGTCTCTACTAAAAAATACAAAAAACTAGCCGGGCGAGGTGGTGGGCGCCTGTAGTCCCAGCTACTCGGAAGGCTGAGGCAGGAGAATGGCGTAAACCCGGGAGGCGGACCTTGCAGTGAGCTGAGATCCGGCCACTGCACTCCAGCCTGGGCGACAGAGTGAGACTCCGTCTCAAAAAAAAAAAAAAAAAAAAAAAAAAAAAAAAAACAAACAAAAAAAAAAAAAAGAAAACAGAACACAAAATGAAGGAGTTTTACAAAGTAACAATTGAAAACATCACATATGTTTTACCACCAAATGCATGCACAAAACATAACAATGTAGCAGAACCAAAAGTAAATATTTCCATTATATCAATAAATGTAAATAAAATTTTCTCCTGTTTTATAGGCACAAGTAAAGATTTTTATATTTTATCACAGAAAATAGAGTTCTGTGTTTTATATCTACAATAAGAAAATTCAGAACACTTAACAAATAAAAAGATGAACAAACATATATCAGGGAAATGGAAACAAAGAGTAAGCAGGCATTGCAATCTTAATCAGAGATTAGGTGGCATAAAGCCTAAAACATGTTAAACAAGATAAAGAAGGATATTTTAAGCTGATCACAGAACAGATACCTTCCTATGAAAACAAAGCAATTATGAATATCTGTGTAGAACATTATATATCACCAACATTCCTACAGCAGCAATTATAAGATATTCAAGGAGCTAGCATGAAGACCACGGTTAGTAAGAGTCTTAATACTTTATAAAATGTAAGTAAAGTTTTGAATATTAAATGTCATATACACTTTTCAGACCAATCTCACTTAAGAGCATCAGTGCAAAAATCCTAATTAAAATATTAACAAATGAACCTGAATAGCACATTACTATATCAACACTAAGTGTATTTTTCTTTTTTATTAAAAAAGTTAGGAATGTTACTGTATTAGAAAATCTATTAACATATTTGATCACTTCCCTTACCTATAAAATGGAAGTACAATATTAGTATCCACTTTATGGGATCATTTTTTCATTGATTAAAAGAGTTATTACATACCAAATCTTTAGCAAAAATGCCTAGCATAGAGTGAGCCTTTCATAAATGTTATCTGTTGTGTTTATCAGCACTCACAAGATATTAAAAGATAACTATGCTTGCAATAGTAATATGTCTTCTTATAATTTTCTTAAATAATTAACTTCTTATGTTAATGTATTAATATTGTATTCTCATATTTTACCCCTTCTCCTTGGGGTTTTTATTATTATTCTTTTAGACCCTCTGTTCTTTTTGTAATTGAAATCAATTTGTAAAGTCAGAGAGTACCTGAGACCAACCAGTTACTTTAAAATAATTTCAAATGATAATAGTAATATATGAGTGCACTGCCTCTGTTTTAAATAGACTTTTTTTAGGGCAGTTTTAGGTTCACAGCAAAATATAGCAGAAGGTAGAGTTTCCACGTAGTGTCTACCACATACATGGACAGACATTGTCAACATCTCTCATGAGAGGGGTATATTTTTTATAAGCAATAAACTTATATTGATACATTATAAATATAAGTTTATATTTATATTTTTATTAAATTAATTTATTATATGTAGTTATTTATATTAAACTTATATTGATGACATTATCCTTCACCCACTGGTCGTGAGCTCAGTTTAGCATAGGGTTCACTCCTGATGTTGTGCCGATTCTATGGATTTTGACAGAATGTAGTAATGGCCTGTATGTATTATTGCAGAGTCGGGGCATACAGATCCTTTCACTGTCCTAAAAAAATTCTGTTTCACCTATCATTCCTCCCTCGCACCAGCTGCTAACAACTGACTGATCTTTCTTACCCCTATCTTATATTACCGCGCGATGTCCATCGGAATATGCAATACGATTGAAATCATATATTATAGCCTTTTCAGACAGCGCTTCTATTCACTTAAGTCGATATGCATTTAATATGCCTCTCATGGTTTGTTATTATTATTATTATTATTAATATTAGTATACTTTAAGTTCTGGGATACATGTGCAGAACGTGCAGTGTTTGTTACATAGGTATAAATGTGCCATGGAGGCTTGGGGTACCCATCAACCCATTATCTACATTAAGTATTTCTCCTAGTGCTATCCCTCCTCTAGCCCCCCACCCCCCGAGAGGCCCCAGTGTGTGATGTTCCCCTCACTGTGTTCATGTGTTCTCATTGCTCAATTCCCGCTTGTGAGTGAGAACATGCAGGGCTTGGTTTTCTGTTCTTGTGTTAGTTTGCTGAGAATGATGGTTTCCAGCTTCATCCATGTCCCTGCAAAGGACATGAACTCATCCTTTCTTATGGCTGCATAGAATTCCATGGTGTATATGTGCCATTTGCCATTTTTTCTTTATCCAGTCTATCATTGATGGGCATCTGGGTTGGTTCCAAGTCTTTGCTATTGTGAACAGTGCTGCAATCAACATATGTGTGCATGTGTCTTTATAGTAGAATGATTTATAATCCTTTGGGTATACCCACACCAGAACATTGCTTGCTGTGCTTAAGAATCAGATCAAAGTGAGACAGATGACCAAAAGCAACAGTGTCCTCAAGCTATGATAGGTCAAGGCACTGAAAAGCCATATGTCCTCTATCCTGGGCAATTGCAGAGACAAATATTTTGTGCTCAAACATAAAATCACAGCAGATATATTTTCTGGTGTCTTGGCAATGAGCTAGCTGGGAGCTGTGACTCCCCTTTACCCTAGTAGAATGGACTGCAAAGCTATCAGTTCCCCAGGCCTCCAGGTGTTAACATCACTGTATAAACAAGTCATTTGCACAAAGGGTATTTCAGGTCTTGGGAATAAACATCCCCCTGAAGAGCTGGTGCCTAATCTGACAACTGCTCCACCCCTTTTAAACATTCTCAAGGGCACTCTCACCGTAGTCCTATAAAAAATTAGAGGAAGAGGGGACAGGTTTCCTTCCTGGAGAACAGTGTCCTTTACAATTTCCCATTGTGTTTTTACCCTTATATGCTTCTCCAAGGGAGAAAAGAATGTGGCAAACAGCGTGCTGTATCTTGCTGTTCCTCTGTTTATAAATTTCCCCAATAGAGCCTGTTTTTTTGCAGACCAGGTGGCATTGTGACTTAGCTCTCTGCAGGACTGTAGGGAAAAACAGACAAATTCACATTGCTCTTTTAAAAATATTTATATTTGATTTAAGCACCATAGTTCTGTTAGTGGCATATAACAACTAATTAGGTCATAAATTCACTAGTCACATTTTAGTGCTTTTAATAAGATTTCAGAGAAACAACCTTCTCATCAGCAATAAATCCAAAATCGTATTTCAGAATGTTACTTCTGAAGGTAATACTTTCAATTTTTATTGATTCTAATTGTATGCAATTTTAAAAGGCACAATTCTCTAATACTGACACCAAGCTCTAGAGGTGTACCAAATCTAGGCCTCAATCTCTCATATACCATATGCGAAACTTATCAGTAATCTGACACTGAAAATCCTCTATGAGAGTAACATTTATAAACTTAAGATGTAGAAATATATGTGAGCTACAAAAGATTACTATTATTTAAATAGTAGTAAAAGTATAATACAATGATTTACATAAATTGTGAATTATATTTACTGTAATAAATAATAAATATACAGAAGATGCCGTACTTTAGCACTTTAGCTAAGAGACCAAACAGTACAGTTCTTCCAGCAAAAATGGAAGCTTATTATTCTTTCTTATGTAACAGCCTCAGGGGTTTCAATCATCTCTCTCTTCTTGCCTTTTACTATAAGCAGTCAGGAGGAACAAAGACCCTCCTTCAACACTTTTCCTAGAAATCTCCTCAGCTAAATGCCCAATTTTATTGCTTACAAGTTCTACCTTCCACAAAACAATAAAACAAAGTTTAGCCATGTCTTTACCATTTTATAACAGGGATCACCTTTTTCATTTCCCAAAATATATTTTTATTTCCATTTCAGACCTCACAGTAATCACCCTCAGTGTAAACATTTCTTGCATGTACCTCAAAACTCTTTCAACCTCTACCCATTACCCATTTCCAAAGCTACTTCCACATTTTTTGATATTTGTTACAGCAGTACCTCGTTCTTTGTATCAAAATCTGTATTAGTCTTGTTCTCTAGAGAAACAGAATGTGGTAGGAGTTCTTAGCAGAAAGAAAATTTTATATATGTATATACATACACATACCTATGTGTTTATAAAGAGATTTACTCTAAGGAATTGGTTCATGAAATTATGGAGGCTAAGAAGTCCCAAGATCTGCAGTCAGTAAGCTGGAGATCAAAGAGAATTGATGCAGTATTCCAGTTTTGCTTCCCAAGGCATGAGAATCAAGAGAGCTCAATAAATTCCAGTTTAAATGCAGAAAAAGACAAATGCTCAAACTCAAGCAGCCAGGCTTCCTCTACTCTCAGGAAGGCCTTTTTGTTCTCTTTAAGCCTTCAGTTTATTGGATAGAGCCTGCCTAAACTAGGAAGAACAATTTGCTTTACTCACTTGACTGATTCAGTTGTTAATCTCACCTAAAAGTTCTCTTATAAACAAATTCAAAGTAATGTTTAACCAAATGTCTAGGCACCCTGTGGCCTGGTAAAGTGGAACATAAAATTAACCATCACGGGTGGTGAAAATTTCATTTTAAAGCTTGTGACCGTTTGTAAGTTTGCAGAAACAACTTCCTTTCATGAGCCAAAATGTAGTATATAGCTTTATCTATGTCTAAAGAAGGTCAGGAAATGTAGTCTGTAGCTGGGTGGACATAAATTGACCTTAAACTTGGAGGTTTCTAGTACTTCAAAGAAAAAAAGAAGAATGTATACTAGAAAAAATCTATCTCTGTCTACATTCACATGCATGTGAGTTGTACATTATTCCCCTACTTTTTGTACCTACAGTAGCAATAAAGAGGTCTTCTATACAGATGCCTTCGAAAAACTTTTAAGAGGCCACTGACAAACTTAACCAGATAGGTTGCAGAATATTAAGTGTTTTATTATGTTCTCCTTGTCTAAGTCCAATGATCTTCTTTAAGATAACTTCTCTTCTTTTAACTTTTATTTTAGGCTCAGGAGTATATGTGTGTTTGTTATGTATGTGAATTGTATGTCACAGGGTTTTGTTGTACAGATTATTTCATCACCCTGGTAATAGGCATAGTACCCAACAGGTAGTTTTTCAATTGCCACTGTCCTCTGAACCTCCACCCTCAAGTAGTTACTGATGTCTGTTGTTTGCTTCTTTGTGTCTATGTGTACTCAATGTGTAGCTCCCAATATAAGTGAGAACATGTGACATTTGGTTTTCTGTTCCTGCATTGGTTCACTTGTTAGTGGCCTTCAGCTCCATTCTTGTTGCTGCAAAGAATGTGATCTCATTCTTTTTCATGGCTGTGTATTATTCCATGGTGTAAATCTGCCACATTTTCTTTTTTTAGTCTACCATTAATGAACATTTAGGTTTATTCCATGTCTTTGCTCTTGTAAATAGTGCTACAATGAGTACATGAGTGTGTGTGTCCTTATGGTAGAACAATTCATATACCTTTGGGTATATACCCAGTAGTGGGATTTCTTGGTCAAATGGTCACTCGGTTATTTGAGAAATTGCCAAACTGCTTTCCACAATGGCTGAACTAATTTCCATTCTCATTAGCAGTGTATCAGCATTCCTTCACCAGTATCTGTTATCTTTTGACTTTCTAATAATAGCCATTCTGATTGATTGTGAGGTGGTATCTCATTGTAGTTTTGATTTGCATTTCTCTAATGATTAGTGATGTTGAGCATTATTTTTCATATCCTTGTTGGCCATGTGTATGTCTTCATTTGAAAAGTGTCTGTTTATGTTTTTTGCCCACTTTTTAATGAGGCTGTTTGCTTGTAAATTTGTTTAAGTTCCTTACAGATTATGGATATTAGTCCTCTTTCAGATGCATACTTTACAAATATTTTCTCTTATTCTGTAGTTGGTCTGTTTATTGTATTGATAGTTTCTTTTAATGTGCAGTAGCTTTTTAGTTTAATTAGGCCTCATTTGTCCATTTTTATTTTTGTGGTAATTGTTTTTGGCATCTTTACTCTGAAATATTTGCCAAGTGCTATGTCCAGAACAGTATTTCCTCAGTTACTTTTCAGGGTTTCTATAGTTTTAGGTTTTGTGTTTAAGTCTTTATTCCATCTTGGGTTGATTTTTGTATATGGTGTAAGGAAGGGGTCCAGTTTCAATCCCTTACACATAACTAGCCAGTTATCTCAGCACCACTTGTTGAATAGGGAATTCTTTCCCCATTGCTCCTTTTTGCCAACTTTATTAAATATTGGAAGATTGTAAGTGTACAGCTATACATATAGACTCTCTATTTTGTTTATTCTGTATATGGGTATGTTTTTGTACCAGCACCATGTTGTTTTGATTATTGTAGCCTTGTAGTATAGTTTGAAGTCAGATAATGGGATGCCTTCAGTATTTTTCCCACCTTAGCATTTCTCTGGCTATTCACACTCTTTTGGTTTCATAGAAAATTTAAAATAGTATTTTCTACTTCTGTGAAGAATGCCATTGGTAGTTTGATATGAATAGCATTGAGTCTGTAAATTTCAGGGGGCAGTATGGGCATTTTAACAATACTTATTCTTACTATCCATAAGCGTGGGGTGCTTATCTATTTGTTTGTGTCATCTCTGAATTCTTTCAGCAGTATTTTGTAAATCTCATTGTAGAGATCTTTCACATCCCTGGTAAGTTGAATTCCTGGGTATTTTATTCATTTTGTGGCTATTATGAATGAGTTTGCATTCTTTATTTGGCTCTCAGATTGGATGTTACTCATTTTTGCACATTGTTTTTGTATCCTGAAACTTTGCTGAAGTTGTTTATCAGATACAGGAGCTTTTGGGAAGAGACTATGAGGGGTTTTCTAGGTATAGAATTACATCATCTGCAAACAGAGGTAATTTGACTTCCTCTCTTCCTATCTGGATTCCTTTTATTTCTTTCTCTTGCCTGATTTCTCTAGTTAGGACTTCCAGTACTATGTCAACTAGGACTAGTAAGAGTAGGTATCTTTGTCTTGTCCTGGTTCTCAAGGACAATGCTTCTGGGTTTTGTTCATTCAGTATGATGTTGGCTTTGAGTTTGTCATAGATGCTCCATTGTTTTCAGATATGTTGCTTCAATGATTAGTTGTTAAGGGTTTTTAACATGAAGGTGATGACAGCTGGCAGCTGTCCAAAGCAACCACTGCCATAGTACCAGCTGTGGTGGGGTGCAGATGGTGGGGTGTTGGTTTGAGCCATGGGTACTTAGGTGTGGATGTTGAGGCAAGCTGTCCCTGGTATCTGCTGCCTTGGGAGCCCACCTCTGGGAGCCACTGCAGTGGGTCCAAGCTGGGCTAAGCCACTGCTTCTGGAGGAATGGCACCAACAAGCATGGAGGGACCCCAAGGCAGAACTTGACCCAAGGAGGTGCCATGCTTGTGCATGGAGTGTGGGGGCTGGTCCTGAACATGGAGCAGTGGCCGCATTTCAGGGCCCTGTGGTGGGAAGTGGGAGTGGTCCTTTGCAAGTGGGACCTGGCCAGTGTCACGCCCTCCCTGCCGAGGGCACCAGGTTCCTGTGCCTTTGTGGGAGGCTCAGCGTGGAGCCACCCTAGGATGCCTACCAAGGATCCACCCCATGTTGAGGTGACAGCTGAGTCTGGTGCTCCCAATGGCTGTGTCCAGGGCCCCAATCCACTCCTGAAGGCACACTTATGGTATGGTCATGAGCTAAGGAAGGGGGAGCCCCTGTTCACCACTGAGAGCTGGGGCTGCAGGGGAACTTGTAAATGTCATCCCATCCCCAGAACCTGACGAGGGCCAGGAGCCCAGCCGCAGGCTGCAAAGCATCAGACTGGGCAGCAGGAGCAGCTGCAGAAGCAATGGTGGTGGCATTGTGTCCTCTGTACCCCACATCCCTAAGACAACTGACTGTATCACCCCCTGGTCCAGGGCCAGAGCCTCCACTGCAGCTTCGACCTGCTCTCTACCACAATCCCCGGCGGGCAGCCTCGGCGCACGCGATGGGCCAAAGTGCGTGCAGCTGGGATCAGCAGAACTGGCCTAGAGTCATGGGCGGGTTCATTTGTGAGGAGGTGCCAGGGCCCACCGTGCACCTGCCACCTTGCCTGCTGCACTGTGTGAGACACGGCCGATGATGGGGGCTACAGGGGTACAGCCTGGGACAGGGACAGTTGGGAGCCCTGTCCCTCCCAAGTTGGCAGGATGGGAGCTCCCCAGGAACTGCTGTAGCCACCCAGGTTGTGGCTGTGCGCCCAGGTTTCCAGATGGTTTCTCAGGGCCCAGAAGGGCCCCCCTGTCACGGCAAGTTCAGAGGTGCCTCCTCCCAGCGCCTGGCCTCATCCTGCTGCCAGCACTCTGAGATGGGAGCAGAGTTAGTGCCAAGCCCTGGAGATGTCACAGCTTGGCCTGGTGTGCAGCAGGGCCCCCTGCTGCATCAGCCTCTCCAGACTTTGGGCACCAAAAAGTGTGGGAGAAGGCTCACATGAGGTGGAGAGAAACTCAGCCTGTGGGCACCCCTTGGCCTGAGTGGTGGGAGGCAGACAGGCCCTTCCACAGGAAGGGATAGTCCTGATGAGGCTCCACCTTCAGCCAGGGAGGGCCTGAAAATTGGGGCTGGGCTGCTAGTCCTGCAGACTGATGTGGGAACGTGTGATGCCTTTTCTTCACTGCTCATGGCCACCTATGAACCAATTGGCATGGACTTCCTCCCCTCTGAGACCCATAAAAGCCCTCGGTTCAGCAGATCAGAGGACAGGACAAACAGACAATGAGACAACTGGCCTACAGAGAAGAGCTACCCTCTGTGGGTCTCCTCTGAGTTGTTCTAACACTTAATAAAGCTCCTCTTTGTCTTGCTCACCCCCCACTTTTCTGCATACCTCATTCTTCCTGGATGCTGGACAAGAACTCGGGCCAAGGCACCACTGGCCACAGAGGTTTCTGGACAGAAAAAGCAACATTGCAAAAATCCCATATCAAAGTGATGTTGAATTTTATTGACAGTCTTTTCTACATCTATTGAGATGATCATGTGGATATTTTTAGTTTTGTTTATGTGATAAATCACATCTTTTGATTTGCATGTGTTGAACCAACCTTGCATCCCAAGGATAAAGCCTACTTGATAGTGGTAGATTCACTTTTTGATATTATGCTGGATTTGGGAATCATTTTGTTAGTATTTGGTGAGAATTTTTGCATCTATGTTCATCAAGGATATTGGCCTAAAGTTTTCTTTCTTTGTTATGTTTTGTCAGGTTTTGTATAAGAATGACATTGGCCTCATAGAATGAGTTATGAAGAAGACCCTCTTCCTCAGTTTTTGGGAATAGTTTCAGTAGGAATGATATCAACTCTGCTTTATACATCTAGTAGAATTCAACTATGAATCTGCCTGGTCTTGGGCTTTTTCTGGTTGGGAGGCTTGTTATTACTGTTTCAATTTTGGAACTTGTTACTAGTCTGGTCACAAATTAAATTTGTTCTTGGTTCAATCTGGGAAGGTTGAATTTTTCCAGAAATTCATTCATTTCTTCTAGGTTTTCTAGTTTGTGTACATAAAGGTGTTTGTAGTAGTCTCTGAATAGTTCTTATATATCCATGGGGTTGCAGGTAATGTCCCCTTTGTTCTTTTCCAATTGATTGTGTTTATTTGGATCTTCATTCCTTTTCTATTTTTTAGTCTAGCTAGTTGTCTATCCATCTTATTTATTCTCTTAAATAATGAATTCCTGAGTTTGTTGATCTTTTATATGGTGTTTCATGTCAAGCTCCTTCAGTTCAGCTTCAATTTTGGTTATTTCTTGTATACTGCTAGCTTTGGATTTGGCTTGCTTTGTTTTTTACTCTAGCTGTGATGTTAGGTTGTTAATTTGATATCTTTCTAACTTTGGATGTGGGCACTTAGCACTATAAACTTCCCTCTTAATACTGTGTTAGCAATGTCCCAGAGATTCTTGATACATGTATCTTTTTTCTCATTAGTTTCAAAGATTTCTTGATTTTGGCCTTAATTTTATTGTTTATCCAAAAGTCATTAAGGAACAGGTTGTTTAATTTCCATGTAATTATATGGTTTTAAGTAATTTTCTTTCTATTGATTTTTATTTTGATTGTGCTGTGGTCTGAGAGTGTGGTTGGTATTAATTCAATTTTTCTGAATTTGTTGAGAATTGTTTTGTGACCTCTTGCATGTTCAATTTTAGAATATGTGCCATATGCTATTGTTTTGGGGTGGAAAGTTCGGTGGATGTCTGTTAGGTCTGTTTGGTGGAATGTCAAGTACAAATCCAAAATATCTTCATTAGTTTTCTGCCTCTATAATCTTCTAACACTGTCAGTGAGGTTTTGAAGTCTCTTACTATTGTTCTGTGGTTACCTAAGTCTCTGTAGGTCTCTATGAACTGTTTTATAAATGTAGTTACTCCTGCGTTAGGTGCATATATATTTAGAAGAGTTAGGTCTTCTTGTTGAATTGAACCCTTTACCATTATGTAATGCTCTTCTTTCTTTTTCAACTGTTGTTATTTTAAAGTCTGTTTTCTGAAACTAGAATTGCAGCTTATGCTTTTTTCTGTTTTCTATTTTCTTGGTACATTTTTCTCCATCCCTTTTCTTCAAGCCTATGGAGATCATTGTGTGTGAGATGAGTCTCTTGAAGACAGCATACCAATAGGTCCTGCTTCTTGATCCAATGCACCACTCTCTGCCTTTTAATTGGGGCATTTAGCCCATTTACATTCAAGGTTAATATTGATATGTGCTAATTTGATCCTGTTATCTTGTTGTTACCTGGTTATTATGCTGACTTGATTGGGTAGTTGCTTTATAATGTCAATGGTCTTTGTACTTAAGTATGCTTTTGTGGTGGCCAGTAAGGGACTTTCCTTTCCATATTTAACATTCCCTTTATGACTTCTTTTAAGGCAGATCTCGTGGTAACAAATTCCCTTAGCATCTTCTTTTCTGAAGAGCGTCTTATTTTTCCTTTGCTCATTAAGGTTATGAGGCTGCATATGAAATTTTTTATTGAACTTTTTTCTTTAAGAATGCTGAATATAGGCTCCTAATCTCTTCTGATTTGTAGGATTTCTGTCAAAGGACCACTGTTAGACAGATGGGATTCCCTTTGTAAGTGACCTGCTGCTTCTTTTCTAGTGGTCTTTAAAACTGTTTCTTTTAATCTTGGAGAATCTGATGACTGTATGTTTTGGGGATGGTCATCTTGTGTAGTATATTCCTGAGGTTCTCTGAATTTCCTGAATTCGATTTTTTGTCACTTCATATGGTTAGGCTGTGTCCCCACCCAAATCTCATTTTGAATTTCCACCTGTTGTGGAAGGGACCCAGTGGGAGGTAACTGAATCACGGGGCAAGCCTTTACTGCACTGTTCTCATGACAATGAATAAGTCTCATGAGAGCTGATGGTTTTATAAAGAGTAGATCCCCTGCACAAGTTCTCTCTCTTTGCCTGCTGCCATCCATGTAAGATGTGACTTGCTCCTCCTTGCCTTCTGCCATGGTTGTGAGGCCTCCCCAGCCATGTGAAACTGTAAGTTCACTAAACCTTTTCTTTGTAGATTGCCCAGTCTCAGGTATGTCTATATCAACAGTGTGAAAAAGGATGAATATAGTAAATTGGTTTCAGTAGAGTGGGGTGCTGCTGAAAAGATATCCAAAAATGCAGAAGTGACATTGGAACTGGGTAACAGGCAGAGGTTGGAACAGTTTGGAGGACTCAAAAGAAGACAGGAAAATGTGGGAAAGTTTGGAACTTCCCAGAGACTTGTTGAATAGCTTTGCCCAAATATTGATAGCAATATGGACAATAGAATGCAGGCTGAGGTGGTCTTAGATGGAAATGAGGAACTTGTTGGAAACTGAAGCAAAGGCGATTCTTGTCATGTTTTAGCAAAGAGACTAGTGGCATTTTTGCCTCTGCCCTAGAGATTTGTGGAACTTTAAACTTCAGAGAGATGATTTAGGGTATCTGGCAGAAGAAATTTCTAAGCAGCAAAGCATTCAAGAGGTTACTTGGGTGCTGTTAAAGGCATTCAGTTTTATAAGGGAAGCAGAACATAAAAGTTCAGAAAATTTGTAGCCTGACAATGTGATAGAAAAGAAAATCTTACTTTCTGAGGAAAAACTCAAGCCGGCTGCAGAAATTTGGATAAGCAACAAAAAGCTGAATGTTAATCCCCACGACAATGGGGAAAATGTCTCCAGGGAATGTCAGAGGTCTTCACAGCAGCCCCTCCCATTACAGGCCGAGAGACCTAGAAGGGAAATACGGTTTATAAACATATAAGCTGTATATAAGCATTGTACTATAGTTGATAAAGTTATTTCTCCTGAGGATATGAATGATCAGTTCTGATACTGCTAAACATGTGGACAGGAATTGAACAATTAAGTAAATAATAAAGTAAAGTAAGTAAATAAATAAAGAATGGTGGTTTCTCACTGTTGGAATGGGAGTTTACAGATAAACAAGGAAGCAGACTAGAATGATCCTGGTAGTAATAGTTCAGATGTGGAGACATCAGTAAGAATTCATGTTTCATTTAATATAGATACAGATGGTTACATATAAAATATTTATAGAGTTCATTCTTGTTATTTATGGTGGTTATATTCTATAAAGCCATTAGAAACACTGAATTAGCAAATGATGAACCATTGTCCAAGAGAAAAATACAGGATTAGTTTTCTGTGATCCTCTGGTTATAACATTTTCATTAACCAATCACTATGTAACCTGTTTTATGTGTATTTCTGTTTTGACTCACCTCATTCACTATATAGTGTTGGTTCATTAATATTGAGCTCCCAGCCAACAATACTATGTATATAGTTACAAATTGTTCCAAGTTTGGCCATTAGGAGCTCTTTCAGTTGACTCCTGTGCTCCTGTATAAGTGCTATATATATATGAAACATATATAACCCTTGCCTGAAGGAAGCTTATCTAACCCAAGTATTTTCTGCATAAGGTACAGCACAACCTTCTCTCACTTAGGAATACTAGGAAAGCACTGTAGCACTGCACTTGAGGAAAATAACATAAAGCACAAAAACTGTGCAAAACATAGTGCTAAGTATACCACAAAAGGACACTTGTTTATATTATGATAGTTAAAACAAGAAGGCAGAATGTTGCCTTGTTCTACCTCAGTTAGGATGTACATGGCAGGTAACTCATTTTTTTGCTGTCTTGCATGTGTACATAAATGTTCAAGTAGGAAAAGTCACAAGTATGGAATCTACAAATAAAGAGGATCTACTGTATGTATACAATCACCAGTTAGTGTATACACATCTATTTCTTTGCTCTGTTAGCTGTGAGAGCTTAAAATAAAGGGCATTCTTATAATAACAAGCACACTTATTGTCCAGATCTCAGTTTCTAATACCATTCTCCAATGACAGGAAGCAAGCCTCCCTCGAGAGATGGTGGCTTCTAGAACTGGAACAGAAAGATTAACCTGCAGCATTTTGAAGTCTCAGAAAGTAAAACGCGCTAACAAAACGCCCCAAAATACATCAGTGGGAGTATGTATGCCCACAGAGTACAACAGCTAACTGAAGGAGCTCTTAATGGCCAAAGCTGGAACAATCTGAGTACAAAATGAAGTACAAGTATCTATGAGTACATACTGACATAAACTTAAAAATGTGGCAAATTAATAAATGAAGAGACAAGTCTTTCATGTGGAAGAATTCCAAAAAAATTATGTAGGTACCTTTCCCTCAAGCAGAGAGAACATAACTTTTCATCCCTTAAGTGTGGGCTGTGATACTGACTTACTTCCAAAGAGTACAGCATGAAACAGAGGAATAAGAGTAACTTCACAGTGAAGAAATCTGACAATCACTATCTCAGGTGACCAAGGTTGACATAAAAAATGACAAATCATGTCGATTTTATCTTTGATATGGTTGATGTGATGAAAATGGAACTTTACCTCTGTGACCTTTCTCCATCAAACCTGTAACTCAAGTCCAATAGTGAGAAAAACATCAGACAAATCCAATAGAGGAGTATCTTACAAAATATTTGACCAATACTCCTCAGAGGGGTCAGTGTCACTAAAACACTAAAAATAAGAAAAGTTAGATAAATTGTCATGGCCAAAAAAGGCCTAAGGAAACATTACAACTAAGTATAATATGGTATTCTGGATAATATCCTGGAACAGGAAATGAATAGAGGGCAAGAAATAAGGAATTCTGAATAAACCATGAACTTTAGTCAATAATACTGTATTAATATTATTTCATTAATTGTAACAAATTTGCCATGCTAATGCAAGATGTTAATAATGGAGAAAACTAGGTGTGGGGTGTTTTGGAACTCTACTATCCTCTCAATTCTTCCTGTACATGCAAACTGTTATGGTAGAGAGACGTTTTAGATTTTCTATCATTTTCTCAAATGAAGTATTTTGTCAGTTTTGTGTTGTTTATCCGTCAAATTCTACTCCTTTTTTTTTTTTTAATTTTTTAAATTTTTAATTTTTTTTTTTTTT
>NW_016808492.1:606185-618227 GCF_001698545.2 Rhinopithecus bieti | reverse complement strand
TTTTTTACCTTAACTCTGCAAAGGAGTGCTGTTGGTGTAGATGAGATGCAAGGACTGACGACATTAGGGAAGAAAATTTGAAATAAGTTATGCAAGATACCTAAGAGTGCATAACTCCACTAGAGGCAGTTAGGATTGGCAGAAAATCATGGGTAGAATTAATTTTTTCCCATAATAAAGTCAGGACTATGATAAAGAAGATTAAAGAGCTATTATATCAAACACTTGCTGAATCACATCACTTATGTAATGAAACCAACACATTTGTACACAAAAGTGATAAAAATGTATTCCATTTCTAGATCTTATTTATTTATTTAATTTCAATAGTTTTGGGCCAACAGGTGATATTCAGTTACATGGATAAACTCTTTAGTGGTGATTTCTGAGATTTCAGTGCACCCTTCACTGGAGCAGTGTACACTGTACTCTGGTGTCGTCTTTTTATCCCTAACACCCCTCCCATCCTTCTACCTGAGTCCATTGTATCATTTTTATGCCTTTGCATCCTCATAGCATCCTCATAGCTTAGCTCCCACTTAAAAGTGAGAACAATGTTTGATTTTCTATTCCTGACTTAATTTACTTAGAATATTTGTCTCCAACTCCATCCAAGTTACTGCAAATGTCTCCTACTCCATCCAAGTTTCATTCCTTTTTATGGCTTAGTATTCCATGGTGTGTGTGTGTGTGTGTGTATGGTATATATGATATATATGGACTATGATATACATCATGTATGTGTATTACATATGTATATGTGTTTTCTTCACCTACTAGTTGATTAATGGACATTTGGGCTCGCTCCACATTTTTGTGATTACAAATTGTGCTGCTATAAACATGCATGTGCAAGTGTTTTTCATATAATGACTTCTTTTCCTCTGGGTAGATACCCAATAGTGGGCTTGCTGGATCAAAGGTAGATCGATTTTCAGTTTTCTAAGGAATCTCCATACTGTTTTCCATAATGGTTGTATAAGTTTACATTCCCACCATCAGTAGTGCAAAAGTGTTCCCCATTTCTAGATCTTTAAATAATAAGGGAGTTGATACATGAAATAAAATATTGTCCTTCATGAAAAATGGCTAAAGCTTTCAAATGATTTTCAGGGTTTCTCTGGTGGAAAAAAAAAAAAAAGAGAGAGAGAGAGAGAGAGATCATCGTACTAACCAAAATAAAAGAAATAAACAAAGATTGGAAAAGATTTAGTAACATTGAACCAACTGATGGTGCCAACTGCTCAACTCCCATTTTTAGAATCCATTAGAAAAATCTTTGAAGATTTGATTATATTAAGTGATAAGAAAGAAAAGGGCTTTGGGGCTAATAAAAAAAGTACAGAAATGACTGGTTTCTTACACTACTATTTAAATCTATCTAGCAGAGCAGTGGGATTCAAGAAAAAAAAATTGACCTCTGAATAAGATAACATGTTTTCAACACACATGTATGTATATAAGCAGCTGCAAAGTGGCCTGCAAAAGAGGAAAGGAATGACCTCTGTTAATGAGTATCACATGTTCTTCGAAAGTTTATAAAATGCAATGCATATAATGCCCATTCCACATACCAAAAGAAAAACCCTGCTTGATCCAGTGTTGTGAACCTGCTGAAGCTTCAAGCAGACAATTGAATAATTAAACTTTCACAGTTCAATTTTAACAACCTTGAATGTCTCCACTATTTGCCAGAGAAAGAGTGACCAGAGGACTGCATTTTCTCAATGACTCTTCTCCTTATTTCTCTTTGGCTACCTTCATTACTTTCGGGTCATACAAAATGCATCATATCATTTCAAAAAATTATCTTAAAATCAAATATCAATAGAATTGTATTAAAAAATAATCACTAAAACTAACAAAATCAAACATCACTAATTGCTTTTGTATTTGGCATTGTCTTTATTTTTATATGTATTGAGTTTTATATTAGTGTTCTGTATTATTTTTATATAAATATATTTTAACAGTTTAATAAGCTCATTCATGAATTCGAAATGTCAGCTGCCCAAAAACAGATCCTTCATTTCTTCAATCAGTGATTATTCTACTAGTTTTAAAATTCTGACCATGAAGTTTGGGGAAGAACTCTTAAAACTGTGTTATAGATTCCATAGTTATTTATTTTCCAAAAATCTAGGTTTTTTCATAATAACTAGTCAATGTCAGGTGTAAGGCTACTTGATTTATTCTCATTTCTTGATTATATTCATAAGCAGAAATAAAAATTTTAATCTAAGTTAAACAGGTCAGAGTAGCAACAGACATAAAACACAATGCTATGCTTTTTTTGCTATATCACTGCTTACTAATTTTAAT
This sequence comes from Rhinopithecus bieti, assembly GCF_001698545.2. NCBI lineage: Eukaryota > Metazoa > Chordata > Mammalia > Primates > Cercopithecidae > Rhinopithecus > Rhinopithecus bieti. Next base: position 615,905 of record NW_016808492.1, on the reverse strand, counting down.
TTTTAATTATTTTTAATTATGGCAAAATACGTAACATAATGTTTGCTATTTTAGCCATTTCTTAAGTGTTCAATTCAGAGCTCTCAATCACATTCACAACGTTGTACAACCATAATCGCTAGTTTCAAAATGTTTTCATCAACTCAAATAGAAACTCTGCGACCAGTAGGCAGTAGCACCCTCTTCGCTCCGCTCTCAGGCCCTGGTAACCTCTAATCTACTTTTTGTTTCTCTGAAGTTGCCTATTCTAGATATTTCATGTGAATGGAATTACAAAATATGTGTTTTTTGGTGTCTGCTTATTTAATCTAACACAATGATTTCATGTTTCTTCCATGTTGTAGCATGTATCAGAACCTCATTCTTTTTTATGGATGAATAATATTTCAATATGTTCATGTTATTATGAACATTATTATATATACAATTATATATACAAACATACATATATATTATATATGGAATATTATATATATGGAATATTATATATACAAAAATAAATATATAATATTTAATTGAAATTTTTGAAACAATCCTAGATTTGTTCAACGTAAAAATTACTTCTGTTGGGGTAAAAGTTAGTGATAAATAATAAAAGTATATATTGTATTGTAACCAGTTTTCTCCCCTTTTTAAAACTTACAGAGAAAATAAACTAACAAAGTCCAGATAATGAAATATTATTTCTGTATTTTCTCTTTTATTTTAATGTTTCTCTGCCTTTTCAGTATACATTTGCTATTGAAACATAAAACATGCTAACTCAGTGAGATGAAATAGGACCAGAACAGTTATATACCTCCTCCCTAAGTTTGAGCTTTCTGTTATAAGACAAATATTTGTGGCATATCATAACTCTTATACCTGACAAGACCACAGAATTTTCTACTCAAGATAGATCATAAAATTACAAAAAGATCTATCATTCTGTATAGTTCAGTGTATCAACTAAACTGAGATAACTTCTGCACAAAGAATGCACTTCTAGGATTGATAGTGGATTGTGTGAAGTTGCCAGTTGTTTTTACTATAATAAGTTTAAAAATGAAGAATATATTTTATTCCAAAGACAGTTTTGGTGAGGTGTTTAAAGCATGGAATGTATTTCCCAGTGATAGAATGTTTGAAAAATTAGTTAGGTTCCCTATCAATCCTGTTAGTTGATATAGAGCTAAATCTAAAAACTGATATTGGGTGACCAGAACTGCTGTTTGATTTTTGTTTGGACCTCTGAACTTTTTATTGTTCTCCTGTTACCCAAAGGGCACCTTGCTTCTGCTGCCTCAAAACCTCAGAACTTTAATGTCACTGGTGTCAGATGCTACTTTGTCATCCACTATCCCGCAGGTGGCTGTCTTTCGGATGGCTTGCATGGGGTTGCTGCTATCCAGGGCATCACTGGGATTGAAGTCCTTCCCATCTTCCAGCAGGCAGCAGTAAGGTGGCCAGCTCAGCCGGCAGTTTGACCTTGATGCTCAGCAGGGCCTCCTCATACACCCGGGCCTGGTGCCACCCTTCTGCCAGAGTCTGTGCCAGCTCTGACTCCAGGTGCAGCAGAACCCCGTTGAGCTGCTCCATCTGCATGGCATAGTGGGCCTCCATCTCCCTCAACTGTTCTCCAAGCTGGCCTTAAGATTTCTCCTAGAGTCCAGGTTGATCTCCAAGGACTGGACTATACCTCTCAGATCCATGAGCATCATCTTAGCATTTCTGATTTTGGCGACTGCATGGTGATGACTGTGGTGCTCTCCTCAATCTGCTGGAACCAGTATTTTCCAGTTCCTCTGGGTTCTTCTGAGCCAGCTCATTACACTGATCTGCCAGGATCTTGCCGGGGTCCTGAGATTTAGAGACATCTACCTCTATGGTCAAACCAGAACTGGGAAACTGGGCTTGTAAGTCTTTTTTTTCCTCCTTGTGGTTCTTCTTCATGAAGAGGAACTCCTCCTTGAGAGCCGAGATCTATCTTCAGCTGCAGCTGAGTGACATTGGTGTCATCAGTGACCTTCCTGAGCCCACGAATGTGGCTCTCCAGATGGGTGTATGGCCAGCTCTGTCTCATACTCGACTCTAAAATCATCAGCAGCAAGATAGGCATTGCCAATCTGCAGAACAATGTGGACATTGTCCACAGAATTTGCAAAGGTCTGAGCCCTCAAGTCCTCTATGGTCTTAACATAATGTCCCCAGTCTCTGACCTGGGGCCCCTTCTTCTCCAGATGTTCCCAGATTTTGGTTTCTAGCCTCCGATTCTCAGTCTCCAGGCCACTCATTCTGTCCAGGTAGGAGGCTAAGCAGTTATTCAGGCCTGTCATGGCCTCGTTCTTACTCTGTATGCCCTGCCATTTCTACCAGATACCCAGCCGACCCAGAGAAGCTGGTGGAGCTGAAAGAAAAGATCCAGGAGTTAGAGCCCATAGTGCTTGCATAAAGGATAGCCAGGCTGCTGGTGAGCAACTGGAAAGACCCCACAGACAGGCAGTTAGTGGAGAAAGTGGTGGAGTGGGTGATGAATCTCATGTCTCAGGGGAGAAAAGCAAGAGGACAGGATTCAGGTTCTGCTGAGCTGCTGTTCAATTTTTCTTTTTCCTAAGGATATTCTCGTTGGTGATTTCAGAAACAACTTTCTTCCTATTTATTCCATCCGGGACTCCAGTACATCTTGCCACCAGCATCCACACCTTATTCTTGGAAGGAAGAGCTCCTATCACCTAGGATTGTTGTGGAAACAGGGATTTAGTGGCAGATTAGAAGCAGAAACATTGACTAAACTTAGATATTTGCTTAATTTAATTCAACAAAATATGGTAAACATCATTTATCTGTATTCTGCAATGCTAAGATATATAGAGAATTTAAAGACAAATGAGGCACAGTTCCAGACCTCAAGAAGCTTTCAGTTTATGGACAGGCACAGAAGATATTAAGATCTCTTGGATAAAAGACCTGGTCTGGAAAGTATCATATACAAATGTCAAATGAAATATATAAATGGAGATATGAGTACATCTGTTTGAGGAATCCTGGAAGGTCCACAGAGTGGTCAACAGTAGAAATGGACCTTGAATGATCTAGGGACTATTGAAAATTAGAGTTGGGAATGTGGCCCTTACAGGCCAGAATGCTTAGTAGTCATGTATAGGAGGTTTTGAAGTAAGATGCTATTGGGGAAACCCACCTCTAATATTTCAATGTAGGTTCTTTCTATTTTCCCTAAGTGTCAGCCGGTCTGAGAAATAAAGAGAAAGAGTACAAAGAGAGGAATTTTACAGCTGGGCTGCTAGGAGTGACATCACATCTCGGTAGGTCTGTGATGCCCACCTGAGCTGTAAAACCAGCAAGTTTTATTAAGGATTTCAAAAGGGGAGGGGTGTACAAACAGGGAGTAAGTCACATGCTTTAAGAGGCAAAAAGCAGAGCAAAGATCACATGCTTCTGAGGAAACAGGGCAAGGACAAAATCAGAACTCCTGATAAGGGTCTATGTTCAGCAGTGCATGTATTGTCTTGATAAACATCTTAACAGAAAACAGGGTTCAGAAGCAGAGAACAGGTCTGACCTCAAATTTACCAGGGCTGGGGTTTCCCAGTCTTAGTAAGCCTGAGGGTACTGCAGGAGACCAGGTTGTAGCTCAGTCCTTATCTCAACCGCATAGGACAGACACTCCCAGAGTGGCCATTTATAGACTCCCCCCAGTAATGCAATTCTTTTCCTAGGGTCTTAATATTATATTCCTTGCTAGGAAAAGAATTTAGTGATATCTGTCCTACTTGCACGTCTGTTTATAAGCTCTCTGCAAGAAGAAAAATATGATTCTATTCTGCCACAGGCAGTCAGACCTTATGGTTGTCTTCCCTTGTTCCCTGAAAATTGCTGTTATTCTGTTCTTTTTCAAGGTGCATTGATTTCATATTGTTCAAACACACATGTTTTACAATCAATTTGTACAGTTAACGCAATCATCATAGTGGACCTGAGGTGATGTACATCCTCAGCTTACAAAGATAACAGGATTAAGAGATTAAAGTAAGACAGGCATAAGAAATTATAAGAGTATTATTAGGGAAGTGATAAAAAGGTCCATGAAATCTTCATAATTTATATTTCCTCTGCTGTGGCTCCAGCCAGTCCCTCCATTCAGGGTCCCTGACTTCCCGCAAAAGATGCAGCTTTTAATTCCTGATTTTGGAAGATATTAGAGAATTAAAGGTGAAAATTATAAAGGAGCAGGACATGGTGGCTCATGTTTATAATCCCAACAATTTGGGAGGCTGAGGCAGGAGGATTGCTTGAGGCCAGGAGTTTAAGACGCACCTGGGCAACATAATGAGACCCTATTTCTTAAAAAAAAAAAAAAAAAAAAAAAAAAAGCCTGGGGGGGGGGTATATGTCTCAACTACTGGGGATTCTGAGGGGAGAGGATTACTTCAGACCAGGAGTTCAAGGTTATCTGCTTGTGTGTTATCTGTTTGGTGAACAGTGAGCTATAATCATGCCACTATACTCCAGCCTGGGTGAGCAAGCCCTTTCTTAAAAAAAAAAAAAAAAAAAAAAAGAAGGAAAAAAAGAAAATAAAAAGGAGAGGAGAACATTCTGAATTCATACTCTCTGTCCTAGTTTGTAAATAGGAAGGCCTGTACCCACAATTTTATTGAGAAACTGCAGCCAGTTGGAATAACAAAACTTTTTTTTTTTTGTCAATACCTTAACTTGAATTAATTTAATTGAATTCCAAATTAAACGAACACTAAACTAAATTATCTATTTAACTTTAATATCTTAATTAAAGCTTGTAAATTTTTATTAAACCCCCCCCCCCCCCCCCGCTGTTGATAAGTAATTTTTCTGTTGTTCAGAAGAATTGAAGTAATTACTAATAAAATAAAAGTAATAAATCATTCCAAATCAAAATGTAGTAACATTATGTCAATGTAAGAAACAGCAGTGTTTTTTGCTTAATATGATAGGAATGTCACATAAAAATAAGAAAATAAAATCAATTTATCCAACACTTGATCTTTGCGAAAGGACAAATTATAAATTTAACTAATTTCTGTATATTACATTTATTAACTTCTTTAGAGAAGTCTCCAGCTACTAAAAGCAGGCACTTTTGAGAAAGCAAATAAAAAGCACAGAATGAACACCACAGAATTCTTAATGAAGGGATAATACCAGAGGAGAAGGTAGATAATAAAGATGATACTGTATTAATGTGAGTATGACTGACACAATTAGACCCACAAACTTCCAGTGCCAAAAAAAAAAAAAAGGCCTGATTATTCTTTTCCTTCCTTCTTCTTCTTTTTTTTTTTTTTTTTTTTTTGGCACAGCGTCTAACTCTGTTGCCCAGGCTGGAGTGCAGTTGCACCATCTTGGCTCACTGTGACCTCTGTCTCCCAGGCTCAAGAGATCCTCCTACTTCAGCCTCCCTAGTAGCTGGAACCACAGGCGCCTGCTCTCTTGCATGGCCAATTTTTTGTGTTTTTTGTAGAGACAGGGTTTTGCCATCTTGCCCAGGCTGGTCTCAAACTCCTGAACTCAAATGATTCTCCTGCCTTGGCCTCCGGAAATGCTGAGATTACAGGAGTGAGCCACCATGCCTGGCCTATTTCTTTCTCAGTTAATTGTCCTGGCTGTTATTTGGGTTGATAGCTGCATTTTCTCTTTGCAGACATCCAGGGCAGACTGATGGCTACTTTGCCATCTTCAATATGTGGATTCCAAAATTACCAGGGGCATAACCATCAGCCAGAGTGGGGAATGGAGAGCATAGAGGTTGCTCATAGGAGGTTTGTTTGAGCCACTTTTGGAAGTTGTACACATGACTTCTCTTTACAGTACCTTCATTAAAACAGCCATGTGTCTACACTCAATTGCAAGGGAGGCTAACTGTAGTCTAGCTGTGTTCCCAAGAAGAGGCAACCAATATCTGTTTATCTGCTTGTGTGTTATCTGTTTGGTGAACAGCTGGCTAGCTCAGCCACAGAAATGATTCTACTATAGGTACTATTTTGTGTTTAATTATGGCATACCAAAGAAAACCTCTGGGTGGACTTATGCCCACTTTATATTGCATAGCTTCTTTTCAGCAAATACATATTAGTGTATACATATACATATTAGTAACAAATATATATTAGCATACATTATTAGTATAATGAAAAGCTTTTCTTTAAATAAGCAAGGTTAATATTACTCCAAATATTATGATCCAGAATACACCCAATGTTAATATTTATGCATATATATGTCTTTTTAGATAATCTGTTTACCTATCATCTATCTGTTTAATAATGCTCCATTGAATTTGTCCAATAATTCGGTTGTCAGGAATAAGGTCAGATCTTGCTATTGTAAGTGAAAATAAATTTATTTTAAGACACCAGATAGCTCACAGATTCAGTGAGAGATTCTAGAATACCAGGTTCTGATGCTACCCCAACAGGAACAATGCAGCCAGTAAAACTGCCCAATCACATGATAGAAATATTTCTGTCACCATCAGAACCTTTTGCTCCACACTAATGATGGTGGGGGAACTGGATACCATATTGCTAGCCTAGTTGCTCCAGAAGAACCAAATGCCTCTATTTCCATGCTTTCCAGAACATGTGAAGTCCTCTCACGTAAAGAACATCTCACAGCATTCACTTTGCATCTAAATCTTGCATATGTGTATATGATTTTTAGAATCCAGATCAAATACTTATATCACTGATATCCTGTAATAAGGAGCATGAGATTTTGCATTAGATTTTAAATCTTTGTAACAGATAGGAAGGCAAATTATGAGTTATCGAAGTAAGAATTGCGTGAACCCATTTAAAATACTTGCCAGCTCGGAATGGTGGCTCTCACCTGTAATCCCAGCACTTTGGAAGGCTGAGGCAGGTGGATCCCGTGAACTCAGGAGTTCAAGACCAGCCTGGGCAACATGGTGAAACTCCATCTCTAAGAAGAATACAAAAATTAACCCGACATGGTAGCACGCACTTGTAGTGCCAGCTATTTGGGAGGCTGATGCAGGAGGATCCATTGAGCCTTGAGAGGTTGAGGCTACAGTGAGTAGTGATCATGCCATTGGACTCTAGCCTGTGCAACAGAATGAGACCCTGTCTGAAAAAAATAGAGCAGAATAAAATAAAATATTTTCCAATGAGATTTGTCTCAAGTATTTGTTTCTTAATGGTTATTTTAAAAGCTATTATTGTTATATTTTTAACTAGCCAGCTACTGAACTGTACTCTAGTTTCAAGAATTTTCAGTTTATTTTGTGTGGTTTTAGATAGAGAATTATATTTGCAATAATGGTATTTATCTTTTCATTTATAATATTTATGCCCTGTTTCATTTCTTTAACAGCATTAACTGTTTTACCAAAGTTATCTTAAATAACACATGCTCTTTCAAGTCCTCTCTAAATAAAAGAGATAAATACTTGACGATACTTGTAGGCATAATGCCTCTTTTAAGTAGATATTTAATAATAGGAAAATATTACTGACTCTAAATGCTTTGCTGAACCTGTTTGCTTAAGGAATTATCTTTATGGTTTGTAAAGGGGAGAACTAGTGGTTCTAAGATTCCAGTATAAAACTAGTAATTAGACTAATTTAAATAAAAAATAACTTTAATTATAATAAAACTAGTTTAAAAGTAGATTAATATAGAAGAGAAAATAAAATCACCAATAATTTCATTGTTCAAGATGGCCTGATAACTATATGTGCATCTCTGCACATCTTTCCAAAAGCCACTGCCGACACTCACACACACACATTTAAAAAACTGAATCATATGAATATTTTGAATATACTAATTTAATTATAAATTAAAAGTATATTATTGTGTCAATCATTGTCATTTTATTGCAAAATTTGATATAATTTATTTATTTAATCCAGAAAAGATTTAACTGCAAACATGTGTTATGGGATACCTGATTTCCCCCAGATCTAATCTACCTCTTCGTTCTAGTCTACATTTTAAAAACTCTTCATTAAGATTTTAAAATTTAGTAGTCTCCACTTTTGAAGCCCTTTAAGGGTTGAATTTTTGTTTTATTTAGAGTATTCTGAGTATTTTATTATGGATGAAATAAATAGTGTTTTATAAATCAACATGTCTCTATATTTTATCTTGTAGACTGATTAGCCAGTAAGAATAATTTCTTATCTTTATTTTAATTTTCTGACTTCAAAGTCCAAATTCATTCAGTCTGTGGAAAAGTAATGATGTGCAAAGGAAAAATTAATCAAAATAAGAACAGATGCAAAAAAACATTTATTAGCTTCCCACAGCATATAACTGTTATATAACTTTGTGAAATTTTTCCATTGTTATGTCAAATTTGTGTGATGTAACATCAGTTAATGATCCCTTGAGAATATGAATTAATAATAAAAGTCCACTTTTGTTTTAAAGACTTTAGATAATCCTGAATCAATTCTAGACGAGTAGAAGAAAGTCCTGAGTTTGAATAAATAAGGCTGGGTATAGGCAGCCAATCTAAAGAAATTTCAGCAGCAGTAGTAGAAATTTTATGTGTGTGTATGTGAAATATATCAGCAATTATTGTTGTATTTTGAAGAAAATTTTTAACTATCCCTCTTTAAGACCCATTAATCTTTCTGTTTGCATTAACTTTGTCTCAATACTCAGAGTAAACCAAATAGAATAGAACTTTAACATTTTAGTTCTATGTATAGTTTACATTAATATAGGGTTTCAAAAACAAAAATAATAATATTACAAAATTCAAAAATATGGATAAGTAAAATAAATGCAAATCATCCTCAGTCTTATTACACAACAATAGTAGCATTTCAGAGTTTTGTCTTTCATGTATACTCACAGAATGAAAACATACTAAATATATCCGTTTTAGTATTTTCTTTTCACTTAATTTTTAAATGTCTTTCCATGTTATTAAATTTCTTTGAATTACAATTATTAACTACAATGATTTATTTTGTATATTTGAATAACTCACATGACCATATTTTTCTCAAAATTATTGTGCTTATGAAGAAAATGCATAGAAAGTCCTTGTGACTATATCCTCATGTATGTTCTCAGTTGTTTTCTTTTCTTTTTTTTTTTTTTTTTTGAGACAGAGTCTCGCTCTGCCGCCCAGGCTGGAGTGCAGTGGCCAGATCTCAGCTCACTGCAAGCTCCGCCTCCCGGGTTCACGCCATTCTCCTGCCTCAGCCTCCCGAGTAGCTGGGACTACAGGCGCCCGCCAGGTCGCCCGGCTAGTTTTTTGTATTTTAGTAGAGATGGGGTTTCACCATGTTAGCCAGGATGGTCTCGATCTCCTGACCTTGTGATCCGCCCGTCTCGGCCTCCCAAATTGCTGGGATTACAGGCTTGAGCCACCGCACCTGGCGTCTCAGTTGTTTTCTTATAATAGATTCCTAGAACTTAACTTTTATCCAAACTGACCTAACAAAATTTTCCATATCAAAATTTTATTCAAAAATTATATTAAAATATTATATTTCTTTGATACAATGCAATTATAAGTTAATAAGACAAAAATCCCCTTATGTTTGAAAATTAAAAAATTAAACAGCAAAGTACTTGAATTTAAGCTAAAATAGAAAGCCTATACAACATTCTATATTTTTCTTTTCTAGGAAAAATGTTGGAAGTTACATAAATAAATAGAAGCTAAAAACTCATGGTATGATTTCATTTTCAGGTAGTCATTTTTAA